>NC_091821.1:279585632-279912418 GCF_038994185.2 Dermacentor albipictus | reverse complement strand
CGTTAGCAAGTTCTTGTCTTTCTGAGGCACGTCGTGGACAGTAGCACAGCAGGTGCTCAATATTGTCTTCGGTGCCGTAGACCTCCTATGCCGCACTGTCAGTCACTCCAATTAATGTAGAGTGTGCCTTTGTGAAGGCAACTCCTAACAAAGGCGACAGAGAAGCGTAGCTTCACGTCGAGGAAGTCCGACTGGAGGTAGGAGTTGCAGTGAGCGGTTTAATTTACGCAGTCGTCAAAGTCTTAAGTTTGGCGAGTTCCACTCGGTCAGTGAGAGAGTGTGTGCGAGGTGTCGAAGCTGCCTTGCGGCGTCTGCCCTCGAAAGCTGAATTCGAGCGCAGTGCTCTTCTTGATGTGATGTGCGAGCAGCGTTATCGGCGGAATCATTGCCACTGATTCCACAATGGCCAGGTACACATTGAAAGACAACGTCGAGAACTTTGTGTTGGATGTGATGGTGAAGTTTCATGATTTCGTATGTGAGCTGTTCATGACAACCAAATCGGAAAACTGACTGCGTGCACTGTAATGCCGGTTTTGTGTCAGAGAACACAGCCCATTTTCTCAGTTTTAGAAAGTTTAACATCAAAGGTATCTGCTGTCGATCTAGCAAGGCATGGCATACACATATGCCTAAATATGTACGAGTATGTTTGCTCACTGACAACGCCGCCGACGCCGACACGAGATTTTCTGAGACACGGGGCCCTTAACGCTTTCGCGTTAAAACAGCTGCCTGGGGGAAATCATTGCATATATTCTTCAGTACTTTGCAACAGATGTAGCAGCGCCGGACATGTACGTTAGAATGAAAAGTACTAATGTATTAGGACGAGTGTTTGCGGCGTATATTTTGGCTAGCTAATGTAAAGACGTAAAAAAAGTCAATACCGTGATTTTGTGACAGTTATTGCTGACAAATGTAAAGTAACGTGAAATATGAGCTCCGACACAGTGCCCGTGATGGAACTGGCCCGTGGACTACAGGGCTACATTGACACGCAAAGTACTGTTTTAATAACTCGTGTTTAGCTCTGGTTAACTCGTGTTTAGTCTTTAGCTCTGGATCGTTTCGTATGTCTGCGCCGCTGTGCAGTCTTGGGGTGCGCCTTTTACCACGCGCATTATATTTCAGCTATTATTTGAAGTCACAGTACATTATTGCTTTTTTTTACGGTTTAGATTTCTTTAGCGTCTCACCACTGCTCCAAAGTTATCGCTTAGCTCAAGACGCGTCTGCATGTATTTCAAGTATCCAGAATGTCACAACGGGTTCAATAGCCAGAGTTACATAATCAGATTGCACGCTTGAAGCGAATACTGGCGTGTACATTCTCGATCACATTTCAGCGCCCGCGGTTGCGCTCCAATGTACGACCATTACAATCTGATGAACCAATGCCTTGTTTCGTAGGTCAGATTCATAGGAAGGCCTATCTTGCGCGCCATTATTGTGCTTTGATCATTATTTTCTATTCTAGCGCAAGCTCACCTTATATTGAGTTATATTCGTGACTCACTTTTTTGGAACAGCCTTGTTCTTTACATTTACAACTTGACAGTGCATACGTGCTACATCTTCATTGAGTGAATACTGAGAAACCGACTAGGATTTTTGTTGCGTGTGCGTTTACACAAATAATTTACACAAATAATTTATTATTAACAACTGACTTTTTAATCTAAGAAGTTGTAAATGACAGCAACCTGGACACTCACAGAAGGTCTCAACGATAAAGAAAATTGAAATCCTTATTAGTCTGATTACACCTGATGGCAAGGAAGGAAATTTTAATGAACATATCCTTATATAATTAAAAGCCTATCCACTTGAAAACGTTTCACCTGAGTTCTCCCTTTGTAAGCCGATACCCACTTGAAGGTCTTTCGTATTTTGGGTCCTTGGTGTACGCCCAAGCTTCGAACAAAAGGTAATTCCTAATTTTTCATTTCGGGAAACCCTGTTACCCTCCTGCCTTTCACTCCGGTTCACAACTACGCAAAAGACAAAAGTTCTGCGTGAGTTGCATCGTTAGCCGAAACCCATGAGCCTCCGTAACTCACCTCGCCTGTATCGCTGTCGTTTAGGCTTGGATAGGAAATGCATCTTTTAAATCGACGCATCAGGAATCCGAAAAAGGCTGCCCTCGTCTAGCGGAGCTAGGTTTCTTTCATGTTGTGCTTCATATTGTGAGGGAGGACGCAGGCCACAGAGAGAGAGAGAGAGAGAGAGTGAACTTTAATGAGCTCCAGCAGTTCAGTCGGCTGGGCCTAGGCCTCCCACGATGGGACCTCGAGGCCTCTTCGCCGCTTCGTAGGCCTGCTGGGTCGCCCAGAGTTGGTCGTCGAGGTGGGAGCTGCGCTGGGCGCATGCCATCTCGACGAGAGTGTCACGGGATTAAGGTCTGCGTATTGATGTTTGCACTCCCATAGCATGTTGGGGAGTGTTGCTGATTGAGTTTTGCAGACCTTGCACGTCTCGCTCGGGTAGCTTTCGGGGTATATGGTGTGATAGCGTGTGAGGGAGGGGTATGTATTGGTCTCTAAAAGGCGAAGGGTGGTTGCCTGTGCTGTGTTTAATTGCGGTGAGGGGTGGGGAAGGTTCTTCTTGCGAGGTAAAACGACTTCACAAGGTCGTTGTATCTTGTAAAGCGGTCGCGTCCGTCGGGTGCACTTGCACCGTCTCCGGCACGGTTGCCTAGTCCTCGTGCTACGGTGTGTGTAACCTCGTTGAGGTTGGTGAGGTGTGGGTGGACAACACTGTCGTGTGCTGGGATCCAGATGAGAGTGATTTGATTTTCACATGAATGCGGGCCTTGTTGTAAGATACGAGCTTTGATGTAGTTGTTGACTGCTGCGCGAGAATCGTTCAGTATGGTGTGACAGGATGGGTCAAGAGTGCTCAGGGTGAGGCCACTTCCTCGGCCGTCTCGGCATTTTTGGTAATGATGCTGGCAGCATGTCGGAGCAAGCCGCCTGCTATGGTAACCACCGCAAAGCGCCGTCCATCTTTGTACTCAACTGCGTCGACGATGGTGACGCCCGCAGACCACAGAAAAAAAAATGTGCAACATACTATAGAAAAGGGCAGATAATGGAAATGCGAAAGGCAAGGAGTTTGACTATGGATGTACCTGGTTGGCTTGCGCACATATGGGGAGAGAAAACATGTGAGGTCCGGGATCCATTATGTATTGAAAGTTTACTGAATTGCAGTGCTGTTCAATACCTCACTCGACACACGTCCTGTAATATGTACGAAGTATGTATATATATATATATATATATATATATATATATATATATATATATATATATATATAGTAACCTTAGTAACTTGCGATTCGCTGATGATATTGCCTTGCTTAGTAATACAGGAGACCAATTACAATGCATGCTCACTGACCTGGAGAGGCAAAGCAGAAGAGTGGGTCTAAAAATTAATCTGCAGAAAACTAAAGTAATGCTTAACAGTCTCGGAAGGGAACAGCAATTTACAATAGGCAGCGAGGCACTGGAAGTCGTAAGGGAATACATCTACTTAGGGCAGGTAGTGACGGCGGATCCGGATCATGAGACGGAAATAATCAGAAGAATAAGAATGGGCTGGGGTGCATTTGGCAGGCATTCTGAGAATGAACAGCAGGTTGCCATTATCCCTCAAGAGAAAAGTATATAATAGGTGTGTCTTACCAGTACTCACCTACGGGGCAGAAACCTGGAGGCTTACGAAAAGGGTTCTACTCAAATTGAGGACGACGCAACGAGCTATGGAAAGAAGAATGATAGGTGTAACGTTAAGGGATAAGAAAAGAGCAGATTGGGTGAGGGAACAAACGCGAGTTAATGACATCTTAGTTGAAATCTAGAAAAAGAAATGGGCATGGGCAGGACATGTAATGAGGCGGGAAGATAACCGATGGTCATTAAGGGTTACGGACTGGATCCCAAGGGAAGGGAAGCGTAGCAGGGGGCGGCAGAAAGTTAGGTGGGCGGATGAGATTAAGAAGTTTGCAGGCACGGCATGGCCACAATTAGTACATGACCGGGGTTGTTGGAGAAGTATGGGAGAGGCCTGTGCCCTGCAGTGGGCGTAACCAGGCTGATGATGATGATATATATATATATATATATATATATATATATATATATATATAAAGATATAACAAAAATTGTACCTATACCCGAAAGTATATTCCGTGGAAAGAGAGTATGCTGCTATCGACAAAAAAAAGTGATGACTAACGAGCGCTTTTGTTGCTGGCTTCTTATGATATGACTTAGGTTGATGTGTCATTTCTAGGCGACGAGCGGCTACGCTTTATCAAGAACACTGATTACGCCGGTGGGACAAGTATTGTGGTTAAATTCAGTGCGCAGGCATAGCTTGTAGTTATCTTATTTTTTTTTGTTAACGTCTTCACGCGTCACCGCGGGAAGTTGAAAAGTTTAAGGTCAGTACGCCACGTAGGCAATGACGTGAATTAACCCTTGTGTCCAGAAAAGGTGGATACGTTAAACGAGCTCTTATTGTCCCTTACTTTGGCAACCTGTCCCACCGCATAAAGAATGTGGAAGGAAGGCACGCCATTCAGGCGAAGTTCAAGTGCTTGATCAGCAAACAGCGCCGATCAAGCTCAGTGGGCTGTGCAAGAAGGTGAACAACGAAAGCGCGCAAGGAACATGTAACGTGCAACACGCGCAAATATACGTTGCCTGTGAAATTACTGTGGTATTCGAGATCCCGCTTAAAGGGAAGCTGAAACACTTTTCGAAAAAAATGAGTTCCCTGTGGCATTCTACTGTTAAGAGTCCACTGAACACGAATATCTCGTTTAAAAAGGGCGGAAGCAAACGCAAGCGGCTATTTTTTGCCAGAAAACGCGCACCAGCGCCTCAGGGCATCGCGCGAACGCTGATGTTGCCCGTGATTTGTCAGGACTGCTTTGACGTCATTCGCGGGGATCGCCGGTCGGCGCCGCCGTTTCAGAGCGTAGCACGCTGTTCTGTTCTGGCATCATAGCTCAGTGTCAAGCATTATGGTAGGTTCTCGCTGTCTCGGAGAGCTTGTATTTTCGTCGAACATGTTCGAACCGACAGCCGATACAGAAAACGATGGCGGCAATGGGGGCAACGACGATGTTGAGTGTGCCAACAGCGAGAGCGATGTGTACACCTTCTCGCGCGTTGGAAATCTTAGCTGGTACATATGTCTTTTCATGTAGCTGCACGTTGCAATGACGGGAGAAAAAACGCGCTAAAGAGTCATTGGGAACTTGCTCCTGGAAGAATGCCGAAGCACTAACATCTCATTAGATTGTAAACACGGGTGCAATTCCGCGTTGTCATGCACCTTGCCGCTGGTTGTCTAAAGTTCCCTGCTTTTTTGCGTGTTGATACACGATCGCAAACATAAGTACCGCGTTTGGCTACTTCAAACTCTTCAACATTATCTGCCTGTGTCACACTGGCTAGCTTCAAACTCTTCGATTGGTGATGGTAGTGGAACAGGTTCATCAGGTCCTCGGTTCTCAAGGTGCTCTGCTAGAACCTGAAAGAGTGCAAGGCATGGATGTCATGAATTTCAGCATATCATGCATATCAGCAAACATGACAACAGTTGGATTACTTACAGTAATTGAAATACTTTTTCAGTAATTGATGTGATGGATTAGTTGTCTAGTGATTTAGTAATGTGAATTATTTGATGTCTGTAATTTCATGGCTAAAGTAACTTATTAATTGCGTTAAATATGCACCAGTAAACTTTGCACGGCGCCAGAACATAGTGTCGTGAGCATGTTAGCTTGTTAGCAAGTGTATGTTGCCTTGAAGAAAGGTTGGCGTCCCTTTATACTTTGCTTCTTGCTTTTTGTATGCATGAAAACTTTTTGGAAGCAATCGTAAAGTAATACCACTACTTTTTTGAAAGCGGTAATTGGTAATGTAATTCAGGTCAATGAGCGTAATAAGAAAGTAATGAGTAATGTATTATATTTACTTTGAAATAATAATTTTGCCATGCGTGATGCATAGCTAGTTAAAGGCAAGAAAACATTGTTTGCCCACCAGAGATGCCTGTACTGGGCTAGACCGCGTCGAACGCTGACAAGTTCAATACCTCACAACGTTACTTCATTATTTGAGCCCGTTCACCTTGCCTTAAGAAAAAAGTGTGTGATAGCTGTGTCTTACCAGTACTCCCCTACGGGGCACAAACCTGGAGGCTTACGGAAAGAGTTCTACTTAAATTGAGGACGACGCAACGAGCTATGGAAAGAAGAAGGATGGGTGTAACGTTAAGGGATAAGAAAAGAGCAGATTGGGTGAGCGAACAAACGGAAGTTAATGACATCTTATTTGAAATCAAGAAAAAGAAATTGGCATGGGCAGGACATGTAATGAGGAGGGAAGATAAACGATGGTCATTAAGGGTTACGGACTGGATTCCAAGGGAAGGTAAGCGTAGCAGGGGGCAGCAGAAAGTTAGGTGGGCGGATGAGATTAAGAAGTTTGCAGGGACGACATGGCCAGAATTAGTACATGACTGGGGTTGTTGGAGAAATATGGGAGAGGCCTTTGCCCTGCAGTGGGCGTAACCAGGCTGATGATGATGATGATGATGACCTTGACACGGGCGCGGCTGTGCCGACGCTCGTTGTTCCGGCATTTCGCTGCTGGTAGCAAGCTGTGAGTGCGAAATCTACGGAACGAAGTTTTTACACGTCGAGTTCAACTACTCTAACGCGAGCATGAAAATATTACCGTAACGCTTTATGTCGTGCGATTTGAACACGAATACTGAATAGCTAAACCTGCGGGCACCGCGTGGTAGGGCGAATAGCAAATATCTCTGAATGCGCAAGCGTACCCCTGGCCAGTTATTTCACCGTACCCAAACAGCGCCGAAGAAACAGCCGTAGTACAGTGTTCCGTGACAAAGCGGAGCGGAAAAACAGGATGAAAACGGCAAGCACTTTGCACGCATGTGCATATTCCCGGCTGTGTCTCCACCTCGCTTCGTCATAGGTCACTGTAAGGCTGTTCGTTCGACACTCAGGTGATCACCCGTTTGAAATATTGCCCTTGTGCACATTGAAACCCTTACCTTACCCTTTCTCCCCTTGGCGAAGGCCGCTCTTGGAAGTGGCTAGGTTTTTCTCTCGTGGGAGAATATAGAGGGAACAACGCCGGCCTTCAGTCGCGCCAATTTAATTGGAATGCCGATTGCCCGCATCGTTGTCCAGCTCCGATGATAACCACTGACGCGGAAATGGTCCGAAAACAGCACAGTTGATTTCGTCGGCAAGAAATTATCTCTCCACACCGCACGGACCCACTGCGCTGCAAGATTCTTGTCCTTCGGGAACATGTGAAACACCACATCGTCTCGCCCGCCTGTGCTCGCACAGCCGAATGCTGCACAGAACGAGGACATGTTGGGCTCCCTTGGCTGTAGGCTCTCACGCAGCACAGAAAGGAAGCACAGTTCACGAAAATCACAAAAGAAAACAAACGTGACCGGCGGCAGATCTCTCGTAGCTTCGTTTAGTAAAGCGCAGGACGGAAAGAAACATGCGAGCACGCCGGTCCGGCAGTACGGTCCCCGGGAATGACATCACTCTCGCCGGTTCTCTACTCTGGCTACCTCCTTACCCGGCGCTCCAGGAAGCGACGGGGGCGTGTCCGCGGGGGTGGGGGGGGATGGATTTAGAACGCGATTTCTGCCCCTTATATTGACAATACAAAGAAAAAATTTCAGAACCATAAATAACAGGTCTGTTCTTCCCAACCCAAGCAATTCATGGAAATTGAAAACCGTTTCAGCTTCCCTTTAAATGCGGCAAGGTGTACGTGGGCCAGACGCGATGCCGTCGGAACGACAGGCTTAGAGAACAGCGTTACGCATGCGAGAAAATATATCCGTGTCCAGCAATGTGGCCATTTATCAAAGATCGTGCAGATGAACAACTTTCCTCGCAAGTTGACAGCCGTCACTAAAGAAAGAGATAAAATGGCCAGTGAAATCCCAGGAACTTTAGAATTAGAAGAAAATGACAACTCAGTGAGCATGCGTTCAGTAATGCTCACTAAAGCTGATGATGAACAAAACGAGAACAAGGTGAAAGCAGGCACCAACATTTCGACAAGTGCACTCGTCTTCTTCAAGGCGACATATGCTTTCCTCGGCACAGTATATATACTGTGCCGAGGAAAGCATATGTCGCTTTGAAGAAAAGTCCACTTTTCGAAACGTTGGCTCCTGCTTTCACCTTGTTCTCGTTTTGTTCATCGTCTTAAAATTCCATCTCCCGCCTTCCCCGTGTTCTTTAACGCTGAAGCTATTTTCGCAAGGAATGCATACACACACAGAACGTGCAGATAGAATAATACCAACCAGATATGCGCGAACAAAATCTGAGAGGATCTGCTATAACCATAGTTCATGCAGTCGCAATTCGTGCACCACACATACAAGGCGCACAAGACTGCACAGACTAAACCCGTCACTTCAACTCAGACCTCCAGCCGGTCTATACCGACGTGAAGCGTCTCTTCTATGTCGGTTATGGCTTGGAGTTGCTTTCACGAATGTCTACTCAGCACTAATTGGAATGGCTGATAGTCCTGCATGTGATGTTTGCGGATGCGAGGAGAAAATTGAACACTTATTGTGCCGTTGTCCTCAATTTCAAGCACAACGACAATCTTTGTCCAACACATTGAGGAAACTAGATGATCGTCCTCTGAGTGAACAGACGTTACTAGAGCACCGTCCCGACCGATCATCGGCTCAGAAGGCAGTGAAGGCACTTTTATGCTGTCTAAGAACTTCTGGTTTGCGCGAGTGTCTTTAACTCAAGTGCTGTCCGTACACGTATCTACACCTTCTCTCTCGCTTCTCTCGCTTCCCATTCTCCCTTCCCCCAGCGTAGGGTAGCCAACCAGACTATTGACTGGTTAACATCCCTGCCTTCCTATATTACTCTCTCTCTCTCTCTCTCTCATTTTGTGCTTTCTAAACTGTCATACGATCTGATAATAAACCTGTTGGTAGTTTGCGCTCCCCTGTGTCACTTCATGTCAGTTTCATACACAGTGCCCGTTTCGTCCCCATTGCGTCTCACAGCCCTTAGCGCAAGAAAAAAAATTGCGTTTCAGTTGTTTTTCTGGGCCACAGGTTGGCCCAATAAACAGTCAGTTTTCACTGATGTCTGCTTTATCACCGTCACTACAACGCGTCACTATTGTACTAGGGAAAAGAGAAGTGTTCATAAATTATTTGCGACCGTTTGCACTAGCTATGGTTTGGCTATGGTTAATGCCAGGAGATACTCTACATTGTGGTTTTAACAGCACGGGACATGATTCAGGTTTATAAGCAATGGGATGAAGCGCGAGATTACATGTCGTGACTGGACAGAAGGCTGGCCGTGCGATTGTTTTGGTGACGTAATGCTGACATAAGTCAGCAGTTGAGAGGGGATGAAGCGAGTCGCTCGGTTTCGAATAGATTCTGAGTGTGTGGATAGATAATCCTGTCTTGGGTGTCAAATGGAGGACGTAAATTCCAGTTTCACGCGGACAAGTGTTAGATATGCAAGTTTCTAAGCTCAGGTGACGCAGCACTTAGGTTTGGCCATAGGTAGCCCAGTGTTCGGGGAGCATTGGAACAGATAGTTTCAAATGAGTTATCCATGTTACCGTGCTGTCTTCTGAACACCAAGGTATTTATTTGTACGATGATGCGACGTCGATTGGGAAAGTATCTATCTTGCAGGTGTTGGCAGTGATGGTGTGCTTGCGAATAAATCGCATTGATTTGCATTTGGTAATACTGAGAGGCATGTGCCATTTGTCACACAAATCAGGAATTGTGTGCAGGTCAGGTTGTAAATGCAAGACGTCTTCGTTGAATTATTTGGGCTGCAATTGACGCAATCGTCCGCAAAGAGTCGTATTTTTGTGGCAATGTTAGCCTATAGATCATTTATATACATTAGAATTAACAATGGTAATAGTCCAGCTCCCTGAAGAACACCTGATGCTACAGTACTTTGCACAAAGCGATTTTTATTAGCACAGCTGAATCGCTTTCGCCCTTTCAGAAGCTGTTCGAGCCATGAAATTAAATTCAGACGTAAGCCCAGGTGAAACAGTTTATGAAGTAGTAGATTATGTGTGACGCTAACAAATGCTTTTCAGAAGTCTAAAAAGATGGCGTCTACTTGTAGGCGAAGATGCAGGCTGTGCAAGTCATGAGTAAATCCGGCGAGCGGACTTTCACATATTAAATATTTCAAAATCCATGTTGGTGGCGGTAAAAGAAGTTCACTGATTCAAGGTAGCCCAATAGGCTAGACGATATAATGAGTTCCAGTAGCTAGAGTATGGTCGTTAGAGAAATGGGGTGGCAGTTAGCAGCGTCGGCACGGTCTGCTCCTTTGAAAATGGAGACGAATTTAGCTTTTTTCCAGTCGTCGGGGACATCACCTGAGTTTGATGATTGTGTAAATATTACGCATAAGATCGGAGCTGATATTGAAATAACGTTCTTGGGACGCCTATTGTTAATGTGGTCACAACCTGCAGATGAGGATAGTTGAAGACTTAATTAGCTTATGAATATGTTCCCCCGCAATGTTGATATCAGGCATTTTCTGCATTGGGAATCGTAGGGTGTGTTCAGCAGAACAGATTATAGCTCTATAAAACAGTGATGAAAAATCATTATTGAGAGGTTTCGCACAATGTTCACTTTTGATTGGGTTATTCTTGGTGTCAACGAGTGCGATGGAGTTAGCTCGGGATTTAGGGGAGAGTATACGGCAGAATATGTTGGGGTTGCACTGGAGTATTGACAGAAGATTCGACGTGTTAAACTTGTCTTTGGCATCCCTTCATTGTTGAGGCAGCCCTTCACACTGAAGCCATATATTTTTATTCATATTTGCGGAGTGTTATTGCGTGATGCTATTCGAAACTAGAGAGTTCGTATCACTTAATTGTGTCGCCTGTGCTATTCGCTCTATTGGAACCTAAGCGCCAGCCCAACTTAGATTTATTTTCTTATTAAATTTTTCATTCTTTCCGAAAGTTTCTTGACAGCCCGAATAGCCTGCCAAGTGATGTTAATTCCATGTCTGCAGTGGTTATTTTTTATTGCGATATCAATTATAAGGACACTCCAGCGGCATTCTCGTCGTGGTCGTCGGCGTCGCGATCGCCGTGGTGTTCCGTATGAAGTTCAAGGGCGATAACTAAGTCGCTGCGCGTCGTATGCTATATGTGCGAGTAAAAAAAAAAAAGCCCTCGAGGGAAGCCGGCGATCGTGGCTCAACCTGGCGCGCACGAAGGCGAAAGCGGAGAGCAAGCACGTCGTCTTCCGTCGTGCGAAAGAACGGGGGGGAAATGGGAGGGAGGGAAGGCGGGCGACGTTGTGCTTTGGCAGGAACTGCGCATTTCGCGCCCGGACGCAATGGGTACTGACGATCGCGGCTCAATCTCGCGCGCCATACGGGGAGGAACGCGGGGAGGCAGCGCAGGAGGGAGGGAGGGCGGCTTCGACTACACCAAGTGATTTCCACGATAGACATTACCCGTATCCCACTTCCGGGGTTAATTGAATTCACGCCGCAGAGCCTGGCACGTGCGCACTACTTGATAGCTTGATGCGAGTGCTTCGGGTTCGCCCAACGCCCGCCTCGTTGTTGCGAGGTCTGTCGTGGACGAGCGTTCCTTGGGCGCATTGAGGTCCGTGCACCGCGCAAGCAAGCATGGCTCGCTTCCCTGCATCGGGCTGATCCCGACAGGACCCGTGGAGAAACGCTTGACATCGTAGCGGGCGCTGGCAGCTTCGCAGGCAAAAGTGCGTGCGATTTTTTATTGCATTCATTTCCACATCTACGAGTGACGTTGAGACACGCACACAGTTGCGGACTGGCCTGAGGAGGTTAACGCAATATGCACATGCAAGGATTACTTCGAAACCCTTTAGGAGTTGCATCTTTTGTGCGGGCTTCGAGACACCTGTGATAACAATGACGCACGAAAACAACGTTGGCATTGACAAACGATATACAACTTTTTCAATAGTTTGAATAATACGTAGTTTTTCCGTAAGTGAATGTCTACGTATTATTACGAAGCTGTATTTATGTGCAGCGTTGCTCGTTCTGCCAGAAATATTATGCTACCCGAACAGGACAGCCGATGAATGTTACAGTAAATAGGCTTCATATGGATACACCCAGAGACACACTAAAACCATCGCTAAAGATTTCCACCTGCGATATCACAACTCCAAGGAATTTTATATTCCACAGTCAATCATTGGCTCTTACAGAGGCAAAACACAGAGAATAATGTGCACAAGTTCAACATACTGCAATAAACGCGCATAATGAACCAAATGGAGCTTTGGAATCTGTTTGCTGTTGAATTATACTAATGACAACAATATTAAAAGCAGCGCTTAACATTCTGCATAGTAACCTTTGGTAAAGATACATCTGGTTATACGTATCCTCCTCGTGTTTGCCGTGTTTGCCATGTTTGTCAGGCCAGGTTTGTTACTAATTTCTCTTCTTTATTTACTCCATCTGTCATAAAAGTTATAGTGTCTTTCTCACATTTTAAAAGTTAATTTAATTTGCCAAATTGCCTTTCCTCCTGATACTTTCGACAATACAACCATTTCCTGATTGCTTTGTCTGTAGGCACATGTTTTTTGACTGAATACATATACGTAAAATCTGTTTCTTGTAATTCATTTTGACGCAACCTTATTTATTTATTTATTTATTTATTTATTTACTTCTATTGCGCACTTTAAATAGGTGCCAGGCAGGAAAGCACATAAAACACGTATTTCCTTGCAAAGAGCAATAGGGAATGGCACCCGTTCACGCACCACAGAAATCAAAACACGCACAATAAAACAGAGGACACACTCTTAGCATATGCGTGAGTGCATACTGTCACAGATGTTCTGAGGCAAATAGACAGACTGCTATAGTTTATCGAAAAGTCGCAGTTTCGCCCGAAAGGCAAATCATTCGATTGCATTAGCAAATTAGAACACAGCTATGCGAAGTAACGATAGTAGTTATATCGACCGTATCAACTTGGAAACCTTCACTTACTAACTGAATTATCAAGCATCGTGTCCACGCGCGCAATATATTGTGAACACATCACACTTGATGAGCGCGGACACTCGCTGAAAAACGCCGGACACTGCGGTGAGCAAGCGCGGTAGCAGCAGCGAGCGAAGTGACCTTCGTGCGGTCTATTGCTTCAACGCAAGAGTGGAGAGAACACAGCGCATGCAAACGCGTGCACCGACTGCAGATTCCTTGTCAGATACGTCGCGCGCGACCACGCATGGCCGTGCAAAGTACGGCCGTGCGTGGAGTTCCTTGGAGTTGTAATATCGCAGGTGGAAATCTTTAGCGATGGTTTTAGTGTGTCTCTGGGTCTATCCGTTTCTGGAAATATTGGCTTGAGCAGAAAATCTCTTTCGTGCGGCACGTTACAAATGGAGCGAAGTGTGTCGCGACTGCATCGCTAATCGGAAAATCACGAGGGCAGAGCGCTGGTGCGACGATTACGGTACTCCCTATTGCGTTAACCTCCTCAGGCCAGTCCGCAACTGTGTGCGTGTCTCAACGTCACTCGTAGATGTGGAAATGAATGCAATAAAAAATCGCACGCACTTTTGCCTGCGAAGCTGCCAGCGCCCGCTACGATGTCAAGCGTTTCTCCACGGGTCCTGACCATGTCGGGATCAGCCCGATGCAGGGAAGCGAGCCATGCTTGCTTGCGCGGTGCACGGACCTCGATGCGCCCAAGGAACGCTCGTCCACGACAGACCTCGCAACAACGAGGCGGGCGTTGGGCGAACCCGAAGCACTCGCATCAAGCTATCAAGTAGTGCGCACGTGCCAGGCTCTGCGGCGTGAATTCAATTAACCCCGGAAGTGGGATACGGGTAATGTCTATACGCGGACTCGGAAAGCTTATAACCCGATTACACACAACCGCAAGGGAAGCCTGGTGCTCGTTCGCGTATGGCCGCATACTGCGCATATGCACTTATTATTAGGCGCCCACGAGGCAAATCGAAGGCTCGTAAAACGCCGGCGGGGCTGTTGCCTCCCTCTTGGACTTGGGTAGTGGATATGCCGTCGCCGCCGAGTGTTTATGTCAGGTCGTTTCATGGTAACTCGTGTACTTCAAGGAAAAACTCAAACCTTATCGAAAGCCGTGGTAGCCTCGCACCAGGCCGGCTATCCAGCTGCAAGTAGGAAGAGCCGCTCACCCAAAAAGCGAGCACAGTTCACGTATAACATACCTTTCTGACGAACACCAGCCGCTAGTAGCACACGATGGACGCTTGCGTAGCGTCTCCGACAGGTGGCGCGGGTAGATGTATTACTCCGTTACGGAAGTGCATGTTCACTTTTCTCGCGCACTTTGTGCAAAGCAGTTGTAACCTCGAAATGAGTCTCTGCAACATAAAATAAGGAAACAATTTTGGTGTCTAGTTGGGTTCAAGGCTGTGACACGGCCAACCTACTGCAGTAGTAAAGTAAGGAAATGTTCACCGACGATGACGATACTCTCTAATGCGAAATTTGAGCACATCTCTATACGTGTTTTCATTTCTGGAAATATTGGCTTGAGCGGAAAATCTCTTTCGTGCGGCACGTTACAAATGGAGCGAAGTGTGGCGCGACTGCACCGCTAATCGGAAAATCACGAGGGCAGAGCGCAGGTGACGCGTGGGTGCGATTCGAAGCAGACGCCGTAGACAGACTTCCGCTCACGTAGCGCTTTGTTTCTATACAGACAACGCGCGCCAGTTAGGCGCCATCTCGTAGCCATCGTAGCTGCAAAGCCCGTTTTGCACGGCACTGCGGCGTTTTTTTTTTTTGTTCACGCTTTCGCCATACACTCCTCCTCCGCTTTAAGCCTTATGGTTCCGCTGCAACCTCCTCCCCCGCTTTCGTCTTCGCGCTGTTTTCGCTATCACTGTCTTTCATCTCCCGCTGAGCTCCGCGGTCACTTTCATCCTTCGCTGTGCTCGTATATTCGGTTACGAGGGAAAATGCGGACGCCGACGCTCGTCGTAGGAATGGGCGTTTTAAGGCGGAACCGCATGGCGCGATTTCAGGCGCGATTGACGAGTGGATGGTGGGACGCTCGCGTCATTTTGACGCGTACCCAGCATGATCCGTCACGAAATGGCGCCGCCGCGTGCTGCTGCTCGGAGCAGAAAAAAAAACGCGTCGCGCGGCGCGTACACCAATCAGAATTCAGGTAAGTCACGTGGCATTTGGTCACGTGGCATTTTGGTTCTTTTATTTGCCACCAGATGGCCCTGCTCTCTGCGCATCTCTAAAGCCCCTCAATTTTCCAAAAGTAGCGCCATTCTTAGATCTTTCCGCCACCCCGCTCACCCAGGCGCTTCCTCCTCCACTCCTCCTGTCGCCCCAGCCTCCTCCGCTCCCCCATTGGCCAATCTGTGTCACGTGAAAGCGGGCCCCGCGCTTTTGTATATTTTTTTCTTTCCGGCGCAGAGCAGGCGCCGCGCTTTTGTATATCTTTTCTTTCCAGCGCGCTGCGACCCCCAATCTTGGGCATGCGACCCCCATTTTTGGGCCTCCGCGACGAAGTACGGCAGGCGGTTTGAAGGAGCGCGGTAGTTTTATACAATGGGTTAGGGCCGAGTGCTTAATTGCGATGCCGTGCTGCTGCGCCTACGGTTGCCACAACAGACCCAGTGACGGCAAAAAGCTTTTTGTTTTACCATCCGCCGGGCGCAACGCAAAACGAAGAAAAGTGTGGATTCACAAGATCGGGCGGGCTGACTTCGAGCAAGTGGCAAAGAACGCGCGGCTTTGTTAAGTGACACGGCTCCTC
The DNA here is from genome assembly GCF_038994185.2 of Dermacentor albipictus. Lineage (NCBI taxonomy): Eukaryota > Metazoa > Arthropoda > Arachnida > Ixodida > Ixodidae > Dermacentor > Dermacentor albipictus. The sequence goes on along the minus strand of NC_091821.1, from coordinate 279,896,492 downwards.
CAACCTCTTCTTTTGACGCCCGTGTCAAAACGGGCCCGTGTCCAGTGCATTGGGGGTGCGTTAAAGAACCCCAGCTGCAAAAAAAATTAATCCAGAGCCCCCATTATGGCGTGCCTTATGAGATCGTGGTGTTGGGATGTAAAACCCAAGAATCAACTTTTCTTCTGTCTTGTGTGCCTTGACTGTTCCAGTTAACGCAACACTGCTTCCTTGTGAAAACTTACAACGCAAAAGAATACAGACGCACGTAGTATACAGAGATAAAATTAGCACTTCAACAAAAGTGTTGCTGGTGCCAATGAGGGAGGGGGATAATTATTTTCTGAACCTCTTTCCAGTTGTCCCATCAAGTTCCTTCTTTCTTTTCTATCAAATTCTAACCATTTGCACTGTAATAAATAAATAACGATTTCATATGCTGGTAAGTTGTTAAAATTATCTATACCGCCTATGTGTGAAAACGTTGCTCATGGGCACCACAACCTGTGCATGAGCTACGTACATCTGTAAAAGGCGCGGAACAGAAACGGCCCTGCTGCCAGGCATTGCTGACCGCAGACAGTCGGAATCTCTCACGCGCCGGCCGAACAAAAGCATCCTGCAGGTACGTAAATTAACCTACGAAACCACGTGCACATACTTTCGCGCTGTCAAAACCTGAAACTCTGGTAATTACTCGCGTGTCTGAGCACACCGCGTGCTTGTGTCGTGTTTCAGCAACACGAACTTTCAACGTGCGCGCGCTTTACGCCTTAAATACGCCTTGAATAATGGTGCTTTTCTCTATTTCTTCCGCAAATCCGACACGACATTCTTAAGGCCAGTTACCGACTGACAAAGCAAGATCTAGATTGAAAAAACTGCTCCGCAGGACTCGAACGAACTTTTCCGCAGATTTCCTCCCGTAGCGTGTTAGCCGTCGTCTGCTACGGCAGGCCCACTGCCGGCGGCGCCACCGTCGAGGCCGCGCCGAGCGGAGGAGGAGAGAAGTGAATGGCGCTACTTTGGGAGATTGAGGGGTTTTACGCATCTCGACGGAACCTCCTTGGCGGAATTTTTTTTTTCTCTCTCGGCAGAACTGGCGCACGCGTCAAGGAAAACATGTGCTACCGTGATTTCGTTCACGCATCGTATTAGTTGGCGCATCGTGTTCACCTAAAATGAACAAAGGAACCTTCAACGAGGCCCTAATAACTAAAGTGGAGAAGCGTCGCGTCTCATCGCTAATACTGGCAAGAGAATTTGCTAATAATATTACCAGTGTATGCTGCTCGCTTTCTTCTCAACCAGGCAGGCCGCACCCACATGTACCTCCTGACCCGCATTTTTTCTTGCTTCAGTATCAGCATCCCCTTTAATAGTAGCAATCACCTCTTCTGCTCAGTAGTAAGCGGCCGACCCTCCTTTTTATATGCTAAGTTGTAAACAAACAGCGGCTTCTCAGCATGCGGAAGGTACATAGTCGCAGTTTCGTAAACAATATTGCTGCTTGAAATTAAGCTTGATAAATACACTTCGGAAAGAAATGTCGCTGTCTAATTACACTCAGATTATATTTATTGTAGTGTTCTGTAAGTTTAAGGGCATATTATATATGCGGTAACAGAGACAATACATGTCGCTTAGAGTTATGTTGTCTGGCTCCTTTTTTTTCGTACGGGTGCTCGCGCGTCGGCGGCAACGCGGACGTTTGCCGCCCGTCGCGTTTTTCCACGGAGGAAGGAAACTAATGGCCTGCTTATAGTCCGACGTAACGCACGCGCGCGCGCGCGCTCGCGCACGCTACGTCACGTCGGCGAAAACGACACCTCTATAGTCGGGCGCACCGGCGCAGCTAACGTAACCGGCGGCTTTCAACGCGCCCCGACGGGCCCGGCGCCGATTTGGCTCCGGAGCCATTCGCGCGTCGAAGTCGGCGGAACTCTCGCACCACAATGCATTGCGCGCGAAGAAAAAGGCGCCAACACAACTCCGCAGACGGCTTTTGCGGACGGCGCGCGACTTGGCGAACCTTCTGCGCATGCTCCGAAGATAGCAGCCTACGGCGCGCGCGTTGAAGTATAGAGGGGATGGCATCTCGGCTGGCGCAGCGCAACCGACGTAGCGTGACTGACCGCGAACGACGCTCACCCGCGCGCCGATAACGTCGGACTATAAACGGGCCTTAAGGAGAGGCCCTGACGTCACTCTTTGTGAAGCAAAAGTGAAGCCGGAAGTTGGCGCTGCTCATGGCGATGCTCCGCCTTTTGTGCCACCCTCCTTTCTTGTTTAGATCTTTCGCGAAACCACGCCGCGCTGCGCGTGGTTTCGCGCGCGGAGCGCGCGCGCTCGCGCAACATCCGGCAGAGCACGGTGCAGGTAACACAGCGCAACAAGACACGGTGACTAAGGCAAACCCGCCCACACAGCGCCTTTTCCACGGCACGAAACCTACCAGAGCAACACGTGTGAGCGCTCAAAAAATCAGAACAACGCCGCCATTGTGGCCCAAAAGGCGTGGCCATGCAGCAAAAAAAAAGAAAAAAGCAGCAAACAAAATGAGAACCTATACGTCATTTCCGCCACACTTTTCTCCTAGCGCGCGGAGGGGGTAGGGCCTCTCCTTAGTTTCCTTCCTCCGTGCGTTTTTCGCTCGCGAAAAGCGCGCCATGCGGTTCCAGCTTTAGAGCTGCGCTCTAAAATTGTGCGACGATTATGATACTCCCTAATGCGAAATTTGAGCGCAGCTGTATGCGTGTTTCCATTTCGCGATATATTGGTGCAAAGATTAGAGATTTAAATGACCGCACCCATTGGCAGTGGGCCAGTGCCGTCAGCGCCTTCGTAGAGGGAGGGGCAGTATGGGAACGCTGGCATAATGAGCCGCATCGGAGCCAGCTGTGGCAGAAGACGACGATGAAGGCGCTAGCAATAGCACGAGCGTGAGTGGCAGTATTGGAACGCTGACATGTTGAGCGGCATAGGAGCCAGATGTGGAAAAAGATGACGATGAATAATAATAATTTAATAATATTTGGGGTTTTACGTGCCAAAACCACTTTCTGATTATGAGGCACGCCGTAGTGGAGGACTCCGGAAATTTCGACCACCTGGCGTTCTTTAACGTGCACCTAAATCTAAGCACACGGGTGTTTTCGCATTTCGCCCCCATCGAATTTAAATGCGGCCGCCGTGGCCGGGATTCGATCCCGCGATCTCGTGCTCAGCAGCCCAACACCATAGCCACTGAGCAACCACGGCGAGTAGATGACGATGAAAGAATGAGCACTAGACCAGCCACGCGGTTACGGCGAGGGACGCCAACGCTCACCCCAGGAACGGGTATCTAAGAGCTGTGCTCTAACTGTTACATCCTTCGTTATTCTGATGCGTTCCATTGTGATAGCAACATTTGCACTACATTTGCCAAATTCTTGTACGGAAATATTGCTACGGACCAGCCTTTCCCATGTCCAAGATCGAAGGGGCCCGTGGTGCGAAGACGACGACGACGACGACGACGTTTTGCGGCTAGCGTGGGCTGTGTCCTTTTAGCCAAGTTCAGTGTATCGGATCTGTAAATATACTTGCATATAACGTCGCGTCTACGTCTTCCCACGTAACATATTTGGTGGAGGTGGACGTTCCTTGTACCCGGTCATGGAGCTACGTAGTGGACGGTAAGTCGAGCCTTCCTTCATGGCTACCGGCGACGACATCTCGGCCAACCGGCTCCGACAGCTACTGCCAATGGCGTAGACAGTAATTTCGTTCGGTGAGGGGAGGGGGTTCACGTTGAAGCTCGGCCTCCTCCTTGTAGAATTCGTCGAGGGATCAAATGCATGAATAATAACTGCAATGACATTGCCAAAGATGCTGCAAACGAATTTTTGAATGCTACGCGCTGTCAAGACAAGTAAAATATGTTTTTTTTTTCATAACAGAATATCCTCGTATGTCCCAAACATTTTTGTGCCCGAAATAACTGACATCAATGCTTCCACGTTTTTTTGTCTATTTAATAAGTAAAGAAAATATCACACGAACTTTAGAACTACATTAGTTTTAAACCATCAAAGCAGTGCATGCCGCTGATATGAACAATGTAAACGCTGTGAAATGAAGAAGTTCAGCACAAATGTTTTATTCAAACTTTTTCATACAAGACCCATGTATACATTTTTGTACATATGCAACGGCCAAGGAAAAATCTTAATGACCCTGTCCTTCGTGCCCACGTATTGCGCAGGAAGAGCGGTCTATGGTCGTGCATTGTGAGTAATTGCTCCGAAATTATTAAAAATTAAATTATGCGGTTTTACGTGCCAAAACCACTTTCTGATTATGAGGCACGCCGTAGTGGAGGACTCCGGAAATTTCGACCACCTGGCGTTCTTTAACGTGCACCTAAATCTAAGTACATGGGTGTTTTCGCATTTCGCCCCAATCGAAGTGCGGCCGCCGTGGCCGGGATTTGCACCGAAATTATAGTCGCAACAGAGAGCACATACCGTATCCAGCTTTTCTGGACACAAGGGTTTAGTTCGCGTGAATGCCACCACGTGGCGTACTCACCTTAAACTTTTCAAACTTCCCGCGGTGACGCGTGATGACGTCAACCAAACAAAAATAAAAAAAGTAAAAGCTATCCCTGCGCATTGAACTTCGCCACAATACTTGTCCCGCCGGCGTTATCAGTGTTCTTGATCAAGCGTATTCGCTCGTCGCCTGGGAATTGCTTGTCATCCAGCGTTTACTCGCGACCAGCAATTGTTGATTCTGGGCTTTTGATTCGGTTCTTTCTTTTTTCTCTCTTTTCCTTTTCTTTTTCTTTTTTTTTTCATTCGACGGAGTAAAGAAGCTAGCCTAACCGTCAGAAGCACTTCGGGGCAGCCTTTCTTCAATCGGCATACATTGTTAACGTCGGAACATCGCACCGCGCCTACTAGAGACGCCGTCGTGGATGGATTTTGATTTTTCCTTATCGAATTCGTTAAGGTGCACACAATTACTTCACTAGCGACTTTGCAATGCGCACTCATGGGCTATCGCTGCAGCTGCAAATCTAGATGTGCTTAAGTATTAAGACATATACGTGGATATGCTGGTTTTTCACCTTGACACAAAAGTCACGAAACAAGAGTTGAGCAAACTGTCCCTGTGTCGTCGCAGGGTGTGAGAGGGGGCTAGTTGGTATTCCATGCTAAAGTGACTAGCGCAAGAGTTGACACGGGACACTAAAGAGGCGAAAGGATAAGCGCAAGCTTCCAACTGGGCGCTCGTCCTTGTAGCGTCTTTAGTGTCCCCTGTCCACTCTTGCACTTCATGTCGTCATCCGTTAGCATGCTATGGCCGAAGCTGCTCGCAATATTACGTCACATTTACTGGCCACCAGGCCAGGTACACCCTTGGGTACGACATATACAGTACTTGCAGTTAGCTTCCAAAGTAGTCTCCTACGGCGGTTATCCAAGTTCATGAAGCAAGAACGCTATTTAAAATTATTGTGCAGTAATATATGCGGGATTTTTATGTTCTCCACATTCGCTACCATGTTGCCGTTCCGCCTTTATTATATAGCCGCAATGTAGACTAGCAGCTATCGATCGCCATAAAGGCTATCCAGATATTCAACCCTTAATGACCATTGGTTATCTTCCCTCCTCATTACATGTCCTGCCCATGCCAATTTCTTTTTCTTGATTTCAACTAAGATGTCATTAACTCGCGTTTGTTCCCTCACCCAATCTGCTCTTTTCTTATCCCTTAACGTTACACCCATCATTCTTCTTTCAATAGCTCGTTGCCTCGTCCATAATTTAAGTAGAATCCTTTTCGTAAGCATCCAAGTTTCTGCCCCGTAGGTGAGTACTGGTAAGACACAGCTAGTATACACGGACTGGATTCCAAGGGAAGGGAAGCGTAGCAGGGGGCGGCAGAAAGTTACGTGGGCGGATGAGATTAAGAAGTTTGCAGGGACGACAGGGCCACAATTAGTAGATGACCGGGGTTGTTGGAGAAGTATGGGAGAGGTCTTTGCCCTGCAGTGGGCGTAACCAGGCTGATGATGATGATGATGATGATGATGATGATGATGATGATGATGATGATGACATATCCAAAGACCTCGCGCGCAACTCCTGACACTTAATTGTATTCAAGAGTTGTGCGACTGCCCAGGACATCCTTAACGAATGTTACATAACGCATTGTGAGGATTTACTTGCCAAAACCACGATTTCATTATGAGGCATGCCGTAGTGGACGATTCGGGAATAATTTAGACCACTTGGGATTTTTAACGTGCGCCTAACCCTAAGTATGCGGGTTTTCGCATTTCACACCCATTGAAATACGGCTGCCGTGGTTGGGATTCGATCCTGAGACCTCGTGATTAGCAGCCGAACCCAATAAAAGCTAAGCAACTACGGAGGGAAAGGAATGTTGGAAATAGGAGGAAGGTGAAAGCCGGCACGTGAGACAATTTGTTCCCATCTTCATTGCGAGAGAATGGGTACCATCTGTCCAAGAATGCACTGTATTCAATGTGGTGGAATCCGCGTCCAATATTTCAGACCCGAATCATACTGTAATTGCTGACGACCAGGCATCTCGCTAATACGTGCAGTCATTTGACAGCTGCCGAGCGCTGGCGTCAGCCACAGGACCTACTTGACCTTTCTTCAACACTTGCCGACATTCTCGTCCTATTTCGCACCATTGCGTTTCACCTGAACTGCTTCAACAGCCGATTTATTTGTGCCAGAATTTGGCCACCCTGTCAACGTTATGGTTTCTTATTTTTAAGTCATCTTTTATATTTAGGCTAAGGCTGTCGTGAAATTTCCAGCGGTTTCACCTTTCCCAAAATTCGCGCCTTTTTGTCGGCCTCTGTTAATATTTTGGAGGATATTTAATAGACGTGGAAACCATTGCATGGCCCCCTGACCAAGCTGCTCAAAAAGTCATTTTATATCCCTGAGGTCTTGTGCAAGCTTCCGCCTTCTTGCCGTTCATCAACCTCCTGATTTCCCTGTCACCTGTATTCAATTTTGACGACCCCATTCCCACGGAACTTGGCGACGATATGTCCATGGGATTAAAGCCATTTAAATCAATTCTATGTGGATGCGACAGCCGCTTTTGCTCACTGTGGATGGAAATGTTGGGCTAATGAGCGCCATTCTGAAGCATCTAAATTGATAGTCACAAAATTATGCGTATCCCACGCATGTGCGAATCGATGTAAGCAAAGCTTTCTGTGTTTGTTGTCATTGTTAAACGTAATCTCCACAGAGTAGTCAGGCACCCTCTAATGAAATGCTGTCAACGTTTGCCTGATTACGCCCGCCATTGTGATGCAAATAAACGTAACTCGAACTCATTTTCTCAGAAATAAACGCTGAATGAAACGCTGACGTCATCCTGAACAAGATCAACAAGCGCCCTAGTGCTCGATCTTACGATGCCCCTGTTTGTAAGCTTACATTCGTGATTTGGTTATTTGGGGGGGGGGGGGGGGCGAAGGCGATGTGTTCTTATACCGTAGAAACATCCCTCGGACGTCTCTGATGTGCTCGTTTTTATTCTCAAGTACCCAATGAAAACTGTCATCGCTGCAACTTCATGATGTCCTGGTGGTAGGCCACCATGGCATGTCGCGCAAGTATGACCACGCTGATTCATTTGGATTGGCATATACTATTTGGTGCGTCATACTTCTCCACATTCATTTTTCAAGCTATACCAGAGCTTGAAAAGGGCGGCCAACTCACTACGTGCCTTTCCTCTGTTTACTTCCTCAAAGTGTGTGTCTATCGCTGTGGTTACCAAATACGCCCAGCGGTATGCTACCACTCAAGCCTTTCTGTCGGCTGAGCAACTGAAGTCGCAGGCTTTCTTCAACACGGCGTCGACGTTCAATATGGCTATCCTCAATTACTTTTCGCGGACTTCGCTCACCGCCTTCTCTCCAATGTCATCTCCTATAATACTCGCTCCTGCAAGACACAACACAAACACGCAACGACCTTAATGAAGTATCAATAACGCGCTAGTTGAAATGCTGTCGACGTATATTTCCGCTGAGCACCGGGATTGGAGCATGGTCCTGTCTATGGTGACATTATTGGTCTACAGCGTCGCTCAACAACACCGCTCGTTACTCATCACTTTTTTTTTTGCCGACAAGAGTATAGCGTATCTCCTCTGAATGTACTTTCGGCTTTAAGTGGGACCTTGCACGCCCGCTTATTCTGTTACGTTGACGGCGACCGTTGTCGTCAGGCTGCCACCTAATTCTGAGCGTCGCAGTCACCAGAGTGCGCAGAAAGCTGTCTTCCCAAACAAACCACCGGGATTCGAGCCCATCTCCCAAATGCAGCGTCTTGCATTTGGGAGATGGGCACTCTAACCATTACGCTACCACCTGCCTCCACCAATTTCCGTTTATCTGCCTTCCCACTTCTCGTTTTTGCCGCAGACGCAGGAAGAACGGATGCAGAAACGAAAAAAAAAAGTAAAGATTGCTTGAGCAGCCAGTGACGCATGACTTTAACTTTGTCAGGTTACCCTCATTGGAGCGCATGTAGGCTTGCGGCTTCGTGCAGATGGTGGGTCGCCTTAGCTTTATTGTAAATTTGCTTTCACCAACTCTTTTCAGCTAGAACTGAAACGCCGGACAAAAATGAGACCTACCGTTGAACATTTTTCTTGTTTTCTAGGTTTAAATCAAAAACGCTCATTAACACAAATAGTGATTTTGTTAAGAAATGGCATAAGGATACTATATTTCAAGGTCATGTTTTTCCAATACGGCCCGGCACCACGTATCGACGAAAGGGCATCACAGTGCCGGTGCACGCGGCAGGTTACTGAATGAAGAAAACAGGAAACGACTGTTTTTCAGTTCTCGCAACATATTGTACACAGAACACAAGGCAGCCACCACCATGACATTCTTTTTTTTTTTTTGACAACAGCGACGCACAATGCCGGACTGATATACTTCCTAAAGGGGTCTCATTTCATTTTTCATCGCAGAACCGCAAGCACAGTTGCGTCGCGCGTGCTTGCAGCCACGTACTGTAACCGTGCTCCTTTTCCTCTAACAATATGGCCGCCGGCGGCTTCAAGCGCTCCCGTAGGTGGCGGATTGGACTGTCACTCCAGAAGTTTAAATACATAACCTCTTTGCATAGAAACGACGGCATGATTGTTACTATCATTGCTCTCCAGACTGATCTTGATGAGCTAACTCATTGGTGTGGTAGGGCAGATGGTAATTAACGCAGATACAACTATACATCTCAAGTTTACTTCCGCTGCTAAGGCGATTCCTAATGCCCACACATTTAATAATACTATCATTGAAACTTCAGCGTCGGTGAAATATACCGCGGTATAAATTTTAGCTCGTATTTATCCTGGAGCACTCATATTGAACTGATTACTACCAAACACTTGAAAAAACTTGGTCTTCTTAGACGCCGACTACACCAAGCCAACCAGGACACAAAACTACACGCATTCAACATGCTAATCAGGCCTGTGATAGAATACGCATCCGTGATCTGAAACCGTCATTATACCCATCTTATTAACATGCTGAAATCTATACAAAACAAGGCTGCTCGATTCATCCGTTTCCGTTACTCTTGGTATCAAAGTGTAATAATACTGAAAATATCGCTCCGTCTCCCGCCTCTTGTCACGCGCAGAAAACACAGCCGTTTATCTCTTTTCCATACTCTCTACCACAGCAACACACCATCCGCAAGTTCACATCTTCTCCCGGTGCCGCACACACCGGCTTGTGTAGATAACATTAAGAAGACTAACCCATTTTCGCTCGGACAGAACGATACAAATACTCACTTTTGGTCCTGGCTATTGAAGAGTGGAATTCGCTTCCTTCTAGCATTGCGGCTATCGCTGGAACATCATAATTTCAAACAGCTCTTTGGTCATGCTTAGAAAATTCCACTGTAGAATGATATGCGGTTTCTTTTTTTCATTGTGCGCGCGTGGGCCGTAACGTTCCGTGGAATATTAGATGACATGTTTTGTAACTTCTGAAGGTGCGATTTTTGTTTTGTTTTGTGGGCTTTGCTACATGTGCATTATTTCAGTACCTGTTCCTAGCCATTCTTTCCCCTGTCAACTTGTACCTGGCTTATTAACTTGTTTATTCCTGTCTTCAGCCGTTCATATTCTGTGTTGTATATTGTCAAGTTTTCTTTGATGAATCCCCCCCCTACGTAACGCCCGCATTGGGCCTTTAGGTCATTGAAATAAAATAAATATTGTTGGCTTGGATATGTTTGGCACGAGGCCACAGTCCGTACCCTGTCTTCTAACGCGTTCTTTTGTTTTCGTCTCTGTCTTGAAGGGACGCGCACCGTAACATATTGCAATGGTGCTTGCGTTGAGCGTATGTAAGGCGAGAAACGCGGTTGTAAAATGTCTGTTCACTAACTTGTGCAGTAAACCCATGTTTATAGTATTCGCGCAATAGTAAGAGTCACGAGTATGGCAACCGTAACCGCAAGCGTCACGTTATAGTCGTAACTTGTCGCGACAGCGTAGTTGAAATCCACTGACCCTGCCACTAAAAAATACGTGGTGAGGTATGGCTGATGAATAATTAATTGCGAAGATTGTTTTTCAGTAAACGTTTGTTACCAAGAACGGCGGGTGCTTATACTACCGTAAATGACGGATGCTTGGCGGTGACTCCAATCATTTACTCGCCACATCACAGATCTACACTAGAATTCAACTGGTTTCACCAACTCTTGCTTATATTCTCTCGCCCCTAAGCTGCGACTTTGCCTGCCACCCGACCTCCAGCTTTTCCTCTTTGTCCCCCGCTTCTTTCCCAATCTGCTGAGACGTGCTTCCACTGATGCTTGCTCTTCTTTTTTTCTCAATAAATGAAGGCATTCATTCATGCATTCCTATGTTACTGCAGAAAATAGCGTGTCTTTATCTACATAACCACCCTCTCTCTCACCTGGACTCTCTAATCGCAAAACAAAGTTGCGGTGTTGCAAATGGCTGGGCGTCACATATACAATTTTCTGCGAATGGCCAGTAGCACGGCGAGCAATTTTCGGTGGGTGACGAGACAGTATATAGAACACCTTCTCTGCAATATCCACACTCAGTGCTCTTCTTCGTGAGCTACTATTAGCCGCTACTACGAAGTACGAAATGAAAGAAACCAAGCTGGGCTGGTCACGGACAGCTCTTTTTCGATTCGTGCTGCGTCGATATAAGATATATATATTTCTTATATAAGCCTAAATGACAGCGATATAAGCGAGGTGAGTTACGCTAGTTCGTTGTTTTTGACTAACGACGCTCTTCATGCAGCACCTTCGTCTTATGCGTGTTTGCGAACGGGAATGAAAGACAGGAGGGTAACACGCCTTCCTGAAATTAAACATTCGGAATAACTCTTTGTTTGACGGTTAGACATATGTTGAGGGCCCCCGATACGAGCCACCTGCAAGTCTGTATTAGCTTGCAAAGAGGAACTCAGATTAAACGTTGTCAAGAGGATAGGCTTTTAATTATCATGTAGATATCTTTATTGAAATTCCTTACCATGAGGTGAAAGCCGACTAATAAGCATTTATATTTTCTGTGTTATTAAAACGTCCTGTTAATAAAAGGTTGCTGTGTTTTACAGCCTCCTAAATTAGGTTATAAAAAATAAATTGATGCGGTAAGTGTGTAAACGCAGACGCAAGAAAAGGCCTAGTCTGTTTCCAAGTATTCACTCAATGAAGATGGAGCGCCTCTATACTCTCACATTGTAGGGATGTCAAGAACAAAACACTTCCAAAGAGTGAGTCACGAGTATATCTCATTATAAGGTGAGCTTGCGCTGGAAAAGAAAACGCTCAAAGCGCAACGATGGCTGCGCGCAAAGTGCTTCCTCTGATTCCGATCTACGGATCAAGGCGTCAGTTCGTCAGACTGAAATGCTCGTACATTGCAGCGCAATCTCGGGTCCTCAAATGTGACGGCAAATGTAGGCCAGTATTCGCTTCACGCGCGCAATCTGATAAGATAACGCTCTTTCGCTATTGAATCCGTGACAACATACTGGATATTAGAAACACATGCAGGCGCATCTTGAGCTAACTGATAACTTTGGAACTGTGGTTAGACGCTAAAAAAAAAAGCTCCCCCCCCCTAAAAAAAGGAATACAGTTGCTTTCAACATTAGCTGAAAAATAGTGCTTGTCGTTTAAAAAGGGCCTCCAACACTGCACGGCGGCGCCGACAGCAGGAAATTCAAGCGCGAACTATCAAACCAGCGTATCGTCGTTCAATGTATCCCAATAGTCCAGGGGCCAGTTCCACCACGGCTACTGTGTCGGAGCTCATATTTCATGTCAGTATTATGTGTCACAAAATCACAGTATTTTTTCTTTAGATCTTATCATTAGACAGCTAAAATACATCCAGCGAAAGCCTCATCTTAATATTTCAGTACTTTTCGTTCTAACGTGCACATCCGTGCTGATCCATATGTTACAAAGTACTGAAAATGTACCCAATACTTTCCTCCAGGCAGCAGTTTTTATTCCTTATGATGCCAGGAAACCGAGCCTGATGCCACCAACGCTCAGGCACTTAATCGGGAGCGCGCACAATGTTCTCGCACACCTTGTGGGATGTACCGTAGCGCTGAGGTGCTTCTTGTATAATATATAAGAATCGGTTGTAAAAGCAGTCGTGCAAGGTTGGGCACATCTGCTTAAGCTCATGAAGTTGATTTGTGCCAAGGTAACCGGTCCAAGCTTTCACACTTACTTTATAAGAAGTCTACAACACCATCAATATGCCGGCTGCTTTTAACTGTACGAAACAAAACTATTGAAATGATACAAACAATGTTAACATCATTTTATCATTCGAGTGTTCAGATTGGTAATCTATAGATGCGGAGTAAGTTGAGAAGTTGTTTGCGTAATTAACAAAGCTACGTTAATTAAATTTTCAGTAATGGTTCTTACGTGGCTAAAGAAAATGAGAAGTTTAGAGCCCGTGCTTGAAATTATGCAGCCAATCGAAAACTTTCGACTAAACATGCTTCTGTAAGAGCCATGCAAACAAAAAGTTTCCAAGTAAACACTCTTGGAAGGCGTAACTGACGCAGAGAAGGAACATCTGTAAAGCCACAGAAAGAACAACAGTTCACGACGGGACACAAAGGAGGAACCACACACAAACTGCGCTAACAACTTCAAGCGCTGTTTATGTGATAATGAAGCAGCTAGACCGTCAGTCATTCCTTCCAAACCTGTAAAGCCAACCTGACCACATCTAGCCTTTCGGGATGCTGTCATCAATAGTATGGCCCTGCGAACATATTCCACGTGGCCTTATAGTCGCATTCCATTTTTATTCATGCTGTTTTCTCGAAAGCAAGCAGTTTAAAGTTTTGGTGTCAATGCGACAGTGTACGTGTGCCGCCGAAAGCTTGCTTGGTCGCAGAAGCGATGCATGACTGAATGATGGTGCAGATTTAGCGCACCGCTGGCATCAAGACAATGCGCGGCCGCCGAGGGAAGGAAGATAACGAAAGTGAACAGCTTGGTAGCTGCTCACGGAGCCGTGCCGATGGGGACGGTGCCATCATGACGAAATCTGAGCCGGCGATATTGATGGATGCAGCGTTTTTGTTCTCTTTTATTCTTTTATTCTTTTTTTTACAGCGAAGTCGTTAAGAGGAAGCTTTAACATGGGCCCTTCTCCGACTCGGCCTATTCAAATAGATGTAAAACGCCGAAACGCTTTTCTTTGATAACCCCTGGACCGATTTTAATGAAATTTGTTGGATTCGGGAGAGAAAGGTAAATTCTAGTGACTATTGGAAGCGGAATTTCTATTTAGGGCCTGAATTTTGGGAAAAGATATTCAACAATTCGAAAGTGCGAAAAGTACACAAGCACGAAGTTTACAAATTATTAACTCGAGATCAAGAACTGATATCGCGGTTCTGTAAACAGCATCCATTAGACAATTCCAATATGCCGATTTATATCTTACGTGAAGTCGTTACGTTGTGAACAAGGGTTGTGGAAAAGCTGTATTTCCATATTACTAAATTTTTTAAGATTCATGCGTAATATATCAATTTTGTCTGCTTTAGATGTGCTGTTAGGTGCAATGTACATAATTTTGATATCAGTTTTCTTTGCCGAAAGAGAGTTGTAAACTCGATGGTTTCATTTTCTTAAAATTTGTAATTTTGGACAATTTTGAATAAACAAATGATGACCTAATTCAAGAATTCGAAACCAACAGACACTAGATTTTCAGTTCTTGTTTTAAATGCAACAAACCTTGTCAAATTAGATGCAGTGGCTGTCGAGAAAAACGAATTCTCCTTTTACATTTATTTAGATAGGACCACCAGAGCTAAAGCTTCCTCTTAAGGGCTACTTTCTCCACGATCGCGTCCGCGTGTAGAGCCAAATCCTGAAGGTAGCGTAATACCGGCCCGACCCGCAGCGGTGGTGAAGCATGCGTTCAGCGTTCCCCATATGTGGGCTGATCCCGAATGTAACGCCATGCCGGGAAGACCCGCGGCGGAGGTGAAGCAGGCGTTAAGCTTTTCCCATACGTGGGCCGATCCCGAAGACAGTGCAATGCGGGGCCGACATACGGTGGAGGTGCAGTTCACCATTAAGGGACCCACATACACAGCTTTGCAGGTCATGTTTCTTCACAGAGTGGAAGGGCACTGAGATTTTTTAGTTATCCGCGTTTATCCTGCATGCGTCTGCGATGAAAACAAGAAGCAGGTATGCCTGGAAAATCTAAGGTGGTGGAAGCAGGTGGTAGCGGAGAGATTAGCATACTCAGCCCCTGCAAGTACTTATATCTGCATTGACATGGGTTCGTGGTAGTGATAGCGACCAAAGCTCTACTTTTTCTGCGTACTCTAGTCATTGTGAAACTAAGGATGTGCTTAGCATGCCCAGTCACTGAATGCAAATTGCAGCAGTTACGAGTGGTGGAATCCCGCTGGGGCTGATTGTGAAGAAAGCTTCCTTTCTCTGTCCACTCTCGCGATGGTGAAGCTAAAAACGAGGAGGAGGCCTGACGGACACAATGTTGATCGTCACCATAACAGAATGGATGGACGACCTGCGGAAAGGAGAAACCACACCAAGTTTTTAGCACTTAATTTGTCCTACAGTAAAGCGCTACAATGGCTAGTATGCCCTCATGGGAATGGTAGACCGAACTGCTTCTCACTGCTAACACTGGACTGATACTAAGAAAATACTCCGTCCGCAGGCACCACGCTACACTGAAATTAGCAAAACAGTGTCAGTTTATAAACAGATATTGCCAATTATCTGGTGTCCTTCTTGTGTGTGTGGAGGGCATAAAGGTCCTGGCAATGAAATGGTAGTATTTTCGTTTTTGCTGCAGTTGCACACAAACAAAATTCTTTGAAGTAATGCGACAGCGATCTACCGGCGGAGAAGACCAATCCACAAATTAAAAATAATTGCTGGTTTCAGATCTTCCAATTTACTTTGCGCTTAGCTACCATCTGTTATATTTTTCTTTTTGTGCTCTTATAAAGAAGAAAACTCCACATTACTACTATATCAACAACCGTACACAAAATAGACTGGCTTTGAAGCTGTGACCACGCACCGCACTTTTCTACATTTAGCACATGTAGTATTGGGCAACACGTTTGAGCAAAATGATTAGGTTTTCGGTCAAAGCACTGTGACAGGCGGGAAAAACTCGTTGTCATGCCCGGTCGAAACAATACCATCTGAAATCTTATTTACTTATATTCATTTTTGAAAAATCACTATAACCGTTTATACATTTGCTTCGTATGAGTTATATACTAGCTTGCCTCGTCAATCTCAAAAATCTATTCTCTTTTCGGGAGACGGCCTTCGCGAAAAACGACGCAACATGACAGTAAAACATCCAGCAAGGCTCTATCCAATGATTGGCGAAATAGTGCGCTGAGAGCGTGTCGACTAGCGTGCGAGTGAAAGTTGAATTATGATAGTTGTCAGCTTGTGTTGCCTCTAGCACGAGCGAGTAGTGTGAGCAATGACATTGGTGTGAAAATGGTCAGCTCAGTCTGCGATTTGTTCATATGATCTCCGCATTGAACGTCGCAGTTGTCACGATGAGAGTACTTCTGTGACATTATCAGCCCAGTGGGCTGGGAAGGCTCGAGTGGTAGGTCACCTTGAGGAGTATTAAGTAAAAATTATTAATATACCTACTTTGCGATGATGAAAAAGATGCAGAAACACCACTGGTGTTGTCTAACTATTCGTAAACAGGCCCCCCACATTTCAATTGACCCAGCCCCAAACATTAGATAGGCCCACCCCCAAATTTCAAGTTGGCACACCCTCAAATTAAAATTGGCGCACCCCCCAATTTTAAGTCTGCCACACCCGATTTGTTTTTCGCCCAGCCTTAAACTTGGAGTTGGCCCATCCCCAATTTCAATTGGGCCACCACTAATTTTCAAGTTGGTCCACCCACGAATTTCCATAAATCGTCCCCCGAAATTCCAGTCGACGCACCCCAAAATTTAGTTTGGCCCACCCCCATATCGCCCCCAAGTTCAGATTGACCGACCCCGAGATTGCCCCCACATTTAGGTAGGACCAACCCCATATCACCCCCAGATACAGATTGGCCCGCCTCCACAACACCGCCAAATTTATATTGGCCCACTCCAATACCACCTGGAAATCGAGGTTGACCCACCCCCATAGCAGCCCCAAACTAATGCTGGCCCACCCCTCGATCACCTCAAATTTAGGATGGCCCACCGCAAATCATACCCCAATATAGGTTAGTCCACCCATCACCTTCCCCCCCCCCCCCAATTCAGCTTGGCCCAGCCAAACATCACCCCCATGGTTAGGTTAGCGCGTCCCCATGTTACCTTCAAATTTAGGTTGGCCCACCCCCATATCATCCTCAAATCCAGGTTGGCCCACCCCCATATCAGCCCCAAACTTAGCCTGGCCCACCCGTCTATCACCTCAAATTTAGGATGGCCCCCCTACCCCCCCCCTCGATTCAGCTTGGCCCAGCCCCATATCACGCCCATGGTTAGGGTGGCCCACCCCCCCATATCACCCCCAAATTTAGGTTCTCCCACCCCCATATCATCCCCAAATCCAGGCTGGCCCACCCCCATATTCTCCCAAACTTAGGCTTACCCACCCCTATATCACCTCAAATTTAGGTTGGGTCACCCCCATATCAGCCTCAAATTCAGCTTGGCTCACTACCATTTCACCCCAAAATTAGGTAGGGCCACTCCCATATCACTGCTAAATTCACCTTGGCCCAAATTTATGCTGATGCCACTTCCAATTTCAAGTTGGTCACCCAAACCCTTTTTATGAAGACCTATATATTTATATGGGAAATGCGTCAAGCTTTTGGCGTTACAGGTACGATATTGCACGATTTTGCTACCAAATTGCTGGGGTACTCGACAAAGAATGCTGCGCATTAAAAGCAAATGCACCGAACGAAGGACATTTATTCAAATGGTTTTTTACGGCCACACCTACGGATTGATACCACTTGGCTGTAGGGAACACATTAACAGTAGCTACTAATCCAGACACTGCACATCTCCTAGTTGGTGCATTTCTTATTTGGATGAATATTTAGAAATAATTAACGTTCGGGCAGCGACTCAGCCTAGCAGACCCTTTGTTCCACACGAATGTTGCATAGGAATGGCACTGGCCACCGGGTAACATTGTGGCACTGCTGGACGTAATTCGCTCGGAGTGTGTGCCATTAGGACAGCCGAAAGTCGAAGAAAACGGACCTTCCAGAAGAACGCAATAAGAATAGCCATCTTGTTTTTGCAGGTTCCACGCTAGAAAGCACGAAAGTTTTTTTTTTTTTTCATAACCCAAAGCCATGCGCAAGCTTCTAGTTATTTTGTCCAATGAATAAAACCTTCATAAAAGCGATGACTTAACAAATGAACACGATACTGCTACGTTTTATGAAGGAAAAACAGAAAGCATAATATTTCAAGAGCACCACTGGAAAACCAGAACCGAAAGCAATTCTTGAGTTTTGTGTTTATGCCATTTGGTAGGAGACTATAAGCCCTATGCGGCTTTCAAAAAATGCGCTGCTGAAAAACCAAAACCGAAAGCAAATCTTGGGTTTTGTGATTCTGCCATCTAGTGAAAGACTACAAAACTAGGTCCTATGCTGCTTAAAAAAAAAAACGCTGTGAAGGGGGAATCGAACCATGGCCGCCGTCATGCGGGACGAAAGGTGCTCGCTATTCTACCACTCGGCTACGGCTACCGAGGCTTCGCCAAGGGGTACGCTTATGCTTTTATAGATACCACAGCAATTTTCACGACAGTGTTACAAAAATCGCTTTCGGGAACAGTCTTACGCCATATGTGGAGAGTCGAGAGAGGCATCAATCGAAAGCTGAGTCTCCGGACTACATACGCTCCACTGCGTATTACGATAGACGGGATAGTTTTATTACAGTCATCGTTCTTGCCTCAAAAATCGAGCACAAATTTTCGTCGTTTCCATAGGCTTCCATTGCTAAAACTTTAACTGCTGTGGGAACAAAATTTTTACGTGCCATAGAGTGATCACTGCATTTGGCTAGTGTGGACTGTCTTCCAGAACACGTTTGTCACCTGCGTTTTTCAATAATCGGCCTGCAGCTTTTGTTATTCGCAAAAAACCCGCTCGTTCCATTGAAAACGCGCTAGCTTCGTGCCGGGCCCGCTAGGGGCGCTAGTTGGTACGTGTCCAGAAAAGCTGGATATGAAAACTCAGGAGTTCTGCAAAATATGTGAGGGCGAATCAAATGAAAGTGAGCCAATGCGAATATATGACAAAGGAGGTAGTTTATTAAAAAGTAGTCTCCATGAGCATTCAGAAACATTCCCACTGAATAACGTGTCGCGTGATTGCCGTCTCATAAAGCTTTTTGGGTTGCTGCTCCAAAAGCTCTGTGCCTGACTGTTTAACGTCATCGTCCGACGTCAATTGGTTCCATTGAGCTATTCTTCCAATTGCCCCGAATTGTGGAAGTCGCAAGGCGACAGTTCTGGACTGTATTGCGAATATATCAGCGTTTCCCACTTGAACTTCGCCAGTTTTGTGTTAACC
The DNA here is from genome assembly GCF_038994185.2 of Dermacentor albipictus. Classification (NCBI taxonomy): domain Eukaryota; kingdom Metazoa; phylum Arthropoda; class Arachnida; order Ixodida; family Ixodidae; genus Dermacentor; species Dermacentor albipictus. The sequence goes on along the minus strand of NC_091821.1, from coordinate 279,877,310 downwards.
ACATCAACGACGTAGGGATGGGCATTGTCGTGGAGCAGGATTACCCTATTCGTCAATTTTCCACGTAGTTTGTCCTTGATTGCGACACCCAGCCGATCCGGCGTTTCCCAATGACTGAAATGATTGATAGATTCCCCAGGTTTAGCAAATTTGTTCAATAATGACCCTTGACGACCGAAAAAAAAAGTCAGCAAGAACCTTCCGGCGAAAATGACGCCCTTTGCGTTCATTGGGGGTGTTGAATTTGAATGTTTCCACTGTACGCATTGTCGTCATGTTTCAGGCTCTTCAATGTGGCACCATGATTCGTCCCCGGTGACAATTGCAGAAATGAAGTCGTCACCCTCATTGTGATACCGGATCAGATGGGTCAAGGCAGCGCCGAACCTCTCCGTCTTCTGGTGGTGGTTCAAAATCTTGGGCATCCATTGAGCACAGAAGTGCCGATAATCGAAATGTTCATGAATTATGGTGCGAACCGAGCTGTGACTGATGTGCACGCGCTCTGCCATTTCATCGATCCATATCCTCCGTTCTTGTCTAATCAGCTCATCAACCTTTGCAATTTTGTTGGGGTGATTGCACTGTGGCTATGGCCCGGTCTTGGATCGTCTTTGCAACTCTCTCGTCTTTCTTTGAACCATTTCCCCCAAAGCTTCACAGCGGCCAATGAAATGCAATGTTCAAGGCACACGGCAGCCATGCGGCGACACATTTCTTTTTGGGAAACACCTTCAGCTGTCAAAAACCTCACGACACCACGCTATTCAACTTTTGAAGCATCCATTATGTCACAGAACCATGTTCAACCCAGGGTATGAGAGCCTTAAAGAACATTTATCCGCACACCAGCGTGTCACTTTTCTAAATGAGAGATGCCTGTGTGCTACGTGGATGCCTCGAAGGTAATGAAACGAACCATAATAGTGCAGGGGTGGCTTGGCTCACTGTCATTTGGCTCGCTCTCGTACATTAGAAATGCGAAGATACAGTGGAATAAACAAAAGTGAAGATACATCTTGATAAAGCGCGAAAATGTGTCACTGTCAAAATGTTCACTGCAGGTATACACAAAACCTCGCAACAAGATATTTAAATATACCTATAAGCGTCTTATAAATCTAAATTTCTAAGAAAAAGTCACTGTATACAATCCGTCAAAGAACACAAAGAAATATGTTGGACAATCACAGATTCACAGGTCACAGAATCCTAAAGCCCGCCCAACTCCCTCTCTCCCCTCCCCCCGATGTATCCCGCGCGACGGAAAGCGGGGCGCTTTTGCCGCGCTTTTCTCTCTGGCGCACACAAGACCAAGCCACCATCGTCGGCTGGCCCATACCACCTCAACGCTTTCACTTGCACATGCAGCACGCGGCGCGCATTCACGATGTTATTGCCCTTCGACTTTATACAGAACATGAGGACGACGGCGATGGTAGGAATGCGCCTGAAGTGTCTGTAAAATTGATGTCGCAATAATATGGTAAGGCTATCCGGCAACTGAAGCGTCCCGTGGCCCGCGAAAGAAGAAGCCACGAAATCGAACTTACACCATGCGGCAATCGGGTGCGTCGCAACAATTTCTTTTTTTTTCTTTTGTGGGGCCGGAGCACAAAAATGAAAAGAAAAAATGCTAAGGGAAGCTTGTTGGACGCAATCGAATGCTTACTTTGGGCACCTCATGTGGCTACCGAAGGAATATCGAAGAAAACGTGAGACACTTGGCCCGCAGGGAACCATACGAACACTGCCCGGTCTCTTACACCGGCGAGACAAGACTTTCCGGAGAAGTTGTGCTCAAGCGAACACGTTGCAATCCGTCGAGTCTCCACAGTAATGGCGGCAAGCGACCATTTCTTTTACGCGTCTGCTAGCCTGAAAGCGTCCAACGCTCTGCCAGGCGAAAATCTACTCGGTCAGACAAAAATGAAAGCTGGCCTAAGTGCGCCGCGTGGTGGTCGGAGCAACAAGGCAAAAAAATTGATGGACGTTTAAGCTTCGCCATCAAGACTGGAACGCGATAGCGTTATCGCACCCCTTTCGCACCGCCCCACTCATTCGCGCGGCATGCTCTTGGCGAGACGAAGGGGAAAAGAGGGCGAGTGGCGCGCCAGCTGTCGGGGCAGCGCCGTATATTGCGAGGAGGTGGTCTTCTGTGTTTGCCGCAAGATTTCTCTGCGTGGTCACCAAGCGCAGAAGAAATGTAGCGGAAATGTCCTTCGCTACTCGTTTAACTGCGACTTCTGTAATTTACATGCTCATAATTACCAATCTACACCGCAGTTTAATTTTGTACAGCACGTCTCTAAGGCAACACCGCATTCATGAGAGGCGCTTTTGTCTCGCTTTGAACCATCGAACTCATGGCTGAGTGGTAGCGTCTCCGTCTCACACTCCGGAGACCCTGGTTTGATTCCCACCCAGCCCATCTTGCAAGTTGTTTTTATTTATGAATTGCCTTCTGGGATTTTCCGCTCATGGCCAACGCCGGCGACACCGGCTTTTCTGCGACACGAGCTCCTTAACGCTGTCGCCTTAAAACGCATGCGCTCTGGCTGGCTGTGGCAGCTCGCGGGTAGCGAGAGCAAGAAAATTGAAGAGGCTCAACGTGTCCTCGCAAATAAACGTCAAAGTAGAAAAATAAGACCGTAATTACCTTTGCTGGCTTTGGTGTCTTGACATGGATGCTTCGGACAGGTAAAAAAAAATGTTGATATTCTTTTCTGTGACATCACAGTACAAATGAATTACCAGAACGCTTCATCTCATCGGATCTCGCTGCGTGCCTTGCCAACTTGTCTGATGGTGTGTTGATTTGGCTTGTCTCGTTCAGTCTAAAAACAGTTGCACCCTTTCAGGCGTATATTTGCCCCACAACAATAATCGTCATCTGTCTTGTCCGCATTTTCTTTCTATAACGCGGTCAGCCCGGTACTTTCCAGTAACGAACGGCATGCGCGTTATCAGCATGACATAGCATTCCCGACAGGAAAGTAACGAGCGCAGGGTTTTTCAAGAAAGAAAATGCGGGCAAGACAGATGACGATTATCGTTGTGTGGCAAATATACACTCCAAAGGGTGTAAACCTTTCTTAGAATGTTGTGTCGCTCAATGTACGACTTTAGAAAATTAATACACGTTTGGCGTCAAATGTTTATAACAACAATAAACTTACAATATTCCGGAATTAAAAATTTAAAGCACGACTTTGGAAACGTCAGTGCAACTTTTGTGTAAAAAGTTTATGAGAACTTTATACCCATAACGTTTCGGAATTGAAATCCATGTGCTCGGTAGGTACCGCCGCCTCCGCGAGATGACGCGACGAGCCCGCTCACCGTCAAAACGCCCTTGAGACTTTGGGCTCGGATGGGACTCCTTGCGTTATGTGACTCCCGGTGCATGGGCGTTGCCGCGAAATCCAGCCCGAGTTCGCAATGTTTGCGCTGAAATGTCTTTTTCGAGCGTGCAAAAGACATTCTAGCCAAAGTCCACAATGACTTCCGGCGCGGGTTGTATTGGTCGGCGGTATATGCCAGCACGAAAAAATTTCGGGGGGTAGGGAGGGGGCTGCATCCCCATAAGCCCCCGCCACCCCAGGCTACGCCCCTGGCTACTGCCACTCCGACAACCTACATCGCACTCTCCGCTCGCCGTGATCCTGGCATATTCTCGGGAAAAAAATGCGGAAGACGTGGAGGACTTGATCAGAACGCGTGAGCGCCAAGAACAGGTGGTACCCTACTATTATGCTCGCGAACGTAGTATTTTACCTCGGTGGCACACCTCGAGTATGGTTTACGACACACGAAGATGAGCTCACCAGTTGGGATAAGCTTAAACAAAAGCTGCGAGACTTGTTCGGAAATCCTTACGGTCAATAACATGCCGCGAAGAAGGCGTTATCCAACAGAGTGCAGGCGTAAACACAGCCCTATGTCACGTACATTCAAGACTTCTTGACTCTGTGCCGCAATGTTGACGCATACATGACTCAGCCAAACAAGGTTTCCCACATTCTGAAGCATATTGCTGATGACGCCTTCAATTTGCTGGTCTTCAACAATGTGTCGATGGTCGACGCATCTATCAAAGAGTGCCGCCGCCTGGAACTCGCAAAAAGCCGACATATCGACCAACAGTTTGCCCGCTATACCAAACACCGCGGCGACATCTTCCTGTGCGGACGATTCCCATTCCAACAACACTGGCAATGTTACTCGGATCATCCGAAGAGTGATTGAGGCCGCCTATCCGGCTAGTTCCCTGAACACATCTGCGGTCACGGTTTCCCTGATTCAGGCAATCGTACGCCAAGAGTTCGCCAACATGGGTCTTCACTCCGTGTGTTCGGCCCATCACCCCGACGCCCGCCCGGATTCTTCAATTCCACCCCTATACCACATCTTAATATTCACCACGTTTCTTCAACCGGTATGAATGGGGCATTGCTGACGACGAGCCCATTTATTTCCACTGCTGTCGAATCGGGCACATTTCTCGCCACTGTCGCAGTCGCTGGAGTTCCCCAGCCGGGACCATCTATACTGGTTCCTCTCGCCTAAGCGGCTCTTTTCATTCCTATGCCGCAGGGTCCTACAATGCCGCCACTGAACCTCCTGCACAGAAACACCCCTATTCGCGGTCGCCTTCGTCCGAAAGCGTACAAACTCGCACGCCCCAGCCCCGTCACTCATATTTCCCGACTCTCTACAGATGCTCGCAGCGTGAAAACTAAACTATTCAGCGCCTCGAGGTGATGCTGCCTTGCCCCTACGCACCCAAATCCTCTGGTGGGGCTGCCCTCTGATATGAACTATCCTGACGTATAGTCAACGGTGTTCCTGTATCTGCTCTTATTGAGATTGGTGCGCATTTACCTGTTATGAGCGTTGCCCTTCAGAACTGCTTGAATAAAATAATAACACCCGCCACGACGCCTGTTTTCCGTGTTGTCAACGGCGGAACAGTTCCCGTAATTGGTGTGTGTGCCAGCCGAGTTTCTGTCCCCGATCGTTCTACAATCGTTCAATTCACCATCACCCGCCCACTGACTCCACGACATTGTTCTCTGCCTGGACTTCCTCTCCGCGCATTAAGCTCGGATGGTCCGTTCAGCCCGTACTCTCCGCCTGGACGTGCCTGTCCTGGACCCTGCTGAACCACGCCCCATTCGCCTCAGTTCCGCACGCTTCGTTCGCTTGCCACCTTCGGCACTGATTTATATTGACTTTGTGTCATCCCCGCGTATGCCCTACGGTCACTACATCACACTCCCATGCAAGACGTTCTTTTTACGCATGGTATCGTGGTACCTCATACACTTTTAACTAGTACGACCAATTGCGTCTGCCTGCCAGTTGTCAATTGTGGCTTGGCGATGCAAGTGCTGCCTGCCTCGCGGGATGTCTCTGGCCAGGCTTTGCATCTTCGAGGCTCACGCAGCAGCATCTATTGTAGTTGACAACAGTTCAAACGACCCTACTCTAGCACCACAGTTTGCAATTTGTACTATTGCCAACTTACAGAGAATGATTGCGCCCGACTTGCTGTCCGAGCAATCTGATGAGCTCTACCACGTTCTGTTTTTACACTGTGATATTTTTGACTTTATTGACCGTCCTTTGGCCCCAGCAACAGCTGCTAGACATCGCATAAACACCGGCGAGGCCCCTCCTATTCATCGCCGCCCGTACAGAGTATCGCCGGCTCAGCGTCAAGTTATCAACGAAGATGTTCGCAAAATGCTTGCCAAGAAAGTTATTGAACTTTCGTCTAGTTCTTGGCCGTCCCCAGTTGTCCTAGTGAAAAAGGAAGACGGCTCATGGCGATTTTTCGGGGATTATTGTCACCTCAACAGAATTACAAGAAAGGACGTGTATCCCCTACCTCGCATTGATGACGCCCTTGAATGACTCCACGGTGCTCGCTGTTTCTCTTCGATTGACCTTCACTCCTGCTGTGGCAGATTGCGTGGACGATGTAGACCACGAAGAGACTGCCTTTGTGAAATCCAACGGTGTTTAGCAACTCAAACTGATGCCGTACGGTGTATGGAACGCTCCGGCCACATTTGAACGCATGATGAACTCCCTTGCTCACAGATAGAAATAGACCACATGCTGTGCTACTTAGACAACGTTACAGTATTCTCCCCCACATTCGCCACGCAACTCCAGCGCCTCTCAGCAGCCCTAAACGTTTTTCGCCGAGCTGGTCTGAAGCTAAACGCACCACAGTGCCACTTTGGCCGTCGCCAGATTACCGTGCTTGGACACCTAGTTGATGCAAACGGAGTGCAACCGGTCCTTGGCGAAATCCATGCTGCTACGCACTTCCCTGTTCACAAGTGTGTGAAGGATGTCCGCTGCTTTATCGGCTCCTGATCTTACTTTCGCCGCTTCGTGAAATGTTTCGCGGGCATCGCACGGCACCTTACCGAGCTTTTGAAGGAAGGCGCGCCTTTCAAATGGGGCGATAACGAGGCCTGTAGGCTCTAGCATCTAATCGACCTTGTCACCACGCCACCCCTTTTGGCCCATTTTGATCCTTCTGCCCCAACCGAAGTCAGTACCGATGGCAGCGACCACGGAATCGGCGCAGTACTAGCACAACGTCAGCGCGGCAACGACCGTGTTAGCGCTTACGCCAGCAGGCTCCTCTCAAATTCCGAGCGCAACTATTCTATCACTCAGCGTGAGTGTCGGCCCGTAGTGTAAATGGTCGCGAAGTTCTGCCCATTCTACATGGCTGACCCTCTTTGGTCGTCACAAACCATCACGCGCTTTGCTGGTTGTGCTCGCTGAAAAATCCTGTAGGACGACTTGCTCACTCGGCATTACGCCTACAGGAATATTCGTATTCTTTCATATAAAAATCTGGCCGTCTCCACGAGACCCTGACTCCCTGTACCGCTACTCGGTTGGCCAACTTGACGATGCTGACAGTATTACTTCCAACTGCATTTTCTCTGTGTCCGCCTTCGCTAACTTCGCCGATGAGGAGTACTGGGACCCATCGCTACGAGCACTCATCGGGCGTCTGCACTCTTCATCTACTGACGCCTCTGTTCACCGATACATCCGCCAGGACGGCATCCTGCACCGAAGGGACTTTCTCCCTGACGGATCTGATCTTCTTGTTCTGCCCAAATACCAGCGACGTACTGTGCTCTTTGAGTTCCATGACGCACCCGCGGCAGGACACCTTGGGGTATCTTGCACGTACGACCGCGTTCGCCGCCGCTTCAATTGGCTCGGTCTCGCTCACTCCGTCCGACGCTATGTCGCTGCCTGTGATTCCTCCCAGCGTCGGAGAACGCCTCAGGTGTTGTCTGCCGGTCATCTCCAGCCGATCACCCTCCCTGTGGAACCATTCTTTTGTGTCAGATTAGGTCTCCTCGGCCCCTTTCCCATGTCATCCTGTGGCAACAAACGGGTAGCCGTCGCGACCGATTACGCCACCCGATACACCATCAAACGGGCTCTCCCGACCAGTTGCCCCACTGACGTAGCAGACTTTGTCTTGCACGACTACATCTTGATCCATGACGCCTTCCGACAGCTGCTTACTGACCGTAGTCGTAACTTTTTGTCGAAAGTTATCGCAGACATTGTATGTTCCTTCTCCACTCAACACAAGCTGACCACCCTACACACTAAACATTTTTACGCCCTTATGGGTGTGAATAGGGGTGCTTTCGGCATTTACACCCATGCCCACACCCTTCTAGCACCCTTTTCGGCCAAAGCACCCTATCACAAGGGTGGATACCACACATAAGGTGTGACTTTGCTCAAGGAAGGGTGTTAAATCGACGCCTGAAGGGTGTTGAACGTATTGATGCATAAATCTGAGTAACGTGTACACGTCCACGCATTAAGCAATGTGTGTATGTATTGCATTTTTAATGCGAAAGCGTTTCATGGCCTTTCAGGTAGGAAAGGTGGCGTTCTCCGCAACAACAATCCATACGGGACCCTGCTCATGCCAATCTTGTCATTTCCCTTGAAAGCATTCAGAACCGCGCCGCCCGCTTTATTCTCTCAAATTATTCACTTCATTCAAGCGTCACGTCCATGAAAAGAACACTAGGTGAACCTGATCTTTGGTTACGTCGCAAATACTTTCGTCTCTGTCTTTTTCATAGAATATGCTAATTTAACCCTTCTCGTAAAGAAAATCTTTTCACCACACCAAGTTCTCGTCTCGCATCGACCATCAACACAAAATTGATGTGCCATTCTTCCTTTTTGCCAAGAACAGCCACTGAACGCAACCGCCTTCCCGCCTCCACAGTCTCAATTTGTGACACCACTAATTCAAGGTCGCCGTTCAAATTATCGTATGGTTTGATTTTCTATTTTTGCGCTGCATTGCAATTATTGCATATTTTCACCACTTCTTTCTGTTGTGCCTACTAGGCCTTGAATGTATATAATAAATAAATAAAATGTGAAGTCATCACCGTCTTTTATGACGTCAGTAGTGATACAGAAGGTAGTAAATACAACAACGTTAAGTATGAGCAATTATGGGTAAATAATGTGAAATAATGTGAATAAGGGTGGAATAAATTGCATTAAGGTTCGTACAAACTATAGCACGGTGGATTACGGGAGATTAAGGTAGAATTGTGAAGAACACGTGACAATGTATGAACTAACGTATCATGGTCACGTGACAATTGCAAGTGTAGATGCGTGAAGCGATTAAGTTTTCCCATTCCTAAGTGACTGTCGATATTTCTTCAAGGATTGTGATGTTACTGGCATGACGGCCACTCCAAAAATGTATCATCCAGAAAAACAACGCCCTTTCACTTACAATTCCATTATCATTATTTTTCGTGCTCACAGGAATATTAACATGCAATTAAACACTTCTAGAAAAACTGCAGTAGCAGAGCGAAAACACGAGAGCAACTTGCGCAATTCTGCACTAATATTTCGGTGCCCTTAATAGCCCAACAAAAAGTGGTGAAATGGAAGAAGCTGTTTGGATACATTGCTGAACAAACAGGGACGTGCTGTTGGACGAGCCTCTGCTGTACAATGGCATCAACGTACAATTTGCATGGTGAATCCATAAAGAAGACTTATAGAGGCGAGATCACGTTGGAAGTTCTCAAACCCGAATTTCCACGTACCTTGCCTAATTCATTCAGAGGTTTACTAAGCTACTGATCTGCTTTCTAAGTGCACCCTCAAATACAGCTTGTAAGGCTGAGCCTATATATTAAGGGCTGGTGTCGTCAACGCTGTAATTTCTTATCCAGAGCATACGCACTTGCAAACGCAGTCTTCAGTCTCCTCATGAATGTTTACGCGTCGCTGTCACACGACCAAGATGTGAGCGTCTTTATCGAGCCATGATATCGCTGAAACTACGCTGTGACCTCGCAAAGTTGCTTCGTTCGGACGCAGCGAATAATCTAATTGCACCAGCAGAAGAGCGCCGATCGTCTCGCTCACGGTCCCGATTTGTGTACTGTACCCTCAGTGATGCAGCACAGACTGCGCCCCCCACCCCAAAATAAAATGCCCGGCACAAAACGTAGTAGCAACTACCCGCCTCACCGCTCTAGTTAGAGACCACAACGAAGCAGCAGCAAACAGGCGGCCATGCGAGCAAGCAAACCTGTCAGAATAAACGTTCAATTTGCGCGGCCGCCCCATGCCCAATGAAAAGCGACCGGAAGTGACGGCCGACGCTGTACCATCACTTCGGCGCGCAGCAGGACGGGAAGGCGGAAGCTGCGCCATCATGCTCGTTTTCGCGTGCGTTCGCGTCGCGCGCTGTGCGAAGTAATTTTAAACGTGTGATTAGTTTAGCGCGCGGGGTAGAAAAAGATGTGGCCCATGCTTTGTGTATTACTCGTGCCGCACTTCAAAGCAAAGCGTTCGTACGCACTGGAAGATGGATCCACGAAGGCTGAAACGAGAAGTTGCAACGTGCCGGTCGATAGTACTGGCATGATGGAAACTTTCAGGCAAGTGCCCGTTTATTTGGTATTTGTTTTGTTCGCTTTAGAATTATCTCACTGTGATCTCGTAGCATAATTCATAATTCGCTAATGTAAGAGCAAGAGCAGCTGCACTCCTACTAGGGCAAGTTAACTACCTCGATCCCGTCCCGTGTGACTAATGTTTGTCAAATTTACATCGGGCGTGGTGCGCCTGCATAGTTACGCTTTGTTTCTCAGCGCTTGAATGTTCATTGATGTGATTCTCTTGTGCGTTCAGCGCGGCTGCTTGTAATGCGGTCGTTCGCGCTTCAGTTAAATGTGGTCGACCACTATTGCGTCGCGTAGAAAAGGACTGGCTTAGCCACCTTTCGAAGGAACCGGCGCGGTATTGGTTCTCCCTGATGCGGTCGCGTGCTGCTGTTGCTGCTTGCCGGACGCCTTCAGCATTTTATCGGCTCGCTTTGTCTGTGCGCGTGCTCGCGCTCGGCTTGATTTGTGTGTGCGCTCAGCTCAGCTCGCTTTGTGTGTGCGTGCGTGCGTGCGTGTGTGCGCTCAGCTCAGCTCGCTTTGTGTGTGTGTGTGTGTGTGTGTGTGTGTGTGTGTGTGTGTGTGTGCGCGCGCGCGTGCGTTCAGTACATGCCGGTTTGTATGGGCCGGCGTGTTTGCGCGTGTCTAGTGCGTACGTGTTTTGTGAGTGTGTTGTCTGTGGGTCGATGTGTGTGCGTGCACGTGTTAGCGTGTCTGCCTGCATGCATGTATGTGTGCTTGTTTGTGTTCATCAATGTGCGCGTGCGCGCTTTTGTGTCTGCGCTTTGAGAGTGCGTATACTTGTGTGTGCGTGTGGATGCGTTTTGTGTGCGTGCGTATGTATTGCATGAGGCCGGTAGAGTTTTACTCGCAATAAAACTCTTCCGATTTGGTGCAGCGAGTGTTCCCGCCTGAAAGCCGAGTTTGGTTTCAAGCCACCCTGGACAACTGCTGTATGAGGCGCCGTTTCTCGGGAGGACCAGTGGGAAGGCGCCAAGTATACGCTTCGTCCTTTTTCCTCCCATGCCCTAATGAATCGATATCCTTGTTTTTTATTGTGAAAGGAACGTTACATCCAGAGCATAAATAAATGATTAGGAAATCTGGTAGTGTGTTTCGCCATTACAATAATTCCGATCTTAAAGACGTGGATTTCCCATTAGCCCACATTTCTTTTGATGCAGACAACCGCTGAAATTGTTAGCGGCAGGTTATTCGAGACGTTCTACGTATATAGCAATTGTCTTCAGGAGCTTTAATGAATATTGAAAATTTGAAGTGTTGTGCTTTAGAGGTATCATATATAAGCTTTAGGTCTCCGGGTAATTTGCATGCCCTTCAAGAGCTGTCGCCTATAGCCCTATTGAAATTCGTAACTACAGTTTGGAGCACTGGGGAAGCTAGAAGGCTTGCCCTGGCTCTCGAGAAAGTGTTTAAGCTGGAGGTGTAGGTTGAGGAGTTTGGGGTTGGTAACACAAAGGATTTTTTATGCCTTAGCAGTAGGAGTGACACAGGATAAAAAAAATGTATGTGTGTCAAGCACAGGAAGCTGCTCATGTGGTAGAATCATGTGTGCGTGTGTGTGTGTGCGCGTGTGTGTGTGCGCCCATGCATGCGTGCGTGTGTGTGAATTCTCTCCTCAAAAGGGAGTATGTGTGTGAGCTATTTCATTGCTGGTCTGTTTGCCAAGAATTGGAAGAAAACACAATAATCAATTTAACTTGAAATAATAAACTTCAAAGCATACTGGCGTACTGGCGACAGCAGCATACAAGCATGCAGCTGTGTGACAATCTTAATGCATGACTGCAACATCTGGAAGGAGGCTTGCTTCTTCAGTAAGCAGCACAAAGTCCATATTCTTGGCTTTTCTCGTGCAAACCAAAACGAGGCTCATTGCCAATGATCTTGTCTTTTGCTCTAATAGCATTTGTTTATCTTGTACTTAGAGCGTTGTTTCTCGCAGGTCATGCAGATGGTAGCAGCGATTTCACAATGCCCAGCCTTGGCGCCCCCCATCAAGAGCAAGCCACTTGCTTTCGCCTTCAGACAGATGGTTAACGTCTTCTTGAAAGCGGTTGAGAAGACAACATTGTAAGTAGATATAGTTGTGTAGTGTAATATAATAAGTCAAGTTATAATTTAAAACTCGGGCTCCTTGGCCACCTAAGCTTGATATGATGTGCAGTTGTCGGTGGTTGTAAATATTGCCGATGGTACAGTGCATACTGCAGGTATGACTGCTGATCCAAAGTATACATTTGCATTTTCTTGATGGTCTTTCATAATGAGGATTTTCTTTGTGCAAGAATATTCACAGAATGCCGGGGCATTGTAGCATCATATTCTTTATTGTGCATTAACTGCTAATTTCGTATGACCTTCCTGCTACCAATTTATTTGCAGGAAAGGAATATTTGTTTACTCTCTGCAATGAGCTTGTTATTTGCTCATTGCATTACACTCTTCTACCTTTAATTTATTCCCATACAATTATCAAAACCTTAAAATTTCAGCTGTTTTTATTTTGAATACAATATCAAAATCAAAATGCACCGGATTGCAATCTAGACTGCACGGGATTTGAAGAAATAACAAGAAACCAGGACCTCTCGGGAGCGTTAAAAAAACGTTTCCGCAGGTAATGTGCCTAATTATACTGAGCTAGCTGCTCACGAAAATTGCAAGCATATTTCATTTCACATAGTTTTGCAGGATATAGCAAGCCTATCATAGTCTCTGAGCACAACCTTACCTCATTTGCAACATGAAAATGTCTCATGCTTAATTTGGGACAAGTTTTGAAAAATGAATGTATCATAATTTTGAAACTACACAAAGTATTGGTTGAGGCTAGACAGTTTTCAAACAACTTGACCATGTTGAACTTAGCCATTACAGACGGAAAAAAAAACATGCACAGGAGCACTCATTCAATGAAATGTGATGCTTGTGGTTATTTTTCACATGCAAAATGTACTTTTAAGCGAGAGAGGGCAGGTAGCCAATTTACAACCATTGTGACTCATGCGGATAGTAGCAACACAGGATGAGAAATGGTTGTCTCTGAGGTTCATTGAATATGTGAAAACTCATATACAGTACCCTCCCCCCTATGAGGGGTAACCGTGCAATATGTTTTGGGCAAGAAAGACGATTTTTCTAGGAGACAAGAAATTTCAGGCTCTAGTTGAGAGGCTACAGAAAGAAGGACCATGTAAATAGTCAGATTAACATAAGCTGCATCGGAGTGGCATCACAGTTTAGAGCATGAAGTGGGAGCATGAGGAAGGATCATAAGCTTAAATAAGGGAATACTACTTGTCAGTGCATTGCCAAGCTAACCCATTGAAAGAAGGGGGCGTGCTCTAAGAAAAATAGTTGACAACACATGCTAAGTTTTCGAGGAAAGTATGCCAAAATGCCCATTCTTACTAAATTAGTAAATAAGAAATACACGATAAATTTTAGGATTCAGAAAGTGTCTAATAAACCGCATTGGAGAGTTGGATATTGTTGGGCTGGATGCATATATTGCAGGGCAAATGAGAATGCCAGTGGGGATTCCCTCATTTTCATTTTGTGTGCACTCTCTGAAAAACAGTTCTCTTTGTCTCCTAGTGTAATAATGTTGTGTAAAAACAGTCATTTTTTAATGCCTTGTGCATTTCACTCTTAATGTGCAATATCCCGTAAGCTTCTCACCTGCAGTACTTATAAAGTGTAATGCAGATATATTGCAGATTTCATAATGTCAATTTTGTATTAAGGTAACATACACACTCTTGGACAAATGTCTGTTGTTGAGAGATGTCATTGGTAGTCTTTAAACTTTATTCACTCTTATTTTCTATGGTGAAAAGGCTACTGTAAATTTATGTTTTTGCTGCTGTATGTGCCTTGTGTTCACAATGACACAGTGGTTTAGCATTCACAGTAACATGCAATTCCTTAATTTGCAAAATAGAAACTTCTCCTACCTTTCACTTGTCTTGCCCAGTTGCCTGAGCGGTGCATTCTGCCCAGTCACATTAAGTTTGTTACTTTGAGGAGCTTGTGGCTTTATCAAATTTTCCGCAAAGTACATGTGTAATTGCACGGACTGAATTCTCATGATTCTCTTCTTATTTTGCTAATGCAGGCTGCAAGATTCCAGCAATGCCATGCGCTGCATTTATTGGTCAAGATGCTCAGAGAATGGAGTCCCTGCACCTCGTGGTTAACCGTGAACATTTCTTTTTCTTTTGGAAAGCTAAAGGCCATTTGCTGCATCACTTGCATTTTTGCAGCTCAGATGTGTACTATATTTTTCTAATTTTGAATCAATATTGGCTATTCAGTATAAAAAATGACGTACAGCGTGAAGGACAAGGACTGCGAGAGACACACTCCACTGACTTTCAACAATATTTTATTGCGTTGCCACATCGTATGTGTATACACAGAGGGGTCATGCGCAGAAAATGAAAGCCAGACACAAGGGGTGTTCTAACAGCAAGTCATTGTAAAAAGAACATGGTCACTTGAAAAAAAAAAACATCACAATTTCTATCTGTTTAGATACAAAATTTCACTAGGGGTCAGCGTGATAGAGGGGGCACTAACGCACACACTACCCAGTTTTCTGGTGAAATCAGCTTCAATAATTTACCAAGTGAGCTGTGTCTCGCTAAAACTTCGGTATCTTAAAGAGGGGCATGCAGCCGCAGTCCCGGCAATGAATGCCCAAGTGGCCTTGAACAGTGTTATGGACGTTGTTATAGTGCTCTCTTAAACGATCATTTAGGCGCATGCCTATCTGTCCAATATATTTACTGCCTCAAAATGGGAATTTGGGAAACCACATTCATTGCACACATCGCAAAACGTTTTCTGTGCTCGGCAGAGCAACAACTCTGACGTGATTTAGGCGCGTTTACACACTTACAGAGCCTTGCCAGCTTTTCCGGGGCTGAGAAAAGGACTGTGATTTCTGCAGGTCCCCTAATCTTTTTTAGCCTATGGGAGACATCATGAACATATGGTAGCACTGCAAACCTGTGTCTTTCAACCGGCTGGTTCCTTGAGCGAGCGTGCTCATCATGTTTTGTGCACTTCAGAAGCTGTTCCGCTATGGCTGAAATTAAGGCCAAAGGGTAGCCAACCCAAGAAAGGCAATCAGCCTGTGCAGCAACGCTATGTTGCATCTCTTGTGAGCAAGATTTATTGAGGCTGTTAAGGAGGCAAAGCTTCACAATATCTCATTTGACTTTGTTGGACAGACAGGCAGGCGCCTAAACAATCATTTAGGAGAGCACGATAACAACGTCCATAACACTGTTCAAGGCCACTTCGGCATCCATTGCTGGGACTGCGGCTGCATGCCCCTCTTTGAAGGTACGGAAGCTTTAGTGAGACAGGTCATCCAGGAAACTATAGAAGCAGATTTCACTAGAAAACTGGTTAGTGTGTGCGTTAGTGACCCCTCTATCGTGCTGACCCCTAGTGAAGTCTTGTATCTCAACAGATAGAAATTCTAATGTTTATTTTTTTCAAAGGACGATGTTCTTAGTACAGTCACTTGCTGTTAGACACCCCTTGTGACTCATATTCTGCGCATGCCCGCTTTTGTGCAAATATACTCGATGTGGCAACGTAATTAAATATTGTTTGAAGTCAGCGCAGTCTGTCATCTCTCGCAGTTCTTGTCATTCAAGCTGTACGTAACTTTATCTCATTAATTGCAAACTATCCCAAGGAACTACCCTTGTTCAGTATAATTATAATGTTTGATATGACCATTTGCTGGCAAATGTTAACAGTGTGATATTTAACTTGAACTTTTGCATGACTGCCTATGCCTGTGTTCTTTTAGTAACCAGAGTATGGCTAATTTATTAAACCATATTTGCTAATTTGCATGCTCACATGCTATAGCATGCCTTAATCTTGAATTAGTGCATCTAAGTGCAAATAATTTAGAAATTTACTATGTATTTTAAAACACTGTCCACATTTTGTGCTCAGCAAAATCGTTTAATCAACAGTGGTTTGTTTTTATCAGGCCTCCTGCTGCACTTTGCACCCAGGCACTAGTAGATGTGGACTATGCACTCTTTTGATTTATAGTAAGCAAAGAACCTATTTTCAAACTACATATTGTATATGTACCAGTGCCTTAGAGTTACAAAACAAAAATTTATAGAAACTGGTATTGTAGTTAGAAAAACCGCTACACAGCACCTTTAGCCCAGAGAACTCTCATTTCACAAAAGAGGACAAACTATGTAGGCGCTAAAAAATTCTACGTATTTTTTGTGCTCAAGTAATCTTGTTGGAAATAGAAAATTAGCAATAAGGCTCCTGGCATAAACCTCACTTAAAGCATGTCTATGCTTGGAAAGTATTCTTTCAGTCTGAAAAATGTTGGCCAGTTATGCTTTACATCGACTTTCCAAACTTTTCATAATGCTTTGCGATTACATTAGTGTACAAAATAACAGGTGTCTTTCTTGTGCGTTTGCTCTGCATTTCAATTGCTTCCCTAATTCACCTTTGCAATATGCCTTTTTTTAAGGCATCAAAACTTGAATTTTCGTTCACTGGAGCCTAATACTAAAAATTTATTCTTTTATGTGGCCCAAAACACTGCGAATCAACCCAGGCTCTTTCAGTGCCGCTATACATAGTTTCTTCTCTAATAACAGATTTGATCAATACATATATTTTAGGTACCTTTGTGGGGAATGTACATGTTCTTGTACTTACTGATGTGTTTGGTGATTGTGCATGATTATATTTCATGTGATTTATGTATATGTTGTACTCTGTATTGCAGCATGCAATAAATATATTTGCATTTTCTTGAAAATGCAGCATATATCTTACCAGTCTGTGTTGCATGTTATTTGGATATGGAAATCGTGATAACCTTGGTGTTGATATACATGCTCAAAAGTGTCCAAGTTTGCTAGGTTGTATTTGTGCAGCGAAGACAGGTTTTCCAATATACACCATGAATTACTAATATGTAATGTGATCCACACGTATAGGTGTTGTGTATGCCCATCGAAGCTTCAAGGCCGGCTGTTCGACAGTGCGTTTTGTAGCCGAACTTGAACCTTCTGGCACACGCAGTAGTTGCGCGTGGATCGCTGTACATAGTAGTAATTGAAGGCGTGTACTGCCGAATCTGCCTTCCATACACGCTAGAAATAAAAGGGTCTACACCCTTCCAACACCCACACAGATGGGTGTTAATTTGGATGAGCAGCCTTACACCCTAAATTTATTTTGCTGGACACCCTTCCTTTAGGGTGCTATAGTGGCACCCCAACTGTAGGGTGTAGACAACAGCACCCTTAGGGTGTTCGTCTGGCGACAAACTGATTTACACCCTTAAGGGTGTTAAAATGTTTAGTGTGTATACTATCGTCAGACCAATGGCTTGACTGAGCGGTTGATCCGTACCCTCACATAAATGCTGTCCATGTACGTTTCAAAGGACCACCATGATTAGGACATTGCCCTTCCTTACGTCACATTTGGCTACAACTCTTCTCGCCACAATATACCGCGGGATTTTCTCCATTTTATATATTATATGTTCGCGAACTGCATTGCTTCTTGATACTTCACTTCCTCCTGCTGCGACCTCAGCAGAGGGCACATAGACTTGAAGAAGCACCAAATTTACACCGTAAAGTTTTGAACGGCAATTGCTGAGCGAGTGCCATTCAGTCTGTTTGCATGCGCATGTTGTTGCGAGGAAGCAAGGAAGGAGAGGGAGTGTATATCCGTGTACACGCCTTGAGCGTGCGTGTGTGTGTACTTGCATTTGCGTGTGCGCGCGTGTTTGTATCTCCGTATTTGAATCTGCGTTGCACACGAGTGCGTGTATGCGTGTGCGAGCACTCGTTTGCGAGCATACGCGCATTTGTCTGTGCATGCAGTTCCAGGTGCCTGCGTGCACGGATATGCAAGGTGCCGGGTGGACTCGTATAAATGCGAATGCAGGCGAACATGTGTCGTATCTGTGTGTGTGTGTTTGTGTGTGTGTGTGTGTGTGTGTGTGTGTGTGCGTGCGTGCGTGCGTGCGTGCGTGCGTGCGTGTGTGTGTGTGTGTGTGCGTGCGTGCGTGTGGCTTTGTATGTGGGCGTACATGTGAGTATGCGTGTGCGTCGTTGCGAGCGTGTGCGTGCGTGCGAGCGTGCGTGTATGTGTGTATGTGTGTGTGTGCTGCGTGCCTGAGTGCGAGCGTGCGTGCGAGCGTCTGTGTGTGAGTGTGTGTTCGAGAGAGAGTTCACTTCCCCGCTTACGCCTGCTCTCCGGGACGAATGGGATACAGAGTACAATCATAATCATCAGCCTGGTTACGCCCACTGTAGGGCAAAGACCTCTTGCATACTTCTCCAACTACCCCGGTCTTGTGCTAATTATGGCCATGTTGTCCCTGCAAACTCTTTAATCTCATCCGCTCACCTAACTTTCTGCCCCCCATGCTACGCTTCCCTTCCTTTGAAATCCAGGCCATAACCCTTAATGACCATCGGTTATCTTCCCTCCTCATTCAAAGTTCAAACCCATATTTAAATCTACGAGACAAGAACTAATGATTTTGCATTTATTGTACTCTCTCTTTCTGAAAGCGAAATCAACGCAAAAAAAAAAACCGCCTGAGACTCCAATATCGCCGCCCCAGATTTCGCCATGATGGCACCAGTGATGGCACCGTCACCATCGGCACGGCTCCGTGAGCTGTTCACCTTCGTTATCTTCCTTACCACGGCGGCAGCTCATTGTCTTCAAGCCAGTGACACGCTAAATCCGCACCATCATCTCGTCATGCGTCGCTTCTACAACAAAGCAAGCTTTCGGCGGCCCACATTCACTGCTATATTGATATTAAAACTGTGAACTGCTTGTTTTCGAATAAACAGCGTTAATCAAAATAGGAAGTGGACTGGCCACCAGAAACTCGCTCACAGAGCCCCACTTTTGACGTCACGGAAGGCTACGTGCGGTCAGGTTGAATTTACAGGCGTTCTTTTTCTGCGTCAGTTGCGCTTTCCGAGACAGTTTAATTGGAAAATATTTGTTCGCATAGCTCTTACAGAAGCATGTTTAATTAAAATGTCTTTGCTCGGCTAGATAACCTCGAGGATGGGCTCCAAACTACTCATTTTCTTTAGCCATTTGAGATCAACACTTGCCGCCCCATGCTGCCACTGGCAGCAGCGGCGGTGACCAGAGGGCATCGTAAATCTGCTTGCTGCTTTACGCAGGGAAAAAAAAGAAGAAATGTCGCTGTTACCTCGCCACGGAACGCCGACCACGAGGACCATACAAGGTAAATATACCTGGTAGCGAAGCTTCCATAGGAGCCCATACGTTCAAAACATGGCGGTCCATCGCCGGTTCATGGGGCTTAGCGCCATCTGTATGTGGTGGGAACACTTCCGGCGGAAGCAAAAATAACGTGACGCCATGTCCGTTAAAAGCAGAAGTGACGTCATTTTGTTTTCGAAGGCGCGAAATTTGTTTTGTTGTTCTTCCTTTGGAGCTATATATTCAAATGCCCCGCCATTCGACTTGATGGGCGTTTCGAGCTTTCAGCGTGGAAAGCGATGCAGGAAAAGGGCCAGCCGTACGGTTGTCGAAATCGCATCCCTGCACAGAACATACTTTCTTTGGAGGCCGACGAAAGCTTTAGGTGTAGAGTGCTGATCCTATTGTCGGATGCCAAGCCCGTCGGCCAGCGCAGTCGTACGAAAACAACTACACAATTATCTGGCGGTCGGAACTCACTACTTTTGACTGAAGAGATTAAGAAGCAATGAAACTACCCGCGTCACCAAATTCAGACAAACTTCGACAAGCAAGAAAGCACAAATTGTGAGGGGAGCGTATTTCAACAGGTGATACGAGTGCGCCTTTCTGCCCATTTCAAGACGTGCATTGCACTGCGAGTGATAGTGGCGTCAACGCCCCCCGTAGCGATGGGCGCTGAAAATAAATGCATTTATTAATAATAATAAAATTAAACGTATTTTCTTAAATCATCACGAATATATAAAACTGACTGGGAATTTTATTTTCGTTGAATGGATCTAACTGTGTCTCGTTTGAATTAAAAAACGCGTTTTTCTTTCCCAATCTTTGTTCCCTCCAAACATAGTCGCGCTTTACTCGCTGCTCCCATCACCCCCCATGCTGATGTCGGTGACAATCTGTACTGAAACGCTTTTCGCCCGAAGCTTCGCGACCTATTTGAATCGACCTTGGACCATATCTACAAGCTGAACTACTGCATCGCACTTCGGCGCAACGTCACGGCACTGCAGCGACATCTGGACACTGCTTGGCCGGATATAAACCCAGCAATGTCTGCATGGCCTTCCACTGGCAGCAGCGGCGGTGACCAGAGCGCATCGTAAATCTGCTTTCTGCTTTACGCAGGTCAGTAAACCATAGCTTTGTACTATTGGTGCCCTTAATCTGTCTCGCCTGCCGCTGCCGCCATTGATCCCTTGCGGTTATGTCTAGTATAGAGTGCTCTGTCTGTGAAAAGCCTACCGCACGCGATGAAGTGACTCTTGCTTGTATTGGATGCAACAACATTTTCCATGCTGGAAGCTGTTGCGATGCAACACAAAAGGTGCTCCGCTCGAAAAGTGATACCTATCGGAAAACATGGAAGTGCGAATCGTGTCGGGAAGCAAAATCTGCTGGCATATCGGCAAAAAGTTCCAGTTCAGCATACGAAGCAACCGATGTTGCCTTACAGCTAGCGATGATAGGAGAAAAGCTAGAGAAACTATTACCGCTAAGGAAATCTGTTCTCGGAATAGAAGAATCGATTCACCATATGTCACAAACGCTTGACGACATCATGAAACGTCTAGATAACCAGGGCAAGGATATACAGTCGCTCAAGAAAAGAGTGGACAAGTTTGACGAAGCGCGATTGAGCGAAACACAGATGCAGTTACAGGAGGCTATCAATAAACTCGAATGGCGCAGCAGGCGCCTAAATTTAGTGTTCCATGGTATTCCTGTGACACCTGGTGAAGATTTGCTCGGTAAAGTAAATGAACTTGCACCTGTTCTTGAAGTACCTTGCCTGAAAGATAATGATATTACTGCCATACACAGACTTCCCGCAAGGCCAGAGAAAACCCACGGTATTATTGTTCGTTTCAGTCGTCAAAGAGAGAGAGAACTGTGGTAAGCTAAACGTAAGAGGCTAAGAGACGTCGAGAATCGCGCTTCAGTCCTAGAAAATATAACGAAACAGAACCAAGAACTTCTACGCTCAACAAAAGACTGGGCAGCGGAGAACAACTTCCGTTCTGTCTGGCATGCGAACGGCAAAATTCTTATGCGCAAGGCCACTGGGGATCGAGCGACTGTTGTCAAGAAAGACAAGCGCTTGCAATCGTTGTCTTATGCTATCTTCGGCTGGTCGTTTCTGAGCACTCTGGAGCACTCTCGCGAGCGGCGCAGTCTTCGGCTGGTTGAAAGAGGGTGCGCGTCCTGCGTTCGGCTGGTTCTTCTCGATTGCTCTCCTCCATCTTGGAGCGTTCTGAGGCGCTCCGAGCCCTGTCGTCGGAGCAGTCATCGAGATTGAAACGTCATCGCAGCGCCGCGTCGCTGGTGTTGGCGACGGCTCATCGTAACCTTGGCAACCTAGGCCACTGCATGCTGGCGTCTCGACGAACGTTCGTCCGCCGGTTTTTCCGGCAGCGCCGGGAGCTTTGGATAGGCGAAACATCGGACGTTGGCAGTAGTCACGTGGTTTCACATCAGCAATTTCCTCCTCCGAGAGCGAGTCGCGCGTTCGGCTTGCGCGATTGTCCTCTACCTCTGAGCTCGGGAAACGACCGATCTACCCGACTCTGCTTCGGGGCATACAGGCGACCAGTCGAAGATACCATTAGTAGCATTGATTGTGTGATTACCCGATATGGTTGTCTTATCCCACCAGTTCTCTGAAAAAGTAAAACCATGAAATTCTTCTTTGTCTTTTCTTACTCTCAATTGTCGGTCTGCAAATACAAAAATAGATGACTTAGAACTTTTTTTTCATCGCGTAAGCTTCCCCTTCTCTGCGATTATATTAACAGAAACCTGGTACGAAAATGACTCGGAAATGTATGCGCCACCACCGTATACTCATTTCTTCGTGACGCGAAACAACAAAAGAAGGGGCGGTGTATTTATCCTTACGCAAAAATGCATCGATGGCCACCTTGAAAGAGAGTACACATGTGTAACTGATGACCATGAAGCTGTAGCGGTCCATGCAAATGAAAACATGTTTTCTGGCTTGTATAGACCGCCCGCTGGCCACTCTGACAATTTCTTTAGTTTTTTTGAACGCTTATTATGTTTTTCAACTGAGCAGAATCTGTAACTTGTTGTCGGAGGTGATTTTAATATTAATTTACTTCAACGTGATTCCAAGCAAATGACTTTGTTATCGACTGTTAGTATGTATGGCTATCATATTGTTCCGACAAGCGGCACGAGAATAACAGACACATCAGAGACTTTGTTACATTAAATCATAACGACTACCATGCTTGAAAAAACTACCGCTGGCACCATAGCTTGTGATATGAGTGATAATTTACCCGTTTTTCTACTTTTAGACATAGTTTGCCGTCAAAAAGCAAAACGTCAACGCGTTTATCAAGATATTTCGGATGCAAACTTGACGCGATTTAAAGAATCCCTGCAGGATATTACAAGGGAGTGCATATATGAAATCAAAGATGCAGATAAGGCATATGATGAATTTCTTAATCTAGTGAAAAATGCTTATCACGCAAGTTTTCCCACAAGAACTGCTAAACGGACGCACAATAAGAAAACCTTGGGTAAGCAAGGATATATACGACAAAATTAAACCAAAGAACAACTTTACGCTACCTTCCTTAAAACCAAGGACCTAGATGTATTTGCTGAATTTAAGCGGCTTAGAAACAACGTTGTGGAGTTGCTCCGGAAAGCGAGGTCGGCGTATTACTGTAATCTATTTTCACATGACCCTAAGCGTACCGACCTGACCTGGAAAAAAATAAACACTGTGCTCAGGCGTAACCAAGAATCCAATGAAATTGACTCAATATGTTACGGTAACGATTATGTTTCTGGTTCTGCTTTAGCCTATCCGTTCAACAATTTTTTCATTAACCAATTCACAAGTAATGCAGTACAACAACACAAAAGTATACACAAACCTTGCACAAGCCCAAACACCATATTTTTTTACCCAACAGACGCTCAAGAGGTAGCTTCCGCAATAATAAACCTTAAAAACAGTAGCGTTTGCGACGTAGACAACCTGCAATTAGGACCACTAAAGTATGTAGTGCATGAGATAGCGCGTCCATTAATGCACATATTAAATCTTATCCTCTCCAATGGTGTATTTCCAAAAAAAACATGCAGATTGCAAAAGTAACTTTAATTTTTAAGGGCGGTGACAGAAACGTACTGAATAACTATAGACCTATATCGATTTTACCCGTTTTTTCCAAGGCGATAGAAAAGCTCTTGTATATAGGATTGTCTAACTATTTTTTTAAGCGATCATTACTACACAATTTTCAGCATAGTTTTCGTCAGCATTGTTCGACGGAAACCGCGCTGCTAAAGCAAAAGGAAATAAGATTAAAAAAACTTTTCAGACCATAATTTAACACTGGCAGTATACGTAGATTTATCGAAAGCCTTTGATTCATTACAGCATGAAATACTACTTGATAAATTGCAGTCATATGGTGTACACGGCATTGCGTATGAGCTTCTAGCTTCTTACTTAAGGCATCGTAAGCAGTACGTATCGATAAAAACATCCTCCTCAGATATTAAATGCATAAAGATGGGAGTACCACAGGGCAGCATACTGGGGCCACTTTTATTTTGTGTTTACGTTAACGACCTACACTCATTGACCTTAAATTCGCATGTAACATCAATTTGCTATGCTGATGACAATACATTATTAATCACCGGTAAAACAACTGACGATATACAAAAGATATCTAATGAAACAATGCCGCTGTTACTGGAATGGACAAAGTGCAATTCCCTACTTATTAATACCGCAAAAACAATAGCAATACTCTTCAGACCAAAAAATAAGGTTGTAAACTTGCCGCTGATTACACCTGGTCACACTGTAATTGAAATAGTAGAATGCATGAAAGTGCTGGGCGTATATTTTTCAAGTACTTTAACTTGGGATGACCCTATCCACGAAACTCATAAAAAAATGTGCAAAACTGCGGGTATGCTAAACAAATGTAGACATATCATTCCTCAACGTATAAAACTACTACTATATAACTCGTTAGCCCTTTCTCAGTTATCCTACGCCCACCTAGTATGGGGCACAACAACAAAAACGAATCTAAACCGACTGTTCCTAATTCAAAAGAAGTTTATGCGAATAATTGCAAACGTCCCAATGATTTTCACACGCAGCAACTCTTTAAACAATTTAAGGTTATAAATGTCCATGATTTTTACAATTATCGTTTACTCCAGACATACTGCTCGGCCACAAAAAAGAACAACTCTTTTTACGGGGAGATTTCAGAGTTAAGCGAAAATATTGCCGTATACACTACGCGTCACCAAAATATTTGGCACATGCCTACTCCTCAAAACAACTATGCGAAACAATCAATCGCTTTTACACTTCCAGCTCTGCTCAATAGTCTTGCTAACAAATGTGTAGATGTGTCACAGTTGTCTAAAAAAACAATCAGAGATCAGTTCCTGTGAAATATCATGCATTTATTAACGCGACAGCGTTAAGGAGCTCGTGTCGCAGAGAAGCCGGTGTCGTTGGTGTCGGTGTCGGCGGCGTTGGCCGTGATGAATAAATGCAGGCAGGCACTTTATGAATAAAAAACAACTTGCAAGATGGGCTGGATGGGAATCGAACCAGGGTCTCCGGAGTGTGAGACGGAGACGCTACCACTCAGCGACGAGTTCGATGCTTGAAAGCGGTACAAAAGCGCCTCTAGTGAATGCGGTGTTATTTTAGAAACGAACAGTAGAAAGTTAAACAGCGGTGTATCTCGGTAATTATGAACATGTAACTTACAGAAGTCGCAGTTACACGAGTAGCGAAGAGCGTTTCCGCTACATTTCTTCAGCGCTTTCCGCACACGCAGAGCCATCTTGCGGCAAACACAGAAGACCCCCTCCTCTCAATGTACGGCGCATCCCCGACAGGTGGCGCGCCACGTGCGCATTGGGGCTGTGCGGGGACCGGTGCGAGGCGCGTCGCGGCACGGACTCTCTCTCCCCTGACGACGCTTCGCGTTGCTCCCTCACGGGCTGCAGAATCAAGCGCCCTTCCTTTCTTTAGATCACTATCTGTCTATCTCTCTGCCCACGCCGATCCCGACGTTTGGCTGGCGTGCATCGTTTCCCCCTCCGAGACACCGAGTTCTTTGGTTCGTTCCGCTTGCTCAGGTGCACGTTTCGTTGCCGCGCCGAACGCTGCGTTGCTCGACGCTCACCGCGTCCGATGCGGGGCGCCTCGTAAGTGATCGCTGCGCTGTAGCCCCTTGTCTTACACCCCTTGGCGGGTCGACGGGAACGCTGTCGCGTTCCACTCTTGAAGGCGAAGCTTAAGCGTCCTCCAATTTTTATCTATTTTCAGATATTTTTGCTCATAAATGTGAAGCTTTCTTTTGTATTTTTCAAAATGCTTATGTTCCACTCTGAAATCATTGTCTGTACATCTGTATGATAGCAGTCATTTGTATGAAAATTGTCTCAGAACTGCTGGTGCTGCTGTGTAAAGGGGCAGCCACCTCGTTAAGCTACTAATCTCAGTAGCTTTTCGTGGCTACTCCTTCCTTGTGTATTTGTTCAAGGAGAATAAATTCAATTCAATTCAATTCAATTGAAAATATAATTTACGTAGCTTCAATAATTACGCACACAACATCTCAACTTACTCCACTGTGAACTCGAATGATAAAATGATCTCACCGAGACCTATATTGGTTAGTATATTTATTTGGTGCAGTTAGAACCAGCCGACATATTGACAGTGCAGTAGGCTTGCTATGAAGCAAGTATGAAAGCGTGGACAGGTTTTCTTGGCGCAAATCAAGTTCATGAGCTTAAACACGCGTGCCCAGCCATGCACTTCTGCATTATACAAGAAGCACCTCAGCGCTACCGTACATCACAGAAGGTGTGTGAGAACATTGTCTCTGTTCCCGATTACATTTCTGAGCGTTGCTGGCATCAGGCTCGATTTCGTGGTCTCATTAGTAATAAATAGTCGGGAGACGCTTAAACTTTGTCTTTAAGTGTGGAACGCCCCCGATAGCATTCAAAGAACCTTGAGTGCCTCTCACGCTTCCCGGCAGCTTCAGCTTATGTAACTGTAATGTTTACCGGGACACGCTGGCGGCGAACGCTATGCCCGAAGGTGAGCGTTCTGGTAGAAACGCGGCCTTTTGCGTGGGTCGATCCCGGTGGTTGTGCACAGCCGCGCCAAGAAAATTACATCATTTTCAGGTTCCTGACGTTGTTGTGCACTTTAAATATTTCTGTTTTTGAAGATTTAACATGAAAGGTATGCGCTATCGGCATTTTGTTTCATGGCGTCTGTTTGTGGACTGTAAGTCTCCAAATTCCGTGGAATAACATTGTTAAGACTGTAAGACAAGGTATGAGCAACTTTAAAGATGGAAATTGTGGCAACATAACTCGCATATACCACAAGACATCTAGCAAGGCATGCAATCCTACTGTCTTGACGGGACTCAGCGGGGATGACGTTGACGACTGGCTCGAAAACTATGGTCGCGTAAGTTCGTGCAATTTCTGGATCGACAACCAGAAAGTGACTCACGTCACAATTTATCTGATCGATCTTGCGAAGACGTTGTAGTTTAACCACGAAATCGACACCGCCGATTTGTTAACGTTTATCACCAATCTGCGGCATATTTTCACTTGTTCATCTGGTCATGCAGAAGTCCCCAAATGGTAGCTGGACGCATGCCTCAAACATGTACATGAGTCGTACACCTCATATATCGAGGAGGTCCTAGCTCTGTGCCCCCGTGTTAAGTCTAGTAGGACGAAAGCTGAACGCGTTCCACATATCTTTCAATGCATTCGCTCCGTCGCAATGCAGCTACTCTCCAAGGCACTACTTCCATATATGATCGACTAGACGAGCTGCAGTCTCTTTGCCTTCACAAGGATAGCAGCCATCCTCAGGTTCTCCCTCATTCTGATTCACGTGCTGCGATGCGCACCATCATTCGCGAAGAGGTTAAAGGAAAAGAATAGAGGCATTCTCCCACCACGACCTTCGACTTGCGCGAGGTCGTGAAGCAAGAGCTGACACTGATGGCCATACCCGCGGCGCCTGTTCCGCCGACAGCGCACCCGAAACCCATGCATGCGGATGTTGCTTCGTTACCGCCCCTTGGTGCTGCCTCTGTACCTACTGACCTTGCCTGTGGCCACTTGGCTTCGAAGGGTGCCAGGGCGCTTGCTGCGCCATGCTACCCTCAGTGGCGTCCGCCTCGTCCAGTTTCTTTGTGGTGCAGTATACGCAGTCATATATCTCGCTTCAGCAGCCGTTGCGAGCAAAATAAAATTCAAGGCTATGCAGAGTATGAGAGAGACCATAGCCGCATATCCGACACCTACTATGTCGAACCGTACTCTTTCCCTCAGCAGGGTGCTCCGCCTCCTCCTGTTGCCCTCCTTCTACCTCACAGTTCCCATGCGGCCAGGCATCGCTCTCTAGCACCCTACCACCACTCCGCTTCGCCCCACTTGCCATCTTGATGACCACAGGGGTAGATATATGAGTCAGCCGTGAGGGTGGAGGGAAGGTAAAGAGGAATTACCAACTTGCACATATATAAGAATAGCGAAGCAGGTCAGTTGGCATAAGTCCATGGTGTATATTTCTGCCGCAAGAAGCACTGAAGTACGGAAATAAATGTAAAAAAATGACGAAGGAAGAAGAAATGTTTGTGCTCTTGCATTGCTTCTTCTTTCGTCCCTTTTACCGTTCGGTCCACACTGCAGTGCGTCGCGCTGCAGAAATTTACACCATCACACATATGATAAAATTATATATATATATATATATATATATATATATATATATATATATATATATATATATATATATATATATATATATATATATATATATATATATATATATACATAGTACCCCGGAGACTTTTTACACATGGCGTAACACTGTTCCCAAAGGCAATTTTGACGTATAGTCGTGCAAGTTCGCGTCGTGTCTTGATAATCCCACGCTTTTCAGTGCGGTATCGCGCGGAAGTTCTAGCCGAGTGGTTAAACCGCGTGCGCCTATCGTCCGGCGCCACGTCAGCAGAGGTTCGATGCCATGCACCGCGCAAATTCTTTTTAAAGCCAAATATACTTAGTTCTGCAGCCTCACACCAGATGGCAGAAGTACCAAACTCAAGATTTTGTTTTGGTTTTTCAGTGGTGCTCTTCAAGTATTATATTTTCTATTTATCCTTCCTAAAACGTAGCAATGCGTTCCTCAATTGTTGAGGTATCGCTTTTTGCAGGAACGCTGTATATGGCTAGCCGATTCGTCCGTTCGACTGTCGCCTGTACGAAGAAAACTCCTCCGGCGCAAGCCCATGCTCATTCACGAAAAAAAAAAAAAAACGAGACGCGCGATGGGATGTCCGAGTAGTGACGCCATAGCTCTCTGTCGCTGCCGAGCCCGCGCGCAGCAGTTTCCCTACGGCTCCAAAACGAGTACGCGTCCTACGTACTCATGGGGAGCAGGCAGCTTTGGATCAGCAACGGCGCGAGCAGAACCGGGAACGAGCTTGTCTACGCCGTGCCGATGTTGTAACCCAGGCAGGAAAATAGGCTGATGCAGCCGAGCGCAAACAGCAACTGCGTCATATCCAGCTTTTCTGGACACGTACCAGCTAGCGCCCCAAGCGGACCCTGCACGAAGCTAGCGCGTTTTCAATGGAATGAGCGGGTTTTTCGCGACTAAAGAAAGCTGCAGGTCGATTGTTGAAAATGGCAGGTGACAGACCTGTTCTGGAAGACAATTCACACGAGCCAAATGCGGTGATCACGCTATGCACGTAAGAATTTTGTTCCCACAGTGATTGAAGATTTAGCAATGGAAGCGTATGGAAACGCCAAAAATGTGTACTAGATTTTCGAGGCAAGAACGATGCCTGTGATAAAACTACGGCGTCTATCGTAATACCCAATGCAGCGTATGTAGTCCGGAGACTCAGCTATCGATTGATGCCTATTGCGCACTCTCCACACATGGCGTAACACTGTTCCCAAAAGCGATTTTCGTAACACTGTCGTGAAAATTCACGTCGTATCTATAAAACCATGAGCGTACCGCTTGGCGAAGCCTCGGAAGCCGTGGACGAGTGGTAGAATCGCGCGCACCTATAGTTCCGTGTCAGGGTGGCCACGGGTCCATTCCCGCTTCGCACTTTTTTTAAAGTCGCATAGGACCTAGTTTTGTAATCTCTCACTAGATGGCAGAAACACAAAACTCAAGATTTGTTTTCGGGTCTGGTTTTCCAGTGGTGCTCTTGAAATATTATGTTTTCTATTTTTCCTTCCTAAAACGTAGCAGTGTCGTGTTCTTTTGTTAAGTCATCGCTTTTATGAAGATTTATTCAGCGGACATCATAACTAGAAGCTTGCGCATGGATTTGTGTTATGCAAAAAAAAAAGAAATTTTCGTGCTTTGTAGCGTGGTACCTGGGAGAACAAAATGGCTATTCTTATTGTGTTGTTCTGGAAGGTTCGTTTTCTTTAACTTTCTTCTGTACTCAAAGGCACACACTCCGAGCGAATCAGGTCCACCTGGGCCACAATGCCTACCGGGGGCCAGTGCCATTCCTATGCAACATTCGTGTGGAACAAACGGTCTGCTTCCAATTTCAAGTTGCCTACCGCAACCCTTTTTATATCGGAAAGGCGTCAAGATTTTTGTCGCTGCCCAAACGTTATTTCTAAAGATTTATCCAAATAAGAAATGTACCAACTAGGAGATGTGCAGCGTATGGATTAATAGCTACGGTTAATGTTTTCCCTACAGCCAAGTAGCATGAATCAGTAGGTGTGACCGTAAAAAAAAAAATTAAATAAATGTCCCGTGATGTGTCTGTCCCGTTCGCTCCACAGAGAAGCTAGCTTGGCTAGCCGTCAGTATTTAGGGTGAACATATGGCGTCCCTCGTTCGGGGCATTTGCTTTTAATGCGAAGCATTCTTTGGCGAGTACCCCAGCAATTTCGTAGCAAAATGGTGCAAAGTAGTGTCTTTAGCGCCAAAAATCTTGACGCATTTCCGATATAAAAAGGGTTGCGGTAGGCAACTGGAAATCGCACTAGGAATATCAGGGGGGAGTTATTAGTAGAGTTTGCGGAACAGAATAATATGAGGATAATGAATACCTTCTTCCGCAAGCGGGATAGCCGAAAGTGGACGTGGAGGGGCCCGAACGGCGAGACTAGAAATGAAATAGACCTCATACTCTGCGCTAACCCTGGCATCATAAAAGATGTGGACGTGCTCGGCAAGGTGCGCTGCAGTGACCACAGGATGGTAAGAGCTCGAATTAGCCTAGACCTGAGAAGGGAACGGAAGAAACTGGTACATAAGAAGCCGATCAATGAGTTAGCGGTAAGAGGGAAAATAGAGCAATTCCAGATCAAGCTACAGAACAGGTATTCGGCTTTAACTCCGGAAGAGGACCTTAGTGTTGAAGCAATGAACGACAATCTTGTGGACATCATTAAGGATTGTGCAATGGAAGTCGGTGGTAACTCCGTTAGGCAGGATACCAGTAAACTATCGCAGGAGACAAAAGACCTGATCAAGAAACGCCAATGTATGAAAGCCTCTAACCCTACAGCTAGAATAGAACTGGCAGAACTTTCGAAGTTAATCAACAAGCGCAAGACAGCTGACATAAGGAAGTATAATATGGATAGAATTGAACATGCTCTCAGGAACGGAGGAAGCCTAAAAACAGTGAAGAAGAAACTAGGAATTGGCAAGAATCAGATGTATGCGTTAAGAGACAAAGCCGGCAATATCATTACTAATATGGATGAGATAGTACAAGTGGCTGAGGAGTTCTATAGAGATTTATACAGTACCAGTGCCACCCACGACGATTATGGAAGAGAAAATAGTCTAGAGGAATTCGAAATCCCACAGGTAACGCCGGAAGAAGTAAAGAAAGCCTCGGGAGATATGCAAATGGGGAAGGCAGCTGGGGAGGATCAGGTAACAGCAGATTTGTTGAAGGATGGTGGGCAGATTGTTCTAGAGAAACTGGCCACCCTGTATACTCAATGCCTCATAACTTCGAGCCTACCGGAATCTTGGAAAAACGCTAACATAATCCTAATCCATAAGAAAGGGGACGCCAAAGACTTGAAAAATTATAGACCAATCAGCTTACTGTCCGTTGCCTACAAACTATTTACTAAGGTAATCGCAAATAGAATCAGGAACACCTTAGACTTCTGTCAAGCAAAGGACCAGGCAGGATTCCGTAAAGGCTACTCAACAATAGTTCATATTCACACTATCAATCAGGTGATAGAGAAATGTGCGGAATATAACCAACCCCTATATATAGCTTTCATTGATTACGAGAAAGCATTCGATTCTCTCGAAACCTCAGCAGTCATGGAGGCATTACGGAATCAGGGTGTAGACGAGCCATACGTACAAATACTGAAAAATATCTATAGCGGCTCCACAGCCACCGTAGTCCTCCATAAAGAAAGCAACAAAATCCCAATAAAGAAAGGCGTCAGGCAGGGAGACACGATCTCTCCAATGCTATTCACAGCGTGTTTACAGGAGGTATTCAGAGGCCTGGAGTGGGAAGAATTGGGGATAAAAGTTGATGGAGAATACCTTAGCAACTTGCGATTCGCTGATGATATTGCCTTGATTATTTTATTTTTTATTTTATTTAGTACATACTGCAGACCCTTTTCAGGGTCCAAGCAGGACAGGCATATAATCTTAAAACTCAAAAGATACAGAACACAATGAAAAGAAATATACATAAAAATAAGGAGACAAATATTGCAAACTATTAAGATGTCATAACATGGTTCCAATCGGATATTGTCCGCGGAAAAAAGGAATATTTAAAACAGTCAGTTTTCGCAAAATACGGTGTCAATGAGTGAATGTGATGATGTCGGGTATAACGTGTGTTTAGAGGGGATATGTACTGTGAAGGATCCAAAGCAAACTTATGGTTAAGTAAAGAATAAAGAAACTCAAGGCGATATTTTCCTCTTCGCGTTTCAAGTGTTTCAATATTGTTAGCCGCCATGAGGTCAGTGGGGGAGTCGGTGATTTTAAATTTGGAATAGATAAACCTAACAGCTTTTCTTTGAACCCTTTCTAATTTATCTATGTTAAGTTTAGTGAATGGGTCCCAAACAACCGAAGCATACTCGAGCTTTGGCCTGATGTAAGTGTTATACGTTAGAAGTTTTATGTGAGAAGGTGAATTTCTTAGTTTATGCCTCAGAAAACACAGCTTTTTAAATGCAGAGGAGCATATGTTATCTATATGTGAGTTCCAGGAAAGACAGCTTGTGATTGTTACACCTAGATATTTGTAGCTATTAACCTGCTTTAGTGTTGATGATCCGAGTGTATACACGTGGTTAATTGGGTTCTTTTTATGTGTTATTTGCATCGAAACTGTTTTTTCAGTGTTAAGAACCATGGAAAACTCGCTGCACCAATCAAGAACATTTCGAAGACACTGGTCAAGTTCGTTTTGATCGTTAGTACACGTAATTTGACGGAAAACGACACAATCATCAGCAAACAAGCGAATATGAGTTCCTGGAGTAACCACATTAACAATATCATTTATGTAAATTTGAAAAAGCAAAGGCCCCAAGACGCTTCCTTGGGGCACCCCAGAGGTGACTGGGAGACAACTGGAGCTGCACCCATCGACTGAAACAAATTGCACTCTTTTCGTGAGGTAATCTTGAATCCACGATATTAAAATGTCTGGAAGATTAATGTTTTTTAGTTTTTGAATAAGTTTTTCGTGGTGAACTTTATCAAATGCTTTGCTGAAATCCATAAATATGGTGTCTATTTGACCATTCATATCCAGTGTTTTAGCAAAGGTGTGTACTATTGTAACTAATTGTGTTATTGTAGAATAGCCCTTTCTAAACCCATGCTGAAAGTCGCCTAATATGGAGTGTTCTTCAAGAAACTTGTTAATATGTTTAGCAATAATATGTTCGAGCATTTTACAGCATGCGGAAGTTAAAGAAATAGGACGGTAATTTTGTAGTAATGTGCAGTCACCTTTTTTAAAGATGGGAACAACTCGAGCAGTCTTCCATTCAACCGGAAGTTTTGATGACAGCAGAGATTTTTTAAACAACACAAAAAGAAACTTCGCAATTATTTCGGCATAGCGTCGCAAAAATACATTGGGTAAATTATCAGGACCAGAAGAAGTTTTAGGTTTCAGTTCTAAAAGCAAAGCAAATACACCAGGGAGGCTAACAAAGTCAACCTCCGATACAGGAAAATTTGATGCGCTTTGTACAGTTTGTACACCTTCTTCAGAGAATACGCTGTGAAAAAAATAATTAAAATGGCGTGCAATGTCAATCGGATCAGTCAAAGTATCTCCCTCCGCTGTTATTTTTGAGATATGTTTCTTGCTGTCACTCAGGAAGTTCCAAAATTTACTTGGGTCATTTTTAACAAAACTGGGTAATGTTGTGTTAAAGTAGAAGTCTTTTGACTCACGAACCGCACGTTCAAGATTATTTTTAAGCGTTTCAATCTGACTTAACTGGTGGTTTTTTTTCTTAGATCTTTTTAGTTTTCGCTTCAGTTGAATAATCTTCCGCGTCAACCAAGGTGTGCGTTTGTGAACTTTTTTGCGTTTATTCGGAACAAAGGCATTTAGACAATAATGACACATTTCGACGAATCGCTCCCACAGCTTGCAGATATCGTCATTATCATCGAAGCTCGATAAACAAGTTTCCATATGATCAATCACTGCGGCATCATCAGCCCTAGAATAATCCTTGAAACAACGTACGTGACTGGCTTTTTTGTTGTGGTAAGGGGACTTAACTAAATCTATCGATACGCTTACGAGGTGATGGTCTGAAATGCCTGTTTCGACCGATACAGTATGCATAGAATATTGACGGCTAGCAAAAACTAAGTCTAGTATAGAGGAAGATGAACCTTGTACACGAGTAGGTTGATTTACAATTTGAGCTAAATCATGAGTAAGCATGACATCAAACAGAACGTCTGCATTGCTCCCAGACTTAGCACCGCCTTGTAAGCGGTACCAGCACCCATCTGGCAGATTGAAGTCACCTATTAACAGTATTTTCTTATTTTGGAAATGAGACAGGTGATGTTGTAGCTTAATAAGATAGTCGGGTGCGGCATCTGGTGGCCTGTAGCAACCATACAGGATGAAAGAATGACCCCAGCAAGAAATTTTTATGCAAAGGCATTCAAGGTCAGGAACATCATATACAAGGTCGCATTCTACAGAGTCTTTTAAGAGAATGGCTACGCCACCACCCCTTGAGGTCCTGTCCTTGCGAACAACTTTATAATGGGGAGGAAATACCAGGTCATCTGCTAAGTCCTCATGTAACCAAGTTTCCGTCAGGACTGATATGTGTGGGTCGAACTCCAGCAGTTTAAGTTCAAGCGAGTCTTTCTTGTTTGCAACGCTGCGTGCGTTAATGTTAACTATTCTCAAGCTTTTTATACTAGAATGGCCCGTGTTACTATGGCAAGACAAGCTATCTGTCTTAGTGAAGAAAGAAGCTGAGGTAAATGAACCACTCACTTTATCGGTGAGCGGTTTCGCAACTGCGTACAACTTCGCGTCACGGGCCGACTTGCGCCGATCCCGTCGTTTTTTTGAACCCTCACTTTATCATTTTTTTCGCAGTCCCAAACGTAAGGAATATTATTGATATATAACTTATCAAACACCAAGGAAACCCTTTCTTTTTTATCTCGGTTCGGCTTCGCGCTATCCCATAGTTTCTTTCTTAGTTCACGAACGTTCTTTGAAAAGTCTTCGCCAATTGAATAATCTTTTCCCTTTAGTTTCTTTCCGTTCTTGAGTATCACAGTTTTATGCCTACTGTCTAAAAGCTTTAGGATTACAGGACGTTTTTTGTCAATTGCCGGTTTACCTAACCTATGTATCCGCTCAATAGGGATAGGGTCGAGTCCTAAGATATCATGAAAAATATCTTTGTTTACGGTTTCTTCAAGCGATTCATTTGTTTCCTCTTCAGTTTCTGGGATGCCATATATGATCAGATTTGACCTCCTACTATAATTTTCAAGCTGCTCAAGCCTTGCTTCAAGCCTTTCAATCGTTGTACTCATACAACTAACCTGTTCTTGGCAGGACGTTACTCGGCTCTCAAGCCTGGACAGGGCATCTAATTTGTTCTCTATGTTCAGTAATCTGTTCTCTTTCATATCTTTTATGTCGACTGCAATATCATTAAGTTGTTGTAAAATTCGGGTCATGTCAGGGCCTGGGTTTGATTCAATGTCTCCGGCTAACAATAATAATTTCCTCAGACACAATGTGAAAACCTGTAGCAAGCAACAAAGCCGAGGGCACGGCAGCACCAACAGGAATAGGTCACTAGAACGAAAACATTTTCCATACTTTTTGCTCACCTGCACAACGAAGACAAACGGATTAGTGCTCCGCATTCTGTCGATGCTGCCATGCCCAGTGGTTGCAAAACGAGCATGAATCCCATTTATAGCTTGAGTGCACTGTGATGCCCCCTGCAGTCCAGGTTCCTGGCAATCAGAACGTGTTGCCGAAGAATGATGATACGGATGCCAAGATTCCAATGCTGGTGGGCGTATTTCTTGATCGATGTCTTGATGCGTTGAAAGATGGACATGCGCAGAGAGGTTCAGCACGCTGATGTAGTAACTCAGGGGACCAACTACAATGCATGCTCACTGACCTGGAGAGGCAAAGCAGAAGAGTGGGTCTAAAAATTAATCTGCAGAAAACTAAAGTAATGTTTAACAGTCTCGGAAGAGAACAGCAGTTTACAATAGGCAGCGAGGCACTGGAAGTCGTCAGGGAATACATCTACCTAGGGCAGGTAGTGACTGCGGATCCGGATCATGAGACAGAAATAATCAGAAGAATAAGAATGGGCTGGGGTGCGTTTGGCAGGCATTCTCAGATCATGAACAGCAGGTTGCCATTATTCCTCAAGAGAAAAGTGTATAATAGGTGTGTCTTACCAGTACTCACCTACGGGGCAGAAACCTGGAGGCTTACGAAAAGGGTTCTACTCAAATTGAGGACGACGCAACGAGCTATGGAAAGAAGAATGATAGGTGTAACGTTAAGGGATAAGAAAAGAGCAGATTGGGTGAGGGAACAAACGCGAGGAAATCACATCTTAGTTGAAATCAAGAAAAAGAAATGGGCATGGGCAGGACATGTAATGAGGAGGGAAGACAACCGATGGTCATTAAGGGTTACGGACTGGATCCCAAGGGAAGGGAAGCGTAGCAGGGGGCGGCAGAAAGTTAGGTGGGCGGATGAGATTAAGAAGTTTGCAGGGACGGCATGGCCACAGTTAGTACATGACCGGGGTTGTTGGAGAAATATGGGAGAGGCCTTCGCCCTGCAGTGGGCGTAACCAGGCTGATGATGATGATGATGATGATGATGAAGAAGTATATCAGTCCGCCGTTTTGTGTCGCTGTTGTAAAAAAAATGGCATGGTAGTGGGCCCCTGGTGTTCTGTGTCTAATAAGTTGCGTGAACTGAAAAACAGTCGTGTTTCCTGTTTTCATCATTCAGTAACCTGCCGCATGCATCGGCAGTTTGAAGCCATTTCGTCGATATGTGGTGCTGGCCCGTATTGGCAGCAACATGGCCTCGAAATATATAATCCTTGTGTGTGTGTGAAAACGTTTATTGTACTGAGGTCCGGAGGCTCGACTTCTCAAGCCAAGGCGGGCCGCTCCCACGTTGGCACTGTCAGGCCAAGCCTTTCAGCGACATCATGGGCCCTCTGGACTGCCCTTAGTTGGTCCTGAAACAATGGGCTTTGAATCCTTTTCTCCCACTGTGTCCATTCTTCAACGAGGTTGGGGAGAGTCGCGGGACACCCCGCCAGCATATGTCTGATTCCAATGATGCCATTACAATCATTGCATTCCATCTTTATCTCCCTCTCTGGATATATTTTATTAATGGTGTACGGTGTGGGATATGTACCCGTTTGCAATAAGCGCAGTGAGACTGCCTGAGCCCTGTTCAATTTTGAATGTGGCAATGGGAATTGTCTGCGTCCTAAACAGTAATGTTTGGTAACATCATTGTATGTTAATAAATGATCTCTGGATTCCCTCGCTTGATGGTGAACGGCTCGGTTGTGACTGTCACGGTTAGCAAGTCCTCGTGCCAAGTCATGAGCAACCTCATTGAGGTTTACCCGAGTCTCGTCCACTTTCCCCATATGCGCAGGAAACCATCGGATTTCAGTTGTCATAATCACAATGTTTTCAAAAAGTTTAGCTGCAACTCCAGCTACGTAGCCTTTATCAAAACACTTTACAGCGGTTTTCGAATCACTGTAAATGAAGGCCCACTTATTACTCCTGATGGCTAGAGCAATTGCCGCTTGTTCCGCCACCGTGGGGTCCTTGGTAAAAATTGTGAGAGCGTCTTGCACCTTCCCTTGATAATTTGATACAATGGCCGTGTAGGCTTCTTTACCGTTCACCCAGGCGGCATCAACTATAGCTGCCAGTTGTTTCTGCTGCTCTATTTCCTTCAAGAGTGCTTTAGCTCTTTCCTTTCTCCTTTCGACATTATATTCTGGATGCATGTTTCTGGGGAGAGGGTTGGTTCTGATCTTGCTCCTAACTTCAGTCATTAATTCTACTTCAGCCTCTATTGGACTCCTCGATGTATTCAGTTCTGCACCTATTGCCTGTAATATGTTCCTGCCAGCTCGTGACTTTGTCAATCTTTCGTGTTGCGCTAGCTGTTGGGCCTCCGCAATTTCTTGCATTGTATTGTGCACCCCTAGACTCATGAGTTTGTCGGTTGCAGCATTACTGGGTATACCTAGGGCTACTTTAACGAGCTTCCTGAGCATCACATCAAGTTTGTTAAGTTCTGCCTGCTTCCATTTGAATAATCCAGCCACATAAGTGAAGTGACAGAGAGCAAAGGCATGTATTATCCTCAAAGCGCTGTCTTCTCCCAGGCCTCTGTGTCTATTGGTAATTCTCCTTAGTAACCTAACGACCTCATCTGTTTTATTCGAGATATGTTGTATCGTTCTGTAGTTAGTATTGTTTCCGTCTATGTGATACCCAAGAACCTTGATTTTTTCAACCAGCCTGATTGCGGATCCTTCATGAGTATATAAGCACACTCTTGGCTCATCTTCCGGAATGTAACCTCTTGGTTTACGACCTTTTCTGCAATGTTTAATGACTAAGAGTTCTGATTTGCCTGCCGAGCATTTCAACCCCATGGCTTTCAGTGTGTTCTCTACAACGTATAAACTTTCCTGTAATCTATTCTCTGTCTGTCCTATATTGCCCTTGGCACTCCATATGGTTATGTCGTCGGCATATATCACATAACGTATACCCTCAATTTTCTCCAGATTTCTTGCAACCTTGGACATTGCTAAATTGAATAGCATGGGTGAGAGCGCAGCCCCTTGTGGAGTGCCCCTATTTCCCAAATTCTTAGCTTCTGATTTAAGCTCACCCAGCATGAGTTGTGCAGTTCTATTTCTAAGAAAGTCCTTAATCATGTTAAAAAGTCTCTTACCCAAACCCATCTCCGAGAGAACGTCAAGTATTGCCTTATGCTTTATACGATCAAAAGCTTTTTCCACATCCAATCCCAAAAGAGCTTTCGTATGCGCTGGGCTAGCCTGTATAAGTTGATGTTTGATCAGCAGCATAGCATCCTGAGTTCACAGCCCTGGACGAAAGCCGATCAGGTTGTATGGGAGGATCTCGTTCTGCTCAACGTATTTTGTGAGTCGATTTAGGATGACATGTTCCATAGCTTTGCCTAGACATGACGTTAAGGAAATAGGACGGAGGTTGTCTAGAGTGAGTTGTTTGCCTGGCTTTGGTATGAGGATAGTATTGGCCACCCTCCATTCCTCTGAGTATACCCCTTTTCTCCAACATTCATCGAAGTGTTCAGTTAGATAATAGATTGATGTATCATCTAGATTTCTTAACATCTTGTTAGTTATTCCGTCAGGTCCAGCAGCCGATCTACCATTAAGACTGTGAAGAGCGGCCCTCACTTCACTCTCAGTGAAGTCCCGGCCAAGTTCTTCACATATGCCTCCCGTATACTCGGGGCTCTCCTCTCCTTCGTTTTGTTGTTTAAGTGGGAGATATTTGGCTGCGAGACTATCCATGATATCTTTCTCTGTTTTATCTTGGCTTTCCGGATGAACCAACTTAGCTATAGCTGTTCTCTTGCTTGTCCTTGTTTCATTCTCGTTGAGCAAGTGCTTGAGGAGGTTCCAGCTACCTCCATGTTTGATTCTACCATCAGCCGAATTACAGATCTCATCCCACTGTTGCTTCACGAGGGTCTTCGAATGATCATCAATTTCTCTGTTTAATTGCGCTATTTTTTTTCTTAGCCTTCTGTTAAGTCTCTGCGTTTTCCATCTCTGTAATATAGCCTGTTTGGCCTCAATCAGATGCGCCAGCCTGCTGTCCATAGCTTCAATATTTTCCTCTGTCCTGATTTCTTTAGTGGCCTCCTTGACGTCCTCTCTGAGCTGGATGACCCATGTCTGAAGGGGCTCCTGCTCGGCATGTGGAGGCCCCACTGTCCCTCTGTTCGCCCTATTTTTTCTGAAGTGATCCCAATCAGTGAATTTGAAGATTCTTGTTTCCTGTCTCGGTATGCGTATGGTTATGTGTATGATGTAATGATCGCTTCCGAGATCCAAGTTTGAATTTTCCCAATTGTCTCCTCTTGAATTGTTCACAAAAGTAAGATCTGGCGTGGAGTCCCTGCTTGTGGAAGTGCCACAACGGGTGGGATACGCAGGATCAGTAATCAAGCATAATCCCAGATCCATGGCAAGACTCCATAGCTCCTCTCCCTTCTTTGTGTTCCAAGCGTATCCCCATGTATGATAGGGAGCATTAAAGTCCCCTCCAATAATGAGAGGGGAGTTTTTGGCAACCGAAAGCACCTTGTTGAAGAGTGCTCTAAACCTTTGTCTCATGTCGTTAGGACTGCTGGAAATATTCAAGCAGAAAATGCTTTGCGTCTTACCTCTGTTTCTTTTAAGTATAATCTCAACTAGAATAAATTCAAACCTGGAATGTCTAAGGTGAATCTCATGCTCAATGTACGGCAACTTTTTGTCAATGAGGGTCGCCAACCCCCTCCCCATTCTTTTGTCTCTACATATAACTTTGTACCCAGTGAGCTTAATTTCGTCCGCTAAGGTTTCCTGCAGCATAATTACCTTTGGCCTGGCCTCAGATGACCTGATCACCTGTTGCAGTGCGGCTTTTTTGTGTTGGAACCCACGACAATTCCATTGCCACACGTTAAATCCATGATTACTGTCCATTGTTATTAGGTGAGGATGCCTTTCTATTACCTGCTATTTTCCTCTTTGTGGCGGCCCCTGACAATCCAAGAATGGACTTTATACTATCCGCCTCCGATGGCAGATACTCATCGTCGTCATCCCCTCGCGCCTCCATTTTCCTAAGTCTTTTCTCTGCCGTTAGCCTCCATTTCCACAATTTGTCCACTTTAAAGTTGGTCGTTTCCACTGTCTCTCTTAACGCTTTAATTGCCTCTTTTATTTCACTGAGGGCTGAGAAGACTGAATCACCCTCGGAACTCACCGCTCTCTTTTTAGGGGCAGGGGAGCTGGATTCCCCTGGATCTGCAAAAGAGTACGCGTTTGGGCTGGTTGGTTCATGATTCCGAACAATAAAAACAGCGCTAAACGACAGGACGAGTGAAGGGACACAGACAGCGCCGTTGTCTGTGTCCCTTCACTCGTCCTGTCGTTTAGCGCTGTTTTTATTGCTCCCCTGGATCGTTGCTTTTGCTCACAGGTCTATCTATCTCTACACTAGCAGGGCTTGACTGCTCTTTTTTACGAAGCTCTACTACCTGCCTGGTCAATTCTTCATTAGCTTTTCTTAAAGAGGCTACTTCTTTAATCAATTGCTCTATTCTGGCATCATTGTCATCACCCACAGCCGCCGAGGCGCCCCCAGCAACCCTCGCCATACCTTTGACTTTGTCAGCCCATGTGGTTCCTGGCGTCGTCTTCTCGCCAGGGATTGAGTCCCTTTGCACGAAGTGCACCTGCGTGTCCCTTGACTTGGAGCGCCTTCTCTCCCTGGATAGCGAACGATGCCTGGATCTGGTGCGACTCCTGGAGCGCGAGTGCTCCCTGTCCTCGGGGCGATGGTTGGGCGCCAGCTGATGCGCCTCCGAGTGCGCTCTTTTTGACGACCGAGTCCTGTTGCGCTCTCTTCGACGGAGTCGTACGACGTAAGGGACTTGAAATCTTTTCTTACAAAATTTGTCGCCGGTAGGGTGATCGCCGTCACAAAATTTACACCTAGGTACACACACATGTTCATCTCCTGGGTTCCGAGTTCCACAACCTCTGCACTGAACAAAGTCAGGTGTTGGACACACATCAGAGCGGTGCCCGACCCTTCCGCAGGTGAAGCAGACGTCGAATTGCTTCCTGTAAAGGTAGCATCTCACTAGTGTGGATCCATACCTGACAAAATTTGGCACTTTGAGTCCATCGAAAAGTACTATGACCGATTCCGACGTCTTGATGCGCTTAGCAGCCAGCGCAAGCGGGTTCAAGTCATGCACGATATTTCTTGTTATCATAGCTTGGGAGTCTCTGATGTCCACTCTTCGGATGACGCCTTTGCATGTGGCATGTGGTGCCGCTTTGTATGCATTTACCTCGTATTCCGCTGCCATGATCTTGAAAGACTTGATTCTGACGTACTTCGCAGCATGTTCGGGCTTAGGTGTGCTGACTACGATGATATTTTGCGTGAAGTTTGGGCAGACAACATCTTCACGGGCCTCGTCTTCCGTTAGGCCGGACGCCTCAATGACTGCAGAACCAATCGTGGTGGTGCTCACCTTGTTCAAATTGAGGCCTCCTCGAGGCCGTATAATGATCTTGCTGTGCTCCTCAGGCAGTTGAGGCATTCTCGAAGCTCTGATAACCCGATTCTTAATGATTCCACCGACGGCGGTTTTCTTGGCGCCATGATCTCGCTGACTGCGTGGCAATGTGCTCTCCTCATCCACAGCCTTTGTGCTAGCTCGTGATCTTCGGCCAGCCACGACTTGCCAGCCGAAGTCTTCCTGAGCATTGTTTCTTTCATTTCCAGAAAAATCGTCATCCTCCATGCTTGTATCCGCCATGCCTGCGGGCAGGTGGGCTCACTAGGCCCAACAAGGGCCCTACTCCTCACTAAGCTTAGCTCCGCTAAGCTCAAGTCGACGTCTAGGAGCAGAGAAAGTTCTGTAAAATTGTGAAAATAGGAGCCCCACCTCGAATCTTGGTGTCAGTCGATTCGCCGTCGCTTCGTGGATCCAGTGGTATGCTTCTTTTCGTTGTACTCTCAAAATTGGCAAGCGGAGCATGGAAAAAGAAACGGAGCCGATGCTTCCACGTTTGTGCGAATGTTTGTGCGAATGAGTGTTTTAGGTTTAAACTTACAAAACAAGAAAAAAGAAATACAACTGTAGGTCTCATTTTTGTCCGGAGTTTGTTTTATCCGAAACGAGTCGGTGAAAGCACATTTACAATAAAGCTAAGGCGACCCACGATCTGCACTTAGCCGCAAGCACATGCGCTCCAATGAGAGTAATCTGCCAAAGTTAAGGTCACGTGTCAGCTGGCGGCTCAAGCAATCTTCACTTTTTTTTCGTTTCTGCGTCCGTTCTGCTTGCGTCTGCGATGAAAACGAGAAGTGGGAAGGGAGATAAGCAGAAAATTGTGGAGGGAGGTAGTAGAGGAATGGTTAGCGCGCCCAGCTCCTAAATGGACGATGCTGCGAATACATGGGCTCGAATCCCACTGGTTTGTTTGTGAAAACAACTTTCTGTTCTCTCTGGTGAGGGCGAAGCTCAGAATGAGACGGCAGCCTGACGACAACTGTCGCCGTCAACGTAACAGAATAAACGGACGTGCAAAGTCACACCTAAAGCCGAAAGTATATTCAGAGTATGCTGCTGTCGACAAAAAAAAAGTAATGAGTAACGATCAGTGTCGTTGAGCGAGGCTGTAGACCGATAATGTCCCAATAGACATGACCACGCTCCAATTCCGGTGCTCAGCGGGAAGGTACATCGACAGCTTCTGAGCTAGCGTGTAATTGATACTTCACTAATGTCGTTGCGTGTTTGTGTTGCGTCTAGCAGGAGCGAGTAGTGTAAGAGATGACACTGGAGAGAAGGCGGTGAGCGAAGTCCGCAAAAAGTACTTGAGGATAGCCATATTGAACGTCGACGCCGGTTGAAGAAAGCCTGCGACTTCAGTTGCTCAGGTCGCCATAAAGGCTTGAGTAATAGCGCACCGCTGGGCATATCTGGTAGCCACAGCGATAGGTGCACACTTTGCGGAAGTATACAGAGGAAAGGGACCTAGTGAATTGACCGGCCTTTTTCGAGCTCTGGCATAAATTGAAAAATGAATGTGGCAAAGTATGACGCATGAAATAGTATATGCCAACCATATCCAGCTTTAGTGGACACGTATGAACTAGCGCCCCAAGCGGGCCCGGCAAGAAGCTAACGCGTTTTCAATGGAACGAGCGGGTTTTTTGCGAATAACAAAAGCTGCAGGCCGGTTATTGAAAAAGGCAGGTGACAAAGGTGTTCTGGAAGACAATCCGCACAAGCCAAATGCAGTGATCACGCTATGGCACGTAAGAATTTTGTTCCCACAGCGGTTAAAGATTTAGCAATGGAAGCCTATGAAAACGACGAAAATTTGTACTCGATTTTCAAGACAAGAACGGTGCCTGTAATTAACCTACGACGTCTATAGTAATACCCAGTGCAGCGTATGTAGTCCGGAGACTCAGCTTTCAATTGATGCCTATCTCAACTCTCCACACATGGCGTAACACTGTTCCCAAAAGAGTTTTTTGTAACTCTGTCGTGAAGATGCACGTCGTATCTATAAAACCATTAGTAGCTGGGCGAAGCCTTGGAAGCCGTGGACGAGTGGTAGAGTCGCGCCCACCTTTCTTCCCGCGTCGCGGTGGCCACGGTTCAATTCCCACTTCGGACTTTCGTTTTAAGCCCCATAGGACCTAGTTTTGTAGTCTCTCACTAGATGGCAGAAACACAAAACCCAACATATGCTTTCGGTTCTGGTTTACCAGCGGCGCAGTTTTTTTTAAAGCCGCATAGGACTTAGTTTTATAGTCTCCCACCAGATGACAGAAACACAAAACTCACGATTTGCTTTCAGTTCTAGTTTTCCAGTGGTTCTCTTGAAATAGTATGCTTTCTATTTTTCC
Source organism: Dermacentor albipictus (assembly GCF_038994185.2). NCBI lineage: Eukaryota > Metazoa > Arthropoda > Arachnida > Ixodida > Ixodidae > Dermacentor > Dermacentor albipictus. The sequence goes on along the minus strand of NC_091821.1, from coordinate 279,832,619 downwards.
TATTTTTCCTGTCTATTAAAACATAGCTGTGTTGTGTTCATTTGTTAAGTCATCGCTTTTATGATGATTTTATTCATTGGACATCATAACTAGAAGCTTGCGCATGGCTGTGTGTTATGCAAAAAAAAAATAACTTTCATACTTTGTAGCGCGGAACCTAGGAGAACAAAATGGCTATTCTTATTGCGTTCTTCTAGAACGTCCGTAACGACAGCCGACTTTCGGCAGTCGTTAATGGCACGCACTCCGAGCGAATCAGGTCCACCTGGGCCACAATGCCGCCCGATGGCCAGTGCCATTCCTATGCAACATTCTTGCGGAACAAAGGGTGTGCTGATCGCTGCCCGACCGTCAATTACTTCTAAATATTCATCCAAATAAGAAACGCACCAATTAGGAGAAGATGTGCAGCATGTGGATTAATAGCTACTGTTAATGTGTTGCTTACAGCCAAGTGGTATGAATCCATAGGTGTGGCCATAAAAAAAACATTTGAATAAATGTCCCGTGTTGTGCCTGCCCCGGTCACTCTACAGAGAAGCTAGCTTGGCTAGCCGTGAGTATTTAGGGTCAACATATGGCGTCGCTCGTTCGGTGCAGCTGCTTTTCATGAGCAGCATTCTTGGGTGAGTACCCCAGCAATTTGGTAGCAAAATTGTGGAAAATCGTGTATGTAACGCCAAACAATGTGACGCATTTCCCATATGAAAACATAGGTCTTCATAAAAAAGGTTGGGGTGGCCAACTTGAAATTGTAAGTGGCATCAGCATAAATTTGAACGTGATACAGGGATGGACCAAGTTGAATTTGGTAGTGATATAGGAGTGGCCCAACTTAAATTTGGTAACCATGAGAAATGTGAAAAGGTATCCTTATTCTTTGATAAACTGTACATAAACGATAGCATATGTTTGTCTGGGATGATGAAAGAAATGTGAGAGTCGCAGTTCAAAAAAACGCCGAAAGAAGTCGACCAGTAACTCGAAGCCACAAACATTCACAGAAATAACACTGCTAAATGTGAACGCGAGAAGTATTGTAAATAAAACTGAAGCATTAGAAAAGCTGTTACTCGAGCACAGCCCTGACATTGCTGCTATTACTGAAACATGGCTTTCACCAGAAATATACAGCCACGAAGTAGCACCCCCAAATTACTCAGTTATCCGTAAGGATCGACCAACTCGAGGCGGTGGCGTAGCTCTGCTTATTAAGAAGCACTTACCCTTTGTATTGATGCCCGACGTTCCAGATGTCGAGGCTGTGTTCTGCAGGATTATGTGCGACGATTCTGCTATACTTACTGGTTGCTTCTACAGAAGTCCTCTTTCTGGTCACGAAAGTGTTATTGCTGTACAGGAGTTTATGCAGAAGCATGCTAGCAACCGAGTTATTCTTATGGGAGACCTCAATTTACCTGATATTGACTGGAATACCATGCACCACATTTCACTCTCATCAAATTCGCTCATTGATTTGATGCTAAATTTCGGGCTTCATCAAGGAGTAACCTCTCCTACGCGAACACAAGGAACAAGCGCTAACATCCTAGACTTAATACTGATTAGTGACAACTTCCCCCTTGATCTACTGAACTCGTAGATCATAAATGGTATCTCAGACCACAACATACCAAAATGCCAGCTGCCCCTAGGATGCACTGCAACAGCCAAAACTAGTGAAATTATTGTCCGTAATTTTGAAAAAGCAGATGATTCCGCTATACTAACCTCTTTAGCGCACGAATACCAAGAATTTTACGATACTGCCAGTGAAAGTTCTGTCCACGTTAATGATCTCTGGCTTCATTTCAAGCGTATAGTATCGCACTGCATGCGTCATTACATCCCGAAAAAAACTAAAAAATCGAACAAAAAAAAATCCTTGGATAATACGCGATATAATTCATGTCAAGCACAGAATAAAACGTTTGCGGCGTAAGATGAAAAAGACCGGTGCAAGTACACAAACAAAATCGCAACTCTCCCGGGCTGCCGACGAGCTCAAGTTAAAGACGAAGCTTGCGAAGCATATATATTTCAATTCGTCCACGCGAGGAAAAACTGGCACTCGATCGCTGATACATTTAACCAACACTTTCAATCAGTCTTTACTAAAGATAACGACACAATTCCATATTTGCCACCGTCATAATTTCACACTATTGACACATCAACAATAAACGACTCCGGAATATTTAAGCAGTTACTTGAGTTAGACGTGAAGAAATCAAACGGTCCAGATAACATCCCCAACGAGTTCTTGAAAAGATATGCTGAATATAATAGTAAATATCTTGGCCTTATTTACCGCAAGTCACTTTCGACGTCAGAGCTACCTGAAGACTGGAAAATTGCCAAGATTGTACTGAGTCATAAGTCAGGCGATACTAACCTGCCATCTAACTACAGACCAATTTCGCTTACCAACACATCATGTAAAATTTTGGAACACATTATTCTCAAACACTTAACCGCATATTTCGAAGAACATATTGTAGTAGATGTTCAACACGGTTTTACAAGAGGCTCATCGACAGTCACTCAGCTAACAGAGGTCGTACACGATCTTGCTTCAAGTATTATTAATCGTAATCAAACTGACCTACTTTTACTTGATTTCAGTAAAGCGTTTGATTGTGTGTACCATACTAAACTAACTGCCAAAATTACAGCTGCGATTGGCAATGGATCTATTACTGCATGGATAAAAAACTTTTTATCTCACCGATCCGAATTTGTTGTCATCGAAAACACCCCATCTGCTCCGGTGCCTGTCACATCAGGGGTCCCACAGGGCTCAGTAATAGGTCCGCTGTTATTTTTACATTTTATCAATGACATTACAAATAACATTGATTGTAAAATCAAACTGTTTGCAGACGACTGCATAATATACAGAGAAATACGCAATCACCAAGATCAAGTTCAGCTCAATAACGCACTAGCAAAAATAACCGAATGGTGTGATAACTGGCAAATGACCATTAATACAAACAAAACGGTTTGCATGACAGTAACGAGAAAAAAGCACCCATCGTTTTTCCACTACACACTTAACGGCAGCCTCGTAACTAGAGTTCAACAGCACAAGTATCTTGGTTTAACAATAACGTCCGACCTTAACTGGGCAGCACATATTAACAACATTACTTCTTGTGCATTACGGAAACTCTTCTTTCTCAAAAGGTGCCTGCGGTTGGCACCAAATAACGTCAAGCTTTTAACTTACGTTACATTTGTGAGACCTGTCCTTGAATATGCTAATGTCGTATGGTTCCCGCACACTAAAACAAACATATCTAAACTGGAAAGGATCCAGAGAAAGGCACTTAGGTTTATCCACCGAAAATACCGGCGCAGTGATTCCCCTACTCTCCTTCTAACACAGTCAGGGCTTGCAACTTTGGCTGTATGAGCAAAACGAGCTCATCTTAAATTTATGCATCAAATATTACACAGCCGACTAAAAATAAATGCCTCTGCGTACGTTACCTTTTCTAAATCCCGCGTACTTCGTCATAATCATGCATATACACTAAGCGAGTTCCTTTGTAATAACGATACTTTTCAGACTTCCTTTTCCCGCGTGTTGTTCGCGAGTGGAATAACCTAGATGCTTCTGTAACTAACACAGTATCGCAGTCTGATTTTGTTAAGTTATTAGAAAACGAAATAATTAATTAGGAAAGAATAGATCCTATGCATATATAATTGTCAGAGCCCCCATTTTTTTAACTATAGCTAAACACTTACCCCCTTTGTTTCTTTCTTTGTTTTTATAACACTTTAATGATCCTTACGTACATCTAACCTGAAGTGTACTATTTCTGTGAGTTTCTCTGGTTATTCATATTGTTAGTGTTGTAAAATTGTGCATTGAACCTGTTTTATGTATTTCCATTTACATGTTTTCGTGTTCTTACCATTCGGTGTATAAACCATGAAATGTATGTATAATCATATGCCCACCTGCTACGGTCTGGATATGAGACTGGCAGTATTGTAAATAAATAAAATAAAAATAAAATGGTAATGAGCCTAGCTAAATTTGAGGCTGAAAAGGGGGTGGCCCAACCTAAATTTGAGGTGATACAGGGGTGGGTAAGCCTAGGTTGGCCAGCCTGGATTTGGGGATGATACAGGGGTATGAGAACCTAAATTTGGGCGGATATAGGGGGTGGGCTACCCTCACTATGCGGGTGATATGGGGCTGGACGAAGCTGAATCGGGGGTGATATGGCGATGGCCTAACCTAAATGTGGGAGTGATTTGCGGTGGGCCATCCTAAATTTGAGGTGATAGAGGGGTGGGCCAAGCTATGTTTGGGGCTGATATGGGGGTGGGTCAACTTGTACTTGGGGATGATATGGGGGTAGGCCAACCTAAATTTAGGGGTGACATGGGGACGGGCTAACCTACCCATGGGGGTGATGTGCGGCTGGGCCAAGCTGAATTGGGGGTGATATATAGGTGGACTTATCTTAATTCGTGGGTTATTTGCGGTTGGTCATCTTAAATTTGAGGTGATCGAGGGGTGGGCCAGCGTTAATTTGGGGCTGATATGGGGGTGGCCCAACCTCGATTTGCAGGTGGTATTGGAGTGGGCCAACCTAAAATTCGTGGTGTTTTGGAGGCGGGCCCATATGTATTTGGGGGTGATATGGGGTTGGTCCCACCTAAATGTGGGGGCAATCTCGGGGTCGGTCAATCTGAATTTGAGGGCGATACGGGGGTGGGCCAGCCTAAATATTGGGGTGCGTCGACTCGAAATTTGGAGGATGATTTATGGAAATTCGTGCGTGCACCAACTTGAAAATTAGGGGTGGCCCAATTGACATTTGGGATTGGGCCAACTTGAAGTTTAAGGCTGGGCGAAAAAAAAATCGGGCGTGGCCGACTTGAAATTTGGGGGTGTGCCAATTTAAATTTGAGGATGTGCCAACTTGAAATTTGGGGGCCTGTTTACGAATAGTTAGACAACACCAGTGGTGTTTCTGCGTACTTTTCATCATCGGAAAGTACGTATATTATATTTGTTACTCAATACCCCTCAAGGTGAGCTACCACTCGAGCTTTCCAGCCCACTTAGCTAATAATGTCACAGGAGGGCTCTCATCGTGACGACTGCGACGTTCAATGTGGAGATTCACAAAAACAAATCGCAGACCAAGCTGACCATTTTTACACCAATGTCATCGCTAACACTACTCGCTCGTGCTAGACGCAACACAAGCTTACAACGATCGTAATGCAACTTTCAATCGCAGACTAGTCGACACGTTCTCAGTGCACAATTTCGTCAATCATCTGGATAGGAACCTTGCTGGATGTTTTACTGTTATGTTGCGTCGTTTTTTCACGAAAGCCTCCTCCCACAACGAGAATACATTTTTGAGATTGACGAGACAAGCTAGTATATAACTCATACGAAGCAAATGTATAAAGGGTTATAGTGATTTTCCAAAAATATGTATATGCAAATAAGACTTCAGATGGTATTGTTTCGACCCGGCATGACAACAATTTCTTCCCGCCTGTCACAGTGCTTCGACCGAACACCTATCATTTTGCTCAAACGTGTTGCCCCAATACTACATGAGCTGAATGTACAAAAGTGTGGTGCGTGGTCACAGCTTCGAAGCCAGTCTATTTTGTGTACTGTTGTCGATATTGTAGTAATGTGGAGTTTTGCACTTCATAAGAGCACAGAAGGAAAAATATTAGTTAGTAACCAAGCACAAAGTACATTGGAAAATCGGAAACCAGCGATTTTTTTTGAATTTGCGGGTTGGTCTTCTCGGCTGGTAGATCGCTGTCCGTTCATTTCAACAAATTTTGTTTGTGTGCAACTGCAGAAAAAACAAAGATACCACCATTTCAATTTTACGACCTTTATGCCCTCCACGCACACAAGAAGGACACGAGATAATTGACACTATCAGTTTAGAAACTGATATTGTTATGCTAATTTCGGTGTAGCATGGTGTTTCCGAACGGAGTATTTTCTTAGTATCAGTCCAGTGTTAGCAGTGAGAAGCAGTTCGGTCTACCATCCCCATTGGTGCATACTAGCCATTGTAGCGCTTTACTCTAGGACACGTGCTAAAAACATGGTGTGTTTTGTCCTTTACGCAGGTCGTCCATCCATTCTGTTATGGTGACGATAAGTGTTGTGTCCGTCAGGCCTCCTCCTCATTTTAGCTTCACCATCGCGAGAGTCTACAGAGAAAGGAAGCTTTCTTCACAATCAGCCCCAGCGGGATTCAACCACTCGTAAGTGCTGCAATTTGTATTCAGTGGCTGGGCATGCTAACTACATCCTTAGTTTCACAATGGCTAGAGCGCGCAGAAAAAGTAGAGCTTTGGTCGCTGTCACTACCACGAACCCATGTCAATGCAGATATAAGTACGTGCAGGGGCTGGGCATGCTAACTTCTGCGCTAGCAGCTGCCGCCGCCACCTCAGATTTTCTATGCATACCTGCTTCTTGTTTTCATCGCAGACGCAGGACAAACACGGATAAGTAATTGGATTGCCCTGGGAAAACGTTTATTGAGCCTGCAGTAAAGCGCGAAGGCGCGCTTCGGACGTGGCCTACGTCGTCATCGTGACGGGGGCTCTGCGTGGATTCCCGCTCGCCGTTGCGGGCTCGCCAGGTTCCTGCATAGCCAGCGCCTCGATGAACTGCTGGACGGCCTGGAGTTGTTTTTCTTGGTCGTCGCTCCACGTTGGTTCCTCGAGCTGCGGCGGTGTACGTCCTGAGTTAGCTTCGCTTGGATGTTTGCACCACGCTCTGCACTTGTCATGGGGGTGCAATTCTGGGTACATCCTATGCAATTGCGCCGGGCTTGGAAGCGTTCTCGTGTGTAGTTGCCTCAACAGCACGGCCTGCGACCTGCTCAGACCTTTGCAGGGTGGCGGGAGGATTCTGCGGGCCAGCAGAAAGCCTTGGTCAGTTCGTTATAGATGGTCATCCGATCTTTGGCGCTGAACCACAGTGGGAAGCCGTTGCCTTGGTCGGTTAGTGCTCGCTCTCGGGCGTATGCCATTTCGTTGCGATTGGCATGCTGCTCCGACGCTTGTTCTGCGTGTGCAGGGAACCACTTCATTCGAGTCCTCTTGTCGTGGTCTGCCTGTCGGAGTAGGACGCGTGCCGCCGTTCAGGCAATTCTTCCTTTGGCGTAGTTCCTCACCGCCCTCTGGAGTCGCTGAGGATAATGTGGCATTCTCGGTCTATGATGGCCAGGGCGATGGCTATTTCTTCTGCTTTCTGCACTTGCTTGCTCGATGTGCTGGCGCTCGCCCGAACGTTGCATCGGGAGTCGACCACCGCGATCGCGAAGCCGTTGCGGCTGGTGTATTCGGCTGCATCCGCGTGTCTGGCGCCGGTGTCTTCCGCGTGCAGGTCCGCCAGTGTCTTGGCTGTAGCGCGTCTTCTGCCTTTATTCAATTCCGGGTGCATGTTCCTCGGCAAGGGGTCAACCCGCACGGTGTTCCGTCCGTATCCAGCTTTTCTGGACACAAGGAATTAGTTCGCGTGAGTGCCACCACGTGGCGTACTGACCTTCAACTTTTCAAACTTCCCGCGGTGACGCGTGATGACGTCAACCAAACAAAAATAAAAAAAGTAAAAGCTATCCCTGCGCATTGAACTTAGCTACAATGCTTGTCCCGCCGGCGTTATCAGTGTTCTTGATCAAGCGTATTCGCTCGTCGCCTGGAAATTACTCGTCATCTTATGAGCGTTTAGTCGCGACGAGCAATGGTTGATTCTGGGCTTTTGATGCGGTTCTTTTTATTTTTATTTTCCTTTTTCTTTTTCTTTTTTTTTCATTCTACGGAGTAAAGAAGCTGGTCTAACCGTCAGAAGCACTTCGGGGCAGCTTTTCTTCAGTCAGCACACATTGTTAACGTCCGAACATCGCACAGCGTCTACTAGAGACGTCGTCGTGGACGGATTTTGATTTTCCCCTATCGAATTCGTTCAGGCGCACACAATTATTTCACTAACGACTTTTCAATGCGCACTCAAGGGCTACCGCCACAGCTGCAAATCTAGATGTGCTTAAGTATTAAGACCTATACATGGATATGTTGGTTTTTCTCCTTGACACAAAAGTCACGGCACAAGAGTTGAGCAAACTGTCCCTGTGTAGTGGCAGGGTGTGAAACCGGGCTAGTTGGTATTCCATGCTAAAGTGACTAGCGCAAGAGTGGACACGGGACACTAAAGAGGCGACAAAGGTAAGCGCAAACTTCCAACTGGGCGCTTGTCCTTGTAGCGTCTTCAGTGTCCCCTGCCTCTTGCGCTAGTCACTTCAGTCTGTGTCGTCGTCGGTTAGCATGCTATGGCCGAAGCTGCTCGCAATATTACGCCACCTTTACTGGCCACCAGGCAAGGTACACCTTTGGGAACAACATATAAAGTACTTGCAGTTAGTTTCCAAAGTCGTCTCCTATGGCGGTTATCCACGTGCGTGAAGCAAGAACGCTATTTAAAATTATTGTGCAGTCATATATGCAGGATTTGTATATTCTCCACATTCTCTGCCATGTTGCCGTTCCGTCTTTATTATATAGCCGCAATGTAGGCTAGGAGCTATCGAACGCCATAAAGGCTATCAACATACTCAAAGGCCTCGGGCACAACTCCTGACACTTAATTGTATTCAAGAGTTGTGCGATTGTCCAGGACATCCTTAACGAATGTTACATAACACATTATGAGGTTTTACTTGCCAAAACCACGATTTCATTTTGAGGTAGGCACGCCGTAGTTGAGGATTCGGGAATAATTTAGACCACTTGAGATTTTTTAACGTGCGCCTAACCCTAAGTACGCGGGTTTTCGCATTTCACGCCCATTTAAATATGGCTGCCGTGGTTGGGATTTGACCCCGAGACCTCGTGATTAGCAGCCGAACTCAATAAAAGCGAAGAAACTAGGGAGGGGGAGGAATGTTGGCAGTAGGGGGAAGGTGACAGCCGGCACGTGAGACAATTTGTTCCCATCCTCATTGCGCGAAAATCGGTGCCATCTGTCGAAGAATGACGCCATAGAATGCACTGTGTTCAATGTGATGGAGTCCGCATCCAATATTTCAGACCCGAATCATACTGTAACTACTGACAAATAGGCATCTCGCTAATACATGCAGTCGCTTGACAGCTGCCGAGCGCTGGCGTCGGCCACAGGACCTACTTTACCTTTGTTCAACACTTGCCGACATTCTCGCCTTATTTCGCACCATTGCGTTTCCGCTGAACTGCTTCAACGGCCAATTTATTTGTTCCAAAAATTGGCCACCCTGTCAACATTATGGTTTCTTATTTTTAAGTCATCCTCTATATTTAGACTAATACTGTTATGAAATTTCCAGCAGTTTCACCTTTCCGAAAATGGCCGCATTTTTTTGAGGATTTTTAATAGACGTGGAAACCATTGCGTGGCCCCCTGACCAAGGTGCTCAAAACGTCATTTTATATCCCTGAGGTCTTGTGCAAGCTTCTGCCTTCTTGCCGTTCATCAACCTCTTGATTTCCCTGTCCAGTGTATCCCATTTTGACGACCCCAATCCCACGGAAGTTGGCGACGATATAATGTCCATGGGATTAAAGCCATTTAAATCAATTCTACTGTGGATACGACAGCCACTTTTGCTCACTGTGGATGGAAATGTGGCGTCAATGAGCGCCATGCTAAAGCATCTAACTTGATAGTCACAATATTATGCGGATCCCACGTATGTGCGAATCGATGTAAGCAAAGTTTTCTGTGTTTGTTGTCATTGTTAAACGTAATCTCCACAGAGTTGTCAGGCACCCTCTAATGAAATCCTGTCAATGTTTGTATGATTACGCCCGCCATTGTGATGCAAATAAACGTAACTCCAACTCATTTTCTCAGAAACAAACGCTGAATGAAACGTTGACGTCATCCTGAACAAGATCAACAAGCGCCCTAGTGTTCGATGTTAAGGCATAAGCTTATATTCGTAAGCTTATATTCGTCACTTAGTTATTTGGGCGGAGGGGGGGTGGGAGAGCGATGTGCTCTTATACCGTAGAAACATCCCTCGGACGTCTCTGATGTGCTCGTTTTTATTCCCAAGTACCCAATGAAAACTGTCATCGCTGTAACCTCATGATGTCCTGGTGGCAGGCCACCATGGCATGTCGCGCAAGTATGGCCACGCTGATTCATTTAGGTTGGCATATACTATTTGGTGCGTCATACATCGCCACATTCATTTTTCAAGCTATACCAGAGATCGAAAAGGGCGGCCAACTCACTGCGTCCCTTTCCTCTGTTCACTTCCGCAAAGTGTGTGTCTATCGCTGTGGTTACCAAATACGTCCAGCAGTATGCTACCACTCAAGCCTTTCTGTCGGCTGAGCATCTGAAGTCGCAGGCTTTCTTCAACACGGCGTCGACGTTCAATATGGCTATCCTCAACTACTTTTCGCGGACTTCGCTCACCACCTTCTCTCCACTGTCATCTCCTATACTACTCGCTCCTGCTAGACACAACGCAAACACGCAACGACCTTAATGAAGCATCAATGACAAGCTAGTTGACATGCTGTCGACGTATATTTCCGCTGTGCACCGGGATTGGAGTGTGGTCCTGTCTATGGTGACATTATCGGTCTACAGCTTCGCTCAACAACACCGCTCGTTACTCATCATTTTTTTTCCTTGACAAGATCATAGCGTATTTCCTCTAAATGTACTTTCGGCTTTAAGTGGGACCTTGCACGCCCGCCTATTCTGTTACGTTGACGGAGACCGTTGTCGTCAGGCTGCCGCCTAATTCTGAGCGTCGCAGTCACCAGAGCGCACAGAAAGCTGTCTTCCCAAACAAACCACCGGGATTCGAGCCCATCTCCCAAATGCAGCATCTTGCATTTGGGAGATGGGCACTCTAACCATTACGCTACCATATGCCTCCACCAATTTCCGTTTATCTGCCTTCCCACTTCTCGTTTTTGCCGCAGACGCAGAAAGAACGGATGCAGAAACGAAAAAAAAGTAAGGATTGCTTGAGCCGCCAGCTGACACATGACCTTAACTTTGGCAGGTTATTCTCATTGGAGTGCTCGTAGGCTTGCGGCTTTGTGCAGATGATGGGTCGCCTGCGCTTTATTGCAAATTTGCTTTCACCAACTCTTTTCAGCTAGAACTGAAAGGCCGGACCAAAATGAGACCTACCGTTGAATATTTTTCTTGTTTTCTAGGTTTAAAGCAAAAACGCTCATTTACACAAATAGTGATTTTTTTAAGAAATGGCATAAGGACACTATATTTCAAGGTCATGTTTTGTCAATACGGCCCGGCACCACGTATGGACGAAAGGGCATCACAGTGCCGACATTGGTGCCGATGCAAGCGGCAGGTTATTGAATGAAGAAAACCGGAAACGACTGTTTTTCAGTTCTCGCAACATATTGTACACAGAACACAAGGCACCCACCACAAAGACATTTTTTTTACAACAGCGACACACAATGCCGGACTGATATACTTCCTAAAGGGGTCTCATTTAATTGTTCATCGCAGAACCGCAAGCACAGTTGCGTCGCGCATATACCGCAGCCACGTACTGTCGCCGATGCTCCTTTTCCTCTAACAATATGGCTGGCGGCGGCTGGACGGATAGGTGGCGGATTGGACTGTCACTCCAGAAGTTTCAATACATAAACTCTTTGCATAGAAACGACGGCATTATTGTTAACATCATTGGTCTCCAGACTGATCTTGATGAGCTAACTCATTGGTGCGGCAGGGCAGATGGTAAATAACGCAGACACAACTATACATCTCAAGTTTACTTCCGCTGCTAAGACGATTCCTAATGCCCACACAGTTAATAATATTATCATTGAAACTTCAGCGTCGGTGAAATACCTCGATGTAAATTTTAGCTCGTAATTGTCCTGGACCACTCATATTAAACTGATTACTACTAATGACTTAAAACTTGGTCTTCTTAAACGCCGACTACGCCAAGCCAAGCAGGATACAAAACTACACGCATTCAACATGCTAATCAGGCCTGTGATAGAATACGCATCCGTAATCTGAAACCCTCATTATACCTATCTTGTTAACATGTTGCAATCTATACAAAACAAGGCTGCTCGATTCATCCTTTTCCGTTACTCTCGGTATCAAAGTGTAGCAGTACTGAAAATATCGCTCCATCTCCCGCCTCTGATCATGCGCAGAAAACTCAGCCGTTTATCTTTTTTCCATACTCTATACCACAGCAACACACCATTCGCAAGTTCACATCTTCTCCCGGTGCCGCACACACCGGCTCGTGTAGATCACGTGAAGAAGACTAAACCCAGTTTCGCTCGGACAGAACGATACAAATACTAACATCTGGTCCTGGCTATTGAAGAGTGGAATTCGCTTCCTTCTAGCATTGCGGCTATCGCTCGAACATTATCATTTCAAACAGCTCTTTGGCCCCCCACCCCCATACTTAGAAAATTCCACTGTAGAATGATGCGCGTTTTTTTTCTCGTTTTTTTTTTAGTGTGTGCGTGTGGGCCGTAACGTTCCGTGGAATGTTAGATGACATGTTTTGTAACTTCTGAAGGTGCGATTTTTGTTTTGTTTTGTGGGATTTGCTACATATCCATTTTTTCAGTACCTGTTCCTAGCCAATTTTTCCCCTACTAATTTGTACCTGGCTTATTAACTTGTTTATTCCTGTTTTCAGCCGTTTATATTCTCTGTTGTATAATGTAGTTTTCTTTGATGAACCCCCCCCCCCCTCCCCTATGTAACGCCCGCATTGGGCCTTTAGGGTATTGAAATAAAACAAATATTGTTGGCTTGGTGTTGTTTGGCATGAGGCCCAAGTCGGTACCCTGTCTTCTAATGCGTTCTTTTGTTGTCGTCTCTGTCTTGAAGGGACGCGCACTGCAACATGCTGCAATGGTGCTTGCGTTGAGCGTATGTAAGGTGAGAAACGCGGTTCTAAAATGTCTGTTCACTAACTTGTGCAGTAAACCCATGCTTATAGTATTCGCGCAATAGTAAGAGTCACGAGTATGGCAACCGTAACCGCAAGCGTCACGTTATGGTCGTAACTTGTCGCGACAGCGAAGTTGAAATCCACTGACCCTGCCACTAAGAAATACGTGGCGTGGTATGGCTGATGAATAATTAATTGCGAAGATTGGTTTTCAGTAAACGTTTGTTACGAAGAATGGCGGGTGCTTATACTACCGGAAAGGAAGGATGCTGGGCGGTGACTCCAATTATGTACTCGCCACATCACACATCTACACTGGAATTCATCTGGTTTCACCAACTCTTGCTTGTATTCTCTCGCCCTTAAACTGCGACTTCGCCTGCCACCCGGGCTCCAGCTTTTCCTCTTTGTCCCCCGCTTCTTTCCCAATCTGCTGAGACCTGCTTCCACTGATGCTTGCTCTTCTTTTTTCTCAATAAATGAAGGCATTCATTCATGCATTCCTAAGTTACTGCAGAAAATAGCGTGTCTTTATCTCCATAACCACCCTGTCTCTCACCTGGACTCTCCAATCGCAAAACAAAGCTGCGGTGTTGCAAATGGCTGGGCGTCACATATACAATTTTCTAGGAATGACCAGTAGCACGGCGGGCAATTTTCGGTGGGTGACGAGACAGTATATAGAACACCTTCTCTGCCATATCCACACTGAGTGCTCTGCTTCGTGAGCTACTATTAGCCGCTACTACGAAGTACGAAATGAAAGAAACCTAGCTGGGCCGGTCACGGACAGCTCTTTTTGGATTCGTGATGCGTCGATATAAAATATATATATTTCGTATGTAAGCCTAAAGACAGTGATATAAGCGAGGTGAGTTACGCTAGCTCGTTGGTTTTGACTAACGACGCTCTTCATGCAGCACTTTCGTCTCATGCGTCTTATGCGTGTTTGCGAACGGGAATGAAAGACAGGAGGGTAACACGCCTTCCTGAAATTAAACATTCGGAATAACTCTTTGTTTGACGGTTAGACATATGTTGAGGGCCCCGATACAAACCACCCGCAAGTCTGTATCAGCTTGCAAAGAGGAACTCAGATTAAACGTTGTCAAGAGGATAGGCTTTTAATTATGATAAAGATATCTTTATTGAAATTCCTTACTATGAGGTGAAAGCCGAGTAATAAGCATATAAATTTTCTGTGTTAATAAAACCTCCTGTTAATAAAAGCTTGCTGTGGTTTACAGCCTCCTAAATTATGTTATAAAAAACAAATTGGTGCCGTAAATGTGTAAACGCAGACGCAAGAAAAGGCCTAGTTCATTGCCAAGTATTCACTCAATGAAGATGGAGCGCCTCTATACTCTCACATTGTAGGGATGTCAAGAACGAAACACTTCCAAAGAGTGAGTCACGAATATAACTCATTATAAGGTGAGCTTTTGCTGGAAAAGAAAACGCTCAAAGCGCAACGATGGCTGCGCGCAAAGTGCTTCCTCTGATTCCGATCTACGGATCAAGGCGTCAGTTCGTCAGACTGAAATGCTTGTACAGGCTCGTCCACTCTTAGGGCGAACACGGCTCACCGTGGCCGCGCTCCGCGGGGCGCCAGTGTGTCCGGCGCGGCGGCGCATCGAAGCGATGCGGCGCAGGCGCACACGGACCCAGGGGAGGTGCCTCGCGTCGTCTGCTACGGCGCTGGAGCGCGTCGCTCTGGCTTTGCTGTAGACTTCGCTAGACCCAGGTGACTGAGAGAGTGAGGCGGCGTGGCGGGAAGGCGCACTTCACTTACTGGAGCATTTTCCAGCTGGTTCGGTCTACAGCTTGTGAACAGCCTGCTTAATCAATATACATTAACATAAACAAGCTTATCACCACATAAACACTTAGCATGTTTTTAATAAGTGATGAGGGTTAAAATAGAGTCATTTCTTCGCGCTCTTTATTAGGCTGGGGCGTAGAGGCGACGCTTGATAGTCGTGTCAGAGACGTCACCCAGCCAGAGGCTGTTCTTAATTTCCCGAGCGATAAATTTCGGGTTTGCAGCAGCCGCCGCAACAATGGTCATGTATTCAGCTTCTGTGGTCACTGTTTGCCGGTCTTTACGGGGATCATCCGCAATTCTTCCATCCTTCTTGTAAGCCTGGACTATTCGATTCACAGTTTTCAGTGGCCATTTTGTCATCTACGATATAACGCGTTGAGAATAGTTTTGTAGGCACAGATCTACAATGCGTCGCCTTTCTTTTTCCTGTACCCGCGACATGGCCAGTTTCCGAAAGTGCACTGGGGAAATAAAATCCTGCACTGTTAAAGCGTTTTTATCGCCGAAGTGCCACGGCAACCGACGACCGAACAAAATGAAATTCATCATGCAAGTCGATAGAAATGCGTTTAATGGAAACACGTCTGGTGTCTTTCGATTTGACGAGTCATCCCAAAATATTTAACTCGTGAGCGGCCAGTCAATCACATGAGCAGCCGTTGGCTGCACCACATCACCATATTAAGCTAAAAGGGAGTAGCAAGACCTAAGCCGAAAATAAAGGGGGAGTGGGGGGGCTCGGCGGTAGATCCGGCTGACACCTATGGTCAGTTAAAAAGTAGACTGGCCCGAACATAGCAATCTGGCTTGGCCCGGGCTTGGCTTTTACAAATGTCGAGCCCGTTGGCCGACCACCAGCATGCTGTCGGCAGACGACACCGGGCCGGCCTCATGACCGCCGGTTTAATTATCGTGGCCACGTTCGTCCAACATACGGACCGACCACTTCGCCACGACGGCAACAGCATCGATTGTTCAAGTCAAGGGTTCCTGTGCCGTACTCATATTTGAGTTTTACCCACTCAGCCTCGCCACCCCCCTAACCCCTAAAAAAAAGAGAAATCAATTCCTCGTTTTCTCCAAATTTATCCGATGCCCCCCCTATATGGCGTAACGCAGAAACCATGTGCCGCTTCGGGACGCATATCGCACAATTATATGCTAGTGAGAATATGCATATGACCTATTCTGAGGAAGTACTGAAATGAAATACAAGCGAGTAACGACTTAATTACCCGGCAAGACGTAATTTAAGCTAGCAAACAGACATGTACATTATAGATTTTCCACTTCAATTACGCGGTCGGGCAAGGCCTGTCTGTCCCAACGTGGGAGTGGCCCGCAGCGCGCTGAGTCGCGTACCTCAGGACCTTATTAAAGTTTTGCATCCATTCATCCATTCATTCAATTACCTATTCAAAACGGACAGAAAGGGCATTCGCATGCGGTGTGCATCGACTCCAAGGAGAAAAAAACAAACAACCAAATAAACGACGGCCCCACATGTTTCACTCCACCTAATCAATGTAATCAAATAACTGACCGACGCTTCCTCTAAATAAGAATGCGACTTCTCACGTAAGGTAGCCGTCAAAGGACCGGCACCGCTTCGGCGATCTTAACCAATCTGTGACAACAAAAATATGATCTAGAAAGATGAAAAGGGGGAGTAAAACTGCCGCCAAATCAGTTGCTATGCAGGGGAGAGCCCTTTCCAACATCGCGTAAAGCGCTCCACGCACCCCTACCAGCGACGCGTCAATAAGAAAGTAGCGAAGTAGCGGATGTCACTTCTTAGTTGCTGTTGAAGTAATATTATTGCCCTCCTTAATGGTAAAATCGATGGCAAACATGATGATGCATGATTGAACAATCGTTCTCTAACTTTCTGTAGAATTTATTGCGGGTTTCGGTCGCTTTTTTAGGTCAATTAAGCAAATTCGTTCTAGCATCAAGACATGCTGGAATTGGCGCGCTAGGCTCATCACATGATGACTCCAACGAAGAAGAGCGCACCTAATAGGTTTCTCGGTATGCACTACACCAAGTGCTGTGAGAGTAAAATAAAATGGCACCAGCCTAATAAAGAGCGCGAAGAAATGACTGTATTTTTACCCTCATCACTTATTAAAAACATGCTAAGTGATTTATGTGGTGATAAGCTTGTTTCTGTTAACGTATATTGATTAAGCAGGCTGTTCACAAGCTGTAGACCGAACCAGCTGGAAAATGCTCCAGTAAGTGAAGTGCGCCTTCCCGCCACGCCGCCTGGGTCGCTCAGTCACCTGGGTCTAGCGAAGTGTACTTTGCAGCAAAGTCAGAGCGGCGCGCTCCAGCGCTGTAGCAGACGACGCGAGGCACCTCCCCGGGGTCCGTGTGCGCCTGCGCCCCTTCGCTTCGATGCGCCGCCGCGCCGGACGCACTGGCGCCCCGCGGAGCGCGGCCACGGTGAGCCGTGTTCACCATAAGAGTGGACGAGCCTGCACATTGCAGCGCAATCTCGGGTCCTCAAATGTGATGGAGAATGTACGCCAGTATTCGCTTCACGCGCGCAATCTGATAAGATAACGCTCTTTCGCTATTGAATCCGCGACAACATACTGGATATTAGAAACGCATGCAGGCGCATCTTGTGCTAACTGATAAATTTGGAACTGTGGTTAGACGCTAAACCCCCCCCCCCCCCCTCCACCAGAAACAAAGAATACAGTTGCTTTCAATATTAGCTGAAAAAGTAGTGTTTGTCGTTTAAAAAGGGCCTCCAACACTGCACAGCGGCGCCGACACACAGGTAATTCAAGCGCGAACCACTTTCCAATTACTGGTATTTACCAAACGAACATATCGTGGTTCAATGTACCCCAGTAGTCCAGGGGCCAGTTCCACCACGGGTACCATGTCGGAGATCATATTTTATGTCAACATTAATTGTCACAAAATCACAGTATTTTTTCTTTAGATCTTATCATTAGACAGCTAAAATACATCCAGCGAAATCCTCATCCTAATGTTTCAGTACTTTTAGTTCTAACGTGCACATCCGTGCTGATCCATATGTTAAAAAGTACTAAAAATGTATCCAATGCTTTCCTCCCGGCAGCAGTTTTTATTCCTCATGATGCCAGGAAACCGAGCCTGATGCCACCAACGCTCAGAAACCGAGAAATCGGAAGCGCGCACAATGTTCTCGCACACCTTGCGGGATGTACCGTAGCGCTGAGGTGCTTCTTGTATAATGTATGAGAATCGGTTGTAAAGACAAACGTGCAAAGTTGGGCCATGTGCTTAAGCGCATGAAGTTGATTTGTGCCAAGGTAACCTGTCCAAGCTTTGACACTTACTTTATAAGAAGTAAACAGCACCATCAATATGCCGGCTGCTTTTAACTGCACGAAACAAAACTATTGAAACGATGCAAACAATGTTAACATTTTATCATTCGAGTGTTCTGATTGGTAACCTCTAGATGCGGAGTAAGTTGAGAAGTTGTTTGCGTATTTAACAAAGCTACGTTAATTAAATTTTCAGTAATGGTTCTTACGTGGCTAAAGAAAATGAGGAGCTTGGAGCCCGTCCTTGAGATTATGCAGCCAAGCGAAAAACTTTCGACTGAACATGCTTCTGTAAGAGCCATGCGAACAAAAATTTTCCAAGTAAACACTCTTGGAAGGCGTAACTGACGCAGAACAGAAAAGGAACATCTGTAAAGCCACAGAAAGAACAGCAGTTCACGACGGGACACAAAGGAGGAACCACACACAAACTGCGCTAACAACTTCAAGCGCTGTTCTTTATGTGATAATGAAGCAACTAGACCGTCCATCATTCCTTCCAAACCTGTAAAGTCAACCTGAACACATCTTGCCTTTTGGGATGCTGTCATCAATAGTATGGCCCCGCCAACATATTCCCCGTGGCCGTATAGTCGCGTTCCATTTTTATTCATGCTGTTTTATCGAAGGCAAGCAGTTTAAAGTTTTGATGTCAATGCGACAGTGTACGTGTGGCGCCGAAAGCTTGCTTGGTCGCAGAAGCGATGCATGGTGGAATGATGGTGCACATTTAGCGCGCCGCTGGCATCAAGACAATGCGCGGCCGCCGAGGGAAGGAAGATAACGAAAGTGAACAGCTTGGTAGCTGCTCACGGAAAAGTGCCGATGGTGGCGGTGCCAGAGGAAGCTTTAACATGGGCCCTACTCCGACTCGGTCTGTTCAAATAGATGTAAAATGCCGAAACGCTTTTCTTAGAAAACCCCTGAACCGATTTTAATGAAATTTGTTGGATTCGGTAGAAAGAGGTTACTTCTAGTGACTATTGGAAGCGGAATTTCTATTTAGGGCCTCAATTTTGGTAAAAGATATTCAAAAATTGGAAAGTGCGAAAAGTACACAAGCACGAAGTTTACGAATTATTAACTCCGCATCAAGAACTGATATCGCGGTTCTGTAAACAGCATCGATTAGACAATTCAAAGCGGACAAATCTAATATGCCGATTTATACCTTACGTGAAGTAGTTACGTTGTGAACAAGGGTTGTGGAAAAGCTGTATTTCCATATAACTAATTTTTTTCAGATTCATGCGGAATATATCAATTTTGTCTGCTTTAGATGTGCTGTTAGATGCAATGTACATAATTTTGATATCAGTTTTCATTGCCGAAAGAGAGTTGTAAACTTGATGGTTTCGTTTTCTTAAAATTTTTGACAATTTTGAATAAACAAATGATGACCTAAATCAAGAATTCGAAACCAACAGACGCTAGATTTGAAGTTTTTGTTTTAAATGCAACATACCTTGTCAAATTAGATGCAGTGGCTGTCGAGAAAGACGAATTCTCCTTTTGCATTTATTTATATAGGACCACCAGAGCTAAAGCTTCCTCTCAAGGGCTACTTTCCCCACTATCGCGTCCGCGTGTGGACCCAAATCCCGAAGATAGCGTAATACCGGCCCCACCCGCAGCGGTGGAGAAGCATGCATTCAGCGCTACCCATACGTGAGCTGATCCCGAATGTAACGCCATGCCGGGGAGACCCGCGGCGGAGATAAAGCAGGCGTTAAGCCCTCCCCATACGTGGGCCGATCCTGAAGACAGTCCAATGCCGGGCCGACATACGGTGGAGGTGCAGTTCGCCATTAAGGTGCCCACATACACAGCTTTGCAGGTTATGTTTCTTCACAGAGTGGAAGAGCACTGAGATTTTTTAGGTATCCGCGTTTATCTTGCATGCGTCTGCGATGAAAACAAGAAGCAGGTATGCCTGGAAAATTCAAGGTGGTGGAAGCAGGTAGTAGCGGAGAGGTTAGCATGCCGGGCTCCTGCACGTACTTATATCTACATTGACATGGGTTCGTGGTAGTGATAGCGACCAAAGCTCTACTTTTTCTGCGTACTCTAGTCATTGTGAAACTCAGGATGTGGTTAGCATGCCCAGCCACTGAATGCAAATTACGAGCGAGCGGTGGAATGCAGTTACGAGCGGTGGAATCCCGCTGGGGCCGATTGTGAAGAAATCTTCCTTTTTCTGTCCACTCTCGCGATGGTGAAGCTAAAAATGAGGAGGAGGCCTGACGGACGCAACGTTGATCGTCACCGTAACAGAATGGATGGACGACCTGCACACCAAGGACAAGGCACAAAGGACAAGGCACACCAAGTTCTTATAGCACTTGTCCTACAGTAAAGCGCTACAATGGCTAGAATGCCCTCATGGGAATGGTAGACCGAACTGCTTCTCACTGCTAACTCTGGACTGATACTAAGAAAATGCTCCGTCGGCAGGCACCACGCTACACTGAAATTAGCAAAACAATGTCAGTTTATAAACTGATATTGCGAATTATCTGGTGTCCTTCTTGTGTGTGTGGAGGGCATAAAGGTCCTGGCAATGAAATGGTAGTATTTTCGTTTTTGCTGCAGTTGCACACAAACAAAATTCTTTGAAGTGATCGGAAATTCAGCATGGCCCACCGCAAATCACTCCCAAATTTAGGTAAGCTTTAAAAAAAATGCGCTGCTGAAAAACCAAAACCGAAAGCAAATCTTGGGTTTTGTGATTCTGCCATCTAGTGAGAGACTACAAAACTAGGTCCTATGCTGGTTAAAAAAAGTGCGACGCGGGAATCGAACAGCGGCCGCCGTGACGCGGGACTGAAGGTGCTCGCTATTCTACCAATCGGCCACGGCTACCGAGGCTTTGCCAAGTGGTACGCTCATGTTTTTATAGATACCACGGGAATTGTCAGGACAGTGTTACCAAAATCGCTTTCGGGAACAGTCTTACGCCATATGTGGAGAGTCGAGATAGGCATCAATCGAAAGCTGAGTCTCCGGACTACATACGCTGCACTGGGTATTACGATAAACGGGACAGTTTTGTTACAGTCATCGTTCTTGCCTCAAAAATCGAGCACAAATTTTCGTCGTTTCCATAGGCTTCCATTGCTAAAACTTTAACCGCTGTGGGAACTAAATTCTTACGTGCCATAGAGTGATCATTGCATTTGGCTCGTGCGGATTGTCTTCCAGAACGCGTTTGTCACCTGCCTTTTTCAATAACCGGCCTGCAGCTTTTGTTATTGGCAAAAAACCCGCTCGTTCCATTGAAAACGCGCTAGCTTCGTGCCGGGCCCGCTTGGGGCGCTAGTTGGTACGTGTCCGGAAAAGCTGGATATGGGTAAAACAGCGAACAAAAACGGAATAACAAACGCGTTACAGGCTCCTGTAGTGCGCATCAGTTTGTCCGCTTGAAAGTTGTGTGCCTATCTATTTTCTGCAACATATTAAAATGTAGCTACCGATGATAGAGAGGTGCTAAGCGACAAAAAAAAAACAACAAGGAAGTCACCTATGATATTCCTTCCATCTAGTGGTCAAGTACGTATTGTAAGGCCTCAGGCTCACAACACGAACGTCGGTGCAGGGCGCGACTAAGTCAACTGACAAGCACAGACGGCTATGGTGATGAGCAGGCTATACAGGTGTGGCTGCCATATAAATATTTTTGCTCCTACTGTTAAGCGGATAAGTGGGTACGAGCGAGTTCGCGTGTGTGATCAGTCAGGGTACATTACCGCGATCATCTAAAGTCTTCCCGGGGATGGTATCTAAAACCGAAAGTATATTCAGAGGAAATAGAGTATGCTTATGTCGACAAAAAAAAAGAATAATAACAAGCGGTGTTGTAGAGCAAATAAATACACGCAAATGTCATCAAAACCACAACCACGTTCCCATCCCGGTGATTTGTGGAAATATAGAGTATTGGTCGAAGGCCTGCAGGCCACAATGTGCACGAACACGTTGGAATTGGTGCGCTGTTGTGGGTCTTGTATTAGGTTCTAAGAGCTAAAAGGTTCTGAGGAGGAAAAGGAACACCATTTGTCACCAACGACATTTTCGGAGGGGCAAAACTGCTTCAGGAGCCCCTGTAGTTCTTGTACAGGTCAACGTGTTCGCCCACGATGTGGCCGGTGAATTTTTTATAGGGGCCAGATTGTGCATCGGCAACACGATGATTAGAGTGTAATTGATGCTTTATTAATGTCGTTGCGTGTTTGTATTGTGTTTAGCACGAGCGAGTAGTGTAAGCGATGGCATTGGAGGGAAAACGGTGATCTACGTCAGCGAAAGGTACTCGAGGGTTGCCATATCGAACGCAGACACCATGTTGAGGAAATCCTGCGACTTTAGTTGCTCAGGTGGCCAGGAAGACTTGAGTGACAGTCTTCGTTTCGGTGCATTTGAGAACTACAGCGATAAACACACGTTTCGGAAATAAGCAGAGGGAAAGGGCAGATTGAGTTGGAAAACAACTTGATGACGGACTCGTATAGTATATCAAAGAGTGAAAAGATTATCAGGTTAGATGGACGGCTTTTCCGAGTTCTGGCAGAGTTAATTTGTGGCGATGTAACGACGCGCATAATAGTAGAGGCCAACCCAAATGAATCACGTGGTCACACCTCCGTGACACGCCATGAAACGCCAGGACATCATTGAGTTGCGTGATCACGGCCGACATCGGGTGTTTGAGAATAAAAACAAGCGCCTCAGAAACAACCGAGGGGCATTTATACGCTACAAAATCACATCCTGAAAAAAAAAATTTTCTTGCGAATAAAGGCATCAGAAGATTGAGCACAACGACCCTTGTTGATCTTGTTCAAGATGATGTCAGCATTTTATTCAGCGTTTATTTCTGAGGTAATGAGTTCAAGTTGTGTTTATTCCAGCCATAATTGCCGGCGCGCACAGGTAACAAGTTAAGCATTACATTTAATGGTGCCCGTGTACTATGTGTAGAATTCATGCGACATTGGTGGAATTTGAAAACAAGTTTTGAAAATGGAATTTGAAAACAAGTTTTCATCAATCAATCAATCAATCAATCAATATTTATTTTTGACAAAAGAAATACAAGATGGGTATAAGTACAACATTCGGAGGTCCCGAAGTAACAACTGTCGGGGGGACCTCCTAACAAAACATGAAAAGGGGATAGTAGGATCGAGGCAAACAGTGAGTCATGTGAAATATATACAGTTTCTACATTGGAAATAAACGATAAGATAGAAAAAAATCTGTTAACAATATCACAGGTTTATTCACAGAGTTAAGAAGAAAAAATAATTGAAGAAATCTAAAAATAACATGCAACAATTAAAACGAGGATAAATGGCACGTAAAGCTAACAACGAGGAGAAGTATCATTTAAGGCAAAATTTAGTAACTCGGTAATTGAAAAGTACATTGCGTAATGGTAAAGAGAACAACATGCTAATTAATTCTAGGTTTGTTAAATTATGCTACGCGTCAGATAAAGTGTTCATGAAATGCTCCTTCGTTCTACGTTTGAATGATAATAATGTAGATGTCTTCATGTCAGATGGTATAGAATTCCAAACAGAAACGCCTGAAAACGCGACGGTAAATTTCCCATAGTTAGTTCTTGCTTTTGGAAGAAGAAGATTGAGTTGAGCTGAAAATCTTGTGTTGTTATAATTGATGAGGCTAGAGCGACTAAAACCTGGAATATTAAACTGGGTATTTATAAGACGAAACATAAGTAGCGACAGCTTATGGTTGAATAACATGCGTAAAGGTAAAACATTTAGGGAACGGAATATTGGAGCAGAGGGAGATGTATGCGATTGGAATGCAATTAATCGTAATGCCTGCTTTTGCAAAACTTCTAACTGATGAAGATGTGTGGTATATGTATTACCCCAAGATGACAGGCAGTATGAGAGATGACTGTGTATATACGCGTAATATAAAGACATGAGAATGGTTTGCTGGAAAAAAGAGCGAGTTTTTATTATGATGTGAATACCAAATGAGATTTTTTGAATAAGTGATTGAATATGACACTGGAACTTTAGGTTTTCATCTAGTACTACACCAAGAAATTTAGTAGACGTGGATCTTGCAAATACATTATTATTTAGAGACACTACAATAGAATCAATGTGCAAAGATTTTGAAGAATGGAATACCATAAATGTTGTCTTAGATGGGTTAATGGTTAGCTTGTTTTTTACACACCATGAATGAACATTCGTTAGGTCAGCGTTAAGTTTATCCTGCAATGCAAATAAATTTTTATCAGATGCGAAAATGGTGGTGTCATCAGCGTAAAGAAGGCAGTGCGCATGTGTTAATATGTCTGGCAAGTCATTAATGAATATGAGAAATAAAAGTGGCCCAAGTATTGATCCCTGGGGGACACCTGTATTTACAGTTTTTGAAGAGGACAAGACACCATTAAATTCGACTATATATTCTCGGTTAATTAGGTAGTTGCGAATTATTTGTAAAGGCGGTCCAGAAATGCCATATGATTCAAGTTTACTTAAAAGAATACGATGGTTAATTGTATCAAACGCCTTCGTGAAATCAATAAAGAGAGCACCAACTAAGAGGCCTTGATCGATGGCTAATTTGACCCTCTCAGTAAATGTAATAAGCGCTAATTCAGTTGAAAAATTGTCACGAAAACCAAATTGATCAGGAGTTAAAAGATTAAATTTGGATAAGTATTTAGTTAAGCGATTATGTATAAGTTTTTCGATGACCTTACTAAAGAAAGACAAAATGCAGATAGGACGATAATTACTTGTGCACTTATGGTCACCTTTTTTAAATACTGGGATTATTTTACCTGTCTTGAGGCGGTTAGGAAAGATGCCATCTATAAATAGTCTATTTACTATATGTGCTAACGCAGGTGAGATTTCGTTAGACACAAGCTTAATGCTAGAGGGACGTATCAAGTCGAGGCCCGGACCGGTAGTTTTAAGAGAATAGTGTAGTGTAAAAAGTGAATGAAAATAGTGTAGTAAAAATGAAGCACCTCCACAGTATAGCTGTGTAAGACGCAAATAAAGAAGATTCTACAATAAAAACAGTTTTGTAGGTCAGTAGTAAAATGAATAAACCATGTGCGTCTTAGCATCAGGATAAAGTTTGACCTGAAGGCAGGAAATCTAGTGGTCAAGTCGGCCACTTAGCTCTCGCAGTGATAAAATCCCGCAAATGGACGCGATGACGTCACGAAGCAAAGAAAGTGTAGCTTCCTTTGCTTCTTCCTTCGACTTTTCCGCTGCTGCTGTCTTGCACGCCGTGTCGGGGGTGTTTCAGGGCGTGTATACACATGGAAGGAGCGTGGCAGACAGGAAAGGCGACGCGAGAAACTCGTTTGGAACTTTTCATCGCGTCACACGTGCACAGTGCCCTCTGGGGCTCCCTGGGCGTCCTCACATTAGCCTCTTGGCAGCTATTACTATCCGTGACCCCCGCAAAAGCATTGAAGAAACTGCAGCTCTTACGCTTATTCTAACATGCAAGTCATGAAGAGAGGTAGATAGAATGGTAGAGAAGGGGCAGGGAGAAGAGGCAGATAATGGGTAGAACCCGGGTATTCGCGAAACGAGTGAATAACAGCCATGCGATCCTTCGTTCGAAGTTCCCATACAGGGTGGAATGACGGGACAGCGAAAAGGCGACGTAGAAAACAAGGAAACGCTGCAGCAGTTGCGGGAAAATTGAACGTACGGTACTGTACGTTCCTGCTATGTATTTCTACAAAATAAACACCATGCAAATTTGTCAAGCGGACAACTGACGCTGGGCGTGCAGACACAAAGCCGCATTAAATCAGCGTATGGTTAAGGCGACACTACGGAAGCGGTTGCACTTCAATTCATCACTTATATGCTCGCCGTGGTAGCTATGTGTCTATAGCATTGCTTGACGTTGCGTGTTCGATACCCACCGCGGCAGCCGGGTTTCTACGGGAGTGAAATACAAAATTGGTCGTGCACTTAGATTTAGGCGCACGTCAAATGAACATCAAAATTAATCCACAGTCTGCCACTATGGCGTGCCTCGTAATCCAATTCTGGTTTCTGCACGTAGAGGCCCATAATTCTGCCAACACTTCTGCTGTGATGTGCTATGTAAGGCAATGTCAATGCTCCGCCATCTCATAGGTTATAAACAATGGCGCACAACAATGCCTCAAGCGAACAAGTATCGCTGTACGGTCTGTGTACTATGCAGACAGACAGCAGTGGTGCACGCAGGGTAACATTTGCAACCAATCCACTACCATCAGTCAATTTTCGGAGTGGGCCAGGTCGCTTGTGAAGGTGGTCCAACTCAATATTCGAACTGGAAAAACCAATTTTGGAGGTGGGTAAAGTCAATTTTTTTAATTGGCCAGGTCGGTTTTGACCGTGCGCCAACTGATTTTTCGAATTGGGCAAAGTCAATTTTGGGAGTGGGCCAGGTCGCTTTTGAATGTGGGTCATTTCAACTTTCGTTTTGGGCAAAGTCAATCCTTTAAGTGTGGGATATCCGAACTTTGGGGGTGGGCTAAGTCAATTTTAGGAGTGGGCCAGGTTGGTTGTGAACGTGGGTTAAATCATTAAATAAATTTTCGAATAGGGCAAAGTAAATTTTGGGGGGTGTGGCTCTGCCAAGTTTTGCGGGTGGGTGAAGTCAATTTTGGGAGTAGGCCAGGTTGGATTTGACCGGGGGTCTACTTACTTTTATAACTAGCCCAAATCGTTTTTTTTGGGGGGGAGGGGGGGGGGGGGCGTGAGCTATGGCGTCCGTGCGACGCCGTCGCTGTTCACCGTGGGATTTTGCAGTGAGAGCCGCAGCAGGTCCAGCACCGGGAGTGCGACGTCATGATTTGGTCCCATGGGTTTTGGTACTATCGGATGTTACGCCGGGTGTTACTGACTGTAGAAGGAGTCCAGCTAAAACCCGATAGTGTGAAATAAGTCGAGAATGTCGGCAAGTTTTGAAGAGTGGTCTAGTAGGACTTGTGGTCGAGACCAGCGTCCGACAATTGTCAGGCAACTGCACATATAATCGAGATGGCTGGCAGGTCGTCATTCGTTAGAGGCTGAGTTGACTCTCAAATTTGGGACGCGGACTTCATCATAATAAATATAATGTACTCAATGTCATTCTTCGACAGTTGGTACCGATTCTTGGGCAATGAGGATGCGAGCAATTGTCTCATGTGCCGACTGTAACCTTCCCCGAACTACCAACATTCCTTAATGAAGGCTTCCACAGCCGCACAACTCTTGAATAGAAGTAAGTGTGAGGAATTGTGCACAAGGTTATTGAATATGTGGGCAGCCTCTTTTGCGTTCGGGATGTGCTAGTCTACATTGCGGCTGTATTATAAAGGCGGAAGAGCAACGTCGTAGACACTATGGAGGACAGACAAATCTCGCATGTATTACGCCACCATAATCTTAAATAACGGTCTTCCTTCACGCACGTGGATAACTGTGACAGCGCAGTACTTTGACAACTAACCGAAAGTACTGTATGTGCCATACCAAAATGCGTACCTGTCTCGGTGGCCAGTAAATGTCACGTAATATTGTCAGCAGATTTGTCCATAGCATGCTGGACAATTCTGGTGTTGTGCATTTTGCATCAAGATGCAATACCAACTTGTTCATGTGCCCATCTTAAAACTTAAGCACACATTTTCCCCATTTGCTGCTGCTGCGGTATCCCATGAGTGCGAATAGTAAAATTGCTAGTGAAATAATTAGGGGCACCTTAACGAAATCGATAGGTCAAAATCAGTCTGTCCACGACGGCATCTCGTAGATGCTGTGCGATGTTCGGACGCTAAGAATGTGTTGCGACTGAAGAAAAGCGGCCACGGAATGCTTACGACGATTATCCTACTGATGACTCCGTATACCCGCCGTGGTTGCTCAGTGGCGAAGGTGTTCGGCTGCTGAGTACGAGGTCAGGGATCGAATCCCGGCCTCGGCGGCCGCATTTCGATGGGGGCAAATTGTGTAAAAACCCGGGTACTCAGATTTAGGTGCAAGTTAAAGAACCCCAGGTGGTCGAAATTTCCGGAGTCCCTCTACGGCGTGCCTCATAATCTAAAAGTGGTTTTGGCACGTAGAAGCCTATAATTTTTGTTAACTCCGTAGCATTAAAAAGAAAAAGAAAAGAACCGGGGACTGCCTTTCGGCAAGCCTCTGACAAGCTCGCAATCAATCATTACTGTGTATGACTTGTCGCGATGAAACCACTAAACGCTCTTATGGTGATAAGACATCTAGCTGCTCTTTATCAAGAACACTGATAAAACCGGCGGCACAAGCTTTGTGGTGAATTTCATTGCGCAGGGATAGCTTTTATATCTTTTGTTTTTGTTTCGTTGATGTCATCGCTAGGTCAACCCGGAAAGTTTGAAAAGTTTAGGTTCGATACGCAACGTGGTGGAACTCACGCGAACTAAACCTGACGCCCATAAAAGCTGGATATGCTGTTCTGTATGTTGTATGCGCGATTCGAAAGAATTTATGCATTGTTCGCTTCACTTTGCTGACTGATTGTATTCTTTGCCTTTGCCTTAAGAAATCTCGGGATCCTAGCCAGAGACAACTTCGTTATAATTTTATGCAAACTAATGTTAACTAAAACTGAAATTTCTTGCACACTGCTCAGATTTCTCCAGCACATCGACTATTTTCACTCAGTATTTATTGCCATCTAGAAAGAGAATTCGTACGTGATCACTTTTTTTTTCACTTCCGGTTATTTGTTTTTAAATTGTCGACTTGATTTGTGCCAAAAGAGCAGCACGGTGTGTTCCATGAACATGTATTTTCTGCTTCTACGAGACACAACGCACACGTTGGGTCACTGTTATATTGGTAAGTGCCGTTCAGGCTTCAAGAAATTTATAAAGAAAGATCAATGGAACGAATTTATTGCATTATCTCAATGCGCAACGATCATTGCGGAAGTGGCTCAAGCGCATGGCACGCAAGAATCAATGCTGCAGAAAACATTTCAGAAACAAGCCGTCTGACTTTCGAACGGCTCGACACTGCCCCCGCATACGCGCCTTCGCATAAATGAAGAAACAGGACAGAGAGCGCCACTACGCCGAATCCTTTCCCGAAGTGGCCCACCAAAGGACAGCGCTTTACGGGTCGCAGCCAGCCTGAACGCATTTGGCAAACTTGCCCCGCCGCTCGTTTCGCCGACGCTGCGTCCTGCCGTCTTGATGTTGCGCTACGGCTTTCTCAAAGAAGCAACGATGCGAGCATCTTGAAAAGCCTTGGTCGTCTGAGGGTCGTTAGAGCTCCCCTTGCTCAGTCTTCTCTTTTTGTTGGCCTCTGCGAGTCGTGATTGAAGCGCGTGCAGCGTAGTGTAAGCCGGAAATGCACGGCCCACCCACTGCGCAAAGAAGACACTGAGGGTCTAAGAAGGAATTAGTAACATGCGGAAACGCATTTGCTGCCCCGCATACCCTCGCTGCCTTCTGCTTTGTTTCTGCCCTTTTACGTCTCTTATAGCGTGTGTGAGTTGACATAGTCACTTTAATGCAAAACACTTGATTTTGTTACATCTTGTCAGTGGCATCTGGCAAGAGCAGATAAATTTTAAATAACGTTAAATTAAAAACTAACTCCGGGGTTTTACGTGCCAAACCGACAATTTGATTACGAGGCACGCCATAACGGGGGCTTTGGAATGATTTTGACCCCTTGGGGTTGATTAAAGTGCTTGCAATGTACTGGCGCTTTCGCATTTTGCCCCGATCAAAATGCGTCCGGAATTTCATCCTGCGTCCTCGGGCTAAGCAGTGCAACGCCAAAGCCTTACTGTGCTAGCAATGCGAGTTTAATTAGGATCGTCACTTGACAAGTCTCACACTTGAAATTCGCAAAATGCCAACTTGCAGTTGTAGAGAGGAAGACAACCGCGAATGTAGCATCTTCCACTTGGCTCTCGTTTGTTGACCCGCAGTGTTGGGCGTTGGCTTTCGTGAGAGGCAGCAGATCGATGCCCGGACGCATCGCCAGTGCTGCCCTCAGGTCAGCTTGTATGCCGTTCTGCGGGCGACTAGAAACAACACGCTCTGTTTTCTTTTTATATTTTTATTGCGATAGCAATTACATCGGACCATACAACGAGGCATGCCAAATCAACACGATCAAACAAGTTCACAAAGGTGATAGACGTTCATTTGAGGGATCGCCAGACGTTTGCGCGCAGGCGCGAGTAAGAGCGGGCGTGAGAGAGAAAATCTGGGGGCTTTTTCTCCTTGAATATATGACTCTGCCTAGGCACTACGGAGGAGATTTCTTAGCGCTTGTTGTGCGCGTTTGTCTCTAAGCGTGCCGGCATAGCGGAGTGGGGTCGAGTTTGTTTACGCTCGGAGGCCGGCCGCCAGCCCGGTAAAATAGGTAAAAGAAATGGCACTGACGCCCGATCTGGCGACCGCTGCGCCTCTACTACAGCCTCTACAGCTCGCCCGGAAATATCAGTGATGTTTTTTTTTAATTTAGAAGCCCGTAAGAAGCAGGAAAGGTTCAATCCGCCATGACTGACTCAGTACCAGCGTCGCATGCGCGAGAAAGTCTGTCCGACGTACCTTCAGAGGAAAAGTTCTGAATGGCGTTGCAGAAGTCAGGGCCCCTTCGGCCTTCGCGCTTCGGCGGGTCGCGGGCCGCCCACGGGCTGCCCTGCTTCCAGCTTTGATCCCCTGGCTATCCCTTGGGTGCCCTGGATATCCTACGCCACGTGCTTTATTATAACCTCCGATGCTCTCCTGAGGCCTCCGTTTGCCGGATACATATGTCCTCCTGGAGCAGGGCTTGTAAAAATCCCCACCAATCGTTGCGACGAAAAAAGCGACACGCGACTTATACAACAACAGTCAGAACCTTGCCCCTTCAGGCACAGCAACCACTAATTGAGGCGCCCGTAGCCACTGCCTCACCGCGCGGGCAGCCAGCGTCGGAGCGTAAAAAACTCGACTCCGCTCCGCCATGCCGGCATGTGTAGAGGACAAACGCATACAACACGCGCTAAGAAAGCTCCTCTGTTGCCTACGCAGAATCATATATTCAAGGAACAAAACCCCCAGCTTCTTTCACTCGCGCTCGTTCTCACTCGCATCATCATCATCAGCCTGGTTACGCCCACTGCAGGGCAAAGGCCTCTCCCATACTTCTCCAACTACCCTGGTCATGTACTAATTGTGGCCATGTTGTCTCTGCAAACTTCTCAATCTAATTCGCCCACCTAACTCTCTGCCGCCCTGTGCTACGCTTCTCTTCCCTTGGAATCCAGTCCATAACCGTTAATGACCATCGGTTAACTTCCTTCCTTATTACATGTCCTGCCCCTTCCCATTTCTTTTTCTTGATTTCAACTAAAATGTCATTAACCCGCGTTTGTTCCATCACCCAATCTGCTCTTTTCATATCCCTTAACGTTACACCCATCATTTTTCTTTCCATAGCTCGTTGCGTCGTCCTCAATTTAAGCAGAACCCTTTTCGTAAGCCCCCAGGTTTCTGCCCCATACGTGAGTACTGGTAAGACACAGCTGTTACACGCTTTTCTCTTGAGGGATAGTGGCAACCTGCTCTTCATGATTTGAGAATGCCTGCCAAACACACCCCAGTCCATTCACATTCTTCTGATTATTTCAGTCTCATAATCTGGATCAGCGGTCAGCACCTGTCCTAAGTATATGTATTCCCTTACCACTTCCAGCGCCTCGCTACTTATCGTAAACTGCTGCTCTCTTCAGAGACTGTTAAAGATTAAGATAGGGTTCTGCAGATGAATTTTTAGACCCACCCTTCTGCTTTGCCTCTCTAGGTCAGTGAGAATGCATTGCCATTGGTCCCCTGAGTTACCAAGCAATACAATATCAGCGAATCGCAAGTTACAAAGGTACTATCCATTAACTCTTATCCCGAATTCTTCCCAATCTAGGTCTCTGAATACCTCCTCTAAACACGCTGTGAATAGCATTGGAGAGATCGTATCTCCCTGTCTGAAGCCTTTCTTTATTGGGATTTCGTTGCTTTCTTTATGGAGGACTACGGTGGCTGTGGAGCCGCTATATATGCTTTTAGTATTTTTACATATGACTCATCTACACCCTGATTCCGTAATGCCTCCATGACTGCTGAGGTTTCGACTGAATCAAACGCTCTTTCGTAATCAATTGAAGCTATATATAAGGGTTGGTTATATTCCGCACATTTCTCTATCACCTGATTGATGGTGTATACGGTCTATTGTTGAGTAACCTTTACGGAATCCTGCCTGGTCCTTTGGTTGACAGAAGTCTAATGTGTTCCTGATCCTATTTGCGATTACCTTAGTAAATACTTTGTAGGCAACGGACAGTAAGCTGATGGGTCTATAATTTTTCAAGCCTTTGGCGTCCCCTTTCTTATGGATTAGGATTATGTTAGCATTCTTCCAAGGTTCCGGTACGCTCGAAGTCATAAGGCATTGTGTATATAGGGTGGCCAGTCTTTCTAGAACAATGTTCCCACCATCCTTCAACAAATCTGCTGTTACCTGATCCTCCCGAGCTGCCTTCTTCCTTTGCATAGCTCCCAAGGCGTTCTTTACTTCTTCCGGTGTTAATTGTGGGATTTCAAGTCCCTCTACACTATTCTCTCTCACATTATCGTAGTGGGTGCTACTGGTACTGCATTAATCTCTATAGAACTCCTCCGCCACTTGAACTATCTCGTGCATACTAGTAATGGTATTGCCGCCTTTGTCTCGTAACGCATACATCTGATTCTAGCCTATTCCTAGTTTCTTCTTCACGGCTTTTAGGCTTCCTCCAGTCCTGAGATTATATTCAATTCTGTGCATATAATACTTCCTTATGTCAGCTCTCTTACGCTTGTTGATTAACTTAGAAAGTTCTGCCAGTTCTGTTCTAGCTGCAGGGTTAGAGGCTTTCATACATTGGCGTTTCTTGATCAGATCTTTCGTCTCTTGCGATAGCTTGCTGGTATCCTATCTAACGGAGTTACCACCGACTTGTATTGCACACTGCATAATGATGCCCTTAAGATTGTCGTTTATTGCTTCAACACTAAGGTCCTCTTCCTGAGTGAAAGCCGAATACCGGTTCTGTAGCTTGATCCGGAATTCCTCTAGTTTCCCTCTTACCGCTAACTAATTGATTGGCTTCTTATGTACTAGTTTCTTCCGTTCCGTCCTCATGTCTAGGCTAATTCGAGTTCTTACCATCCTTAGGTCACTGCAGCGCACCTTGCCGAGCCCGTATACATATTGTATGATTCCAGGGTTAGCGCAGAGTATAAAGTCTATTTCATTTCTAGTATCACCATTTGCACTCCTCCACGTCCACTTTCGGCTAATCCGCTTGCGGAGGAAGGCATTCATTATACGCATATTATTCCGTTCTGCAAATTCTGCTAATAACTCTCTCCTGCTATTCCTAGAGGCTATGCCATATTCCCCCACTGACTTGTCTCCAGCCTGCTTCTTGCCTACCTTGGCATTGAAGTCGCGCATCAGTAGAGTGTATTTTGTTTGGGCTTTACCCATCGCCGATTCCACGTCTTCATAACAGCTTTCGACTTCCTGGCCATCATGACTGGATGAAGGGCGTAGACCTGTAGGAGCTTCAATTTGTACCTCTTATGAAGTTTCACAAGACCTGCCACCCTCTCGTTAATGCTATAGAATTCCTGTATGTTACTAGCTATATCCTTATTAATCAGTAATCCGACTCCTAGTTCTCGTCTCTCCGCTAAGAAGTAAAGGCAAGGCGCAGAAGACCAGGACTCAAGAAAAAGAACACAAACGACAGCACCGGCGCCACTCGAGACTGGCAAGCTGAGACGGCGGTCAGGATGACGCACAAAATGGCAGGATTCGTGCGAAAGCTTTGTTGAAAAAAAGGGCCCAATGTAGAAGAAATATGCTCAAGTAAAACTCTTGCTTGGGCTAGTTGGTTCATGCTTGAAGTAGTAAAGGCAAGGCGCAGAAGACCAGGGGCCCTATAACGTAAAACTATTCCAATATGTTTTTATTCCAATCTCCTGACGTCAAATTTGCGTTACCGCCGACGCAAGCATCGGGCGGTCACCCTCAGGGTTGTCTGAACAGACCAATCAAACACTCTACTCGTTCATAGGAGGTCCCTTTTGTATGCTTCAAGAACGAATAACATTGCCTACGCTCAGCGGCTTGTCTTATCTAATTGGCTCACAAGAGGCGAGGAGCACGCTCAAGTGGAGAGGGATTCGATGGGGCTGACCCACTGCAATGAAAATCGATAACCGGATGAAGAGGGTGGTGCCGGGGTCTGCGATTGGTCCGCTTTCCCTTACTTTGCTTACGGTGACTCGTCGACAATCGCGGCGGCATGCAACGGAAGCTTAAGAATGACGCTAAAACGGATGCTCAGCAAAGAAGAGTTGGCAGAACGAGGTCGTAAACGTGCCAAAAGTGATCGAAAACGTTACACGGCCACGCAGAAAGATTTATTACACGCAAATAAACCCATGCTCTCCTAGAGTTGCGAGTAGCCAGTGCCTGAGCGATCGGCGGCAGCCATCTTTTATTCCTTTCGGAACGGGGCAGCCTGCGGCTATTCAGAAGAAAATTCAGTTTTACTCGGCATATTAATGCATCTTTATCGCGTAGACGTCACTTTGACGCGGTGAGTTTTTGCGGTTTTGTGGCGTTGCGTGAGGGGCAGGTGAAGTGGGCACGGCCCGAAAACTTTTGAGCAATAGCCGAGGGCTAATGACGAAGAGGCGTCGAATCAGAAATAACTATTTTTCTTTTGATCGGTCAAATCATGCATAATCCGTGTGCACACGTTATATCAGATGGGAAGCTATCGCTGTTTTCGTGACGTCGCGTGACAGACAGGTGAAATGGCGGTAGTCCAAAAAAAGTTTTTGACCAATCACGGAGGGCTGATTGCAGAATTGGAATAGAAAAGTTTGGAATAGTTTTACGTTATAGCACCCCAGGACTCAAGAAGAAGAACACAAACGACAGAACCGGTGCCACTCGAGACTGGCAAGCTGAGACGGCGATCAGGTTGACGCACAAACTTCTACTTCAAGCATGAACCTACTAGCCCAAGCAAGAGTTTTGCTTGGGCATATTTCTTCTACATTGGGCCCTTTCTTTCAACAAAACTTTCGCACCGATCCTGCCAATTTGTACGTCAACCTGATCGCCGTCTGAGCTGGCCAGTCTCGAGGGGCGCCGGTCCTGTCGTTTGTGTTCTTCTTCTTGAGTCCTGGGCTTCAACGCCTTGCCTTTACTACTTCAAGCAAGAACCAACTAGCCCAAGCAAGAGTTTTACTCTCCACTAAGCCCCGGTAGCATAGTACGTGCCCGCTTTTTAGCACTGTATATGCTTCTTTTGTCCTCCTAATCTCACTGAGCCCTTTTACATCCCCTTTACTACCCTCTAATTCCTCCAATAACACTGCTAGACTCGCCTCACTAGATAACGTTCTAAGGTTAACTATGCCAGGTTCAGATTCCAATGGCGGCCTGTCCGGAGCAAGGGTTCTTAGCACCCTCTGCTGCGTCACCGATCTGACCGCCGCAGTGGTCAGTTGCTTCGCGGCTGCTGGGGTCTGAGGGCCGGGGTTTGATTGGTGTATTCGTATAGGAGGTTGTGGCCAAGTATTGCACCAGGGTGGCCAATCCTGCTCTGGTGAGAGAGTGCATTACCGGTTCTGGTTACCGGGATCAGGCCGCACTCCAGGCCTGTTTATGAAATTTATCAACACACGTTTTTTTCCGGTGGAAAATGCGCCTGCGCACAAACGGCTGGCCATTCCTCAAAGGAACATCTCGTGTTCACAAAGCACGCAGCGACGGCTGATGAGACGAAGCTTTGTGGTGCTTCATTTGTGCCGTCATGTCATAGATAAGAGTATCAACATTTTTTTCTTGGGTCAAAGCATCCATGTCAAGACACTAAAGCCACTTAAGGTAACTACGTTCTTATTTCTTTTTCTACTTTGTCTTTTATTCGGGAGGACACATTGAGCCTCTTCAATTTTATTTGGTTCCCGCTACCCTCAGGCTGCCGGAACCAGCCAGAGCGCAAGCGTTTTTCATGTGTTGCCCAGACCACAGCGCGGCGCACTTCAATGCACGCTGGTATTTCTCTGGCCGAGTGGATTTTCGTCTGGCGGAGTTTTGGACGCTTTCTGCCTAGCACACGAGAAAAAGAAACAATGCATTGTCGCTCACCAACATCATTGCATGGACTCAACGGATCACAACGCGTTCCGTTGAATGAACCTCTACGGCAAGTATTGTCTCACCGGTGTAGGATAGAGATGACTATGCATCAAGCGTCTCACATGCACTATGCATTTTCTGTGCACCAAGCGCCTCCCGTTTTCTTCGGCATCCCTTCGGTAGCCACATCAGGTGCCCAATGTAGGCATTTGATTGTGGCCAACATGCCTTCCTTTGCGCATCTTTTTCTTTCTTCATTTCGGTGCCCCCCCCCCCCCCTCAAAAAAGAAAGAAAACAGGACATTGTTGCGGTGGAGCGCATTGTCGCATGGTGAAATTTCAATTTTCTGACTTCTTGTTTTACGGGAAGTAATGGGGCACGGAACGCTTCAGGTGCCAGATACTCTCACTATATTATTGCGATATCAATTATATGGACACTCCAGGCGCAGTCCTGCCATCGCCGTCGCCCTCTTGTTCTTTATAAAGTCCAAGGCGATAATATCGGGACCTCGCGCAGCATGCTATTGGCCTCGAGCTCCACCACTGGAAAAGCTGGCGCCACCGTCGGCGTGACGTGCTAGGAGGGATCACGTGGACATAGCGGCCGCGTCGGCTGCTTCGGGCGCGCCGAAGCGAGCTGAAAACGAGTTTAAATTCCCTCGTACGCTGCGGTTTTCATTTAGTGGCGAAATTTTCCCGCTTCGAGTGTCTCCTTTACAACGCTTGAAAGCACTACAACAGGTAGCGGCTGCCTTTGAAGGCGCCCGACATGGTAGGCTACTGCTCGGTGCCGCAGGGCCGGACGCACGTAACGGAGGCCGGTGTCAGCCTTATTCACACGTAGCCGCAGGACAAGCTGTTTGAAGCTTGGCTCG
The DNA here is from genome assembly GCF_038994185.2 of Dermacentor albipictus. Classification (NCBI taxonomy): domain Eukaryota; kingdom Metazoa; phylum Arthropoda; class Arachnida; order Ixodida; family Ixodidae; genus Dermacentor; species Dermacentor albipictus. The sequence goes on along the minus strand of NC_091821.1, from coordinate 279,795,341 downwards.
CGAAACATAAAACCGGCAAACAGTCATTGGCTACAACTCGGGTATGCAAGCACAGACGCGGGGAAGATTTCTGCTACGGCGCCCGGTCTGCGATGTTCTGAAAACGCGAATTGAGGCGCACGCCTGAGTCAGCTGCCTGACTAATGTCATGACGGTTTGGTCTATCAACTTGTCGATACTATAGATACTGGCTAGTTCAGTGGAGTGGAAAGGCAGCGGTAAGAAGCACATTTGAAGAAAGCATGGCATATGGTCATGTTTGTGTTATGAAATAATGCACTGGATTACAAAAAAGGAGCAGCGGGAAATCGCACGCTGAGCACGCCGATAAACATACAGTGCGACGCAACTCGATAAATAGTATCGAATGGTCAAAGAATTTTGAAGAAAAAAAAAGATTGAATCGTCGCGACGTCGAAGTCTCTACAATGAAATTATTTTTCAACAGCTCTGATAGTGCCCACGCAACAATGGTTGCTTGTATACTGTCAAATGCTCATATTCTGCGGCCTAAAGCTCATGGCACGGTGCGAAAACGCGCGCGCGGAGGAAGCGAAACAGTGCGCGGACAAGCATGCAGACGCGCAGTCGGTCGCTGCGAATCTGTGCGATCGCTGCATTGAGGCTTCATTCTATTACGCTCCATTTAGTTATACAAACACTATAAGAACATATTTCACATAGTTTGCTCTCAGTGTTCACCTACCTTTCACGCAAGAAGCCGGTTCGGCAGACTCCATCGCGGCGACCGTGCGCAGTGGCGTTCACTGTACGTATTCGGTAAAGAGATAGCGACTGTAAACGATTGTGTGCTTTCAGTTTGCCCAAGATTATTATTTAGACAGTAATAAACTTCTATCGTTTCGAAAGTGCTTACAGAAATGTCCGGGAAAGCTCGCGCGTGGTGTTTTCAGTGAGCGCTGACAGCAAAAGCTATGAGGAGCGCGCCACGTGATCCCTCATACTACGCCAGCCAGGCACTTCCGATAGAGGGCGACTCCGTAACTCCTCGCCGCCAATATGTGCGAGTGAAAGCGTAGCGGGGGCGGAGGGGTGGCAATTACGGTGAGCCAGCGATGGTGACTCAGTATTTTGTGCGCAAGGAAGAAAAACGAGGAGAATGCCCGCCGCCTCCTCTCGCGCGCGATACATCAGCGAGAGTGGAGGGAGGGGGTGGGCTGTGATGTGTGAATCTGTGTTTGCGCAACATGTTTATTTGCCTTGTTAGACGCATCATATAATGACTTTTTTCTTATATGAGCAGATTTATTGGAGACATATACGTATAGTTAAATATCTTGTTGAGGAGTTTTGTGTATACGTGCACTGAACTTTGTTTGCACTGACACTTTTTTGCCCTTTATCAAGCTGTATCTTCGCATTTGTATATCCCATTGTATCTTCACATTTTTAATGTATGAGGGTGAGTCAAATGAAAGTGAGCCAACCAACCCCGCGCAGTAATGGTTCGATTCATTATCAGTGAGGCATGCGCGTAGCGCACAGGAATTTCTCATTTACAAAAGTGATACGCAGGTGTGAGGATAAATGTTCTTTAATACTCTTATACCCTTGGTTGAACATGGTTACGTGACATAATGAACAGTTCAAGAGTTGAACAGCGTGGTGTCGTGAGATTTTCGACAACTGAAGGTGTTTCCGAAAATGAAATTAGTAGCAGTATGGCTGCCTTTTACGCTGAACATTGCCTTTCATTGGCCACTGTGAAGCTTTGGAGCAAACGGTTCAAAAAAGGACGTGAAAGTTGCAAAGACGGTCGAAGACCGGGCCAAGGCAACCAAGCTATCACCTCCAACGGAATTGCAAAGGTTGATGAGCTGATTAGACAGGAGCAGAGGATAAGCATCGATGAACTGGCAAAGCGTTTGAAAATCAGTAATGGTTCCGTTCATACCATAATTCATGAACATCTCGGTTATCGGCTATTCGGAGTGCAATGGATGCCCAACATTGCGAACCACCACAAGAAGATGGAGAGGCGCGGCGCTGCTTTGGCTCATCTGATCCGGCTACACAATGATAGCGACCACTTCTTGTATGCACTTTTGACCGCGGACGAATCATGGTGCTGCTACTACGAGCCTGAAACACCTGATGGCAAAGTTTAGAATGGAAACATTCGAATTCACCACCCCCAAAGGAAGCAAATGCCATCATTTCCGCCAGAAAAATGTTGTTGACTTATTTTTTCCATCGTCAGGGGCCATTACTAATCGAATATGCTAAACCTGGAGAATCTATCAATCGTTTCCGGTATTGTGAAGCACGGGATAGATTGCCTGTCGCAATCAAGGACAAACGACGTGGGAAATTAATCAATGGGGTCATCTTGCTTCAAGGAAATGCCCGTCCCCACGTCGCTGACGCGGTTAAAACAAAACTGGCAAAGTTCAAGTGGGAAATGCTGCAACATACGCCGTGCAGCCCAGACCTGTCGCCTTGGGACTTCTACATTTCGGGGCAATTGAAAAAAGAGCTCAAGGGAATCTGATTGGTCTCGGACGGTGACGTGAAAGGGTCAATTGGAGATTTTTTGAAGCAGGTACCGAAGGATTTGTATGAGACGGGAATCGCGCGACTCGTTAGTCTGCGGCACAAATGTCTAAATGCTTATGGAGGCTACTTTATTTTTAAATGAAGTACCTGTTTGGTATATAATCGCATTGGCTCACTTTCATTTGCGTCGCCTTCGTAGATTTTGCAGAACTTGGGCTTTCTATATATTCTCTCTATTGAAACTATACTCACAATCCTCAGAAACTCACAACACACGACCGGTGACAACTGCCCCTGTGCTATAGATTGGAACCTAAGGACAGCGTCAATGAGTTTTTCCCTTGACCATTCCATAAGTACAAAAATGCAAACAAAGTTCATTAATGACAAAGTTTCATTAAAATATTTGTCCTCAACTTGTTCATTTCATGGCCTTTACATTTTTCATATCAGCAGCGTGCACTGCTTTTCTGGTTTCGAACTGATATAGTTCGCGTGATATTTTCTTCACTTATTAAATAAAGAAAAAAGGCATGGAAGCATTGAAATCAGCTATTTGGGGGAAAATGTTTGGGAACTATGAGTATATCCTATTATAAAATATATATATTTTACTTCTATTCACAGTGCGTAGCGTTCAAGAATTCGTTTGCAGCATTCTTGGCAATGGCAATGCAGTTGTACATGTATTTGATCCCTCGACAAATTCTATAAAGAGGAGGCTGAACTGCAACGTGAGCCTCCCCCAAACGAAATTTCTGGCTCCGCCACTGCTGGCTTCATACAAGATGTAGACGTGCTCGGCAAGGTGCGCTGCAGTGACCATAGGATGGTAGGAACTAGAATGAGCCTAGACTTGAGGTGGGAATGCAAGAAACTGGTACATAAAAAGCCGATCAATGAGTTACCGGTACAAGGGAAAATAGATGAATTCCGGATCAAGCTACAGAAATGATATTTGGCTTTAACTCAGGAAGAGCACCTTAGTGTTGAAGCAATGAACGACAATCTTATGGGAATGACTAAGGAGTGTGCCATGGAAGTCGGTGATAACTGCGTTAGACAGGATACCAGTCACCTACCGCATGAGACGAAATATCTGATTAAGAAGTCCCAATGCCTGAGAGCCTCTAACCCTACAGCTAGAACAGAACTGGCAGAACTTTCGAAGTTAATCAACAAGCGTAAGAGAGCTGACTTAAGGAAGTATTATATGCACAGAATTGAACATTGTCTCAGGACTGGAGGAAGCCTAAAAGCCGTGAAGAAGAAACTAGGAATAGGCTAGAATCAGATGTATGCGTTAAGAGACAAAGCCGGCAATATCATTACTAGTATGCATGAGATAGTTCAAGTGGCTGAGGAGTTTTATAGAGATTTATACAGTACCAGTCGCACCCACGACGATAACCTGAGAGTGAATAGTCTAGAGGAATTTTAAATACCCCAAGTAACGCCGGAAGAAGCAAAGAAAGCCTTCAGAGCTATGCAAAGGGGGAAGGCAGCTGGGGAGGATCAGGTAACAGCAGATTTATTGAAGGATGGTGGGCAGGTAGTTCTACAAAAACTGGCCACCCTGTATACGCAATGCCTCATGACTTCGAGCGTACCGGAATCCTGGAAGAACGACAACCGAATGCTAATCCATAAGGAAGGGGACGCCAAAGACTTGAAGAATGATAGACCAATCAGTTTGCTGTCCGTTGCCTACAAAGTATTTACGAAAATAATCGCAAACAGAATCAGGAACACCTTAGACTTCTGTCAACCAAAGGACCAGGCAGGATTTCGTAAAGGCTACTCAACAATAGACGATACTCACGCTATCAATCAGGTGATAGAGAAATGTGCGGAATGTAAGCAACCCTTACATTTAGCTGTCATTGATTACGAGAAAGCGTTTGATTTATTCGAAACCTCAGCAGTGATGGAGGCATCACGTAATCAGGAGGTAGACGAGCCATAAGTAAAAATACTGAAAGATATCTATAGCGGCTCCACAGCCGCCGTAGTCCCCAATAACGAAAGCAACAAAATCAAAATAAAGAAAGACGTCAGGCAGGGAGATACGATCTCTCCAATGCTATTCACAGCGTGTTTACAGGAGGCATTCAGAAACCTGGATTGGGAAGAATTGGGGATAAGAGTTGGTGAAAAAAGCCTTAGTAACTTGCGATTCACTGATGATATTGCCTTGCTTAGTAACTCAGGGGACCAATTACAATGCATGCTCACTGACATGGAGAGGCAAAGCAGAAGGGTGGGTCTAAAAATTAATCTCCAGAAAACTAAAGTAATGTTTAACCGTCTCGGAAGAGAACAGCAGTTTACGATAGGTAGCGAGGCACGGGAAGTGGCAAGTGAATACATCTACTTAGGGCAGGTAGTGACCACGGATCCAGATCATGAGACTGAAATAACCAGAAGAATAAAAATGGGCTGGGGTGCGTTTCGCAGGCATTCTCAGCTCATGAACAGCAGGTTGCCTGTATCTCTCAAGAGGAAAGTGTACAACAGCTGGGTCTTACCAGTGCTCACGTACGGGGCAGAATCCTGGAGGTTTACGAAAAGAGCCCTACTCAAACTGAGGACGACGCAATGCGCTATGGAAAGGAGAATGATGGGTGTAACGTTAAGGGATAAGAAAACAGCAGATTGGGTTAGGGAACAAACCCGAGTTGATGTCATCTTAGTTGAAATTGAGAAAAGGAAATGGCCAATGTAATGAGGAGGGAAAATAACCGATGGTCATTAAGGGTTACGGACTGGATTCCAAGGGAAGGGAGGCGCAGGAGGGGGCGGCAGAAAGTTAGGTGGGCGGATGAGATTAAGAAGTTTGCAGGGACAACATGGCCACAATTAGCACATGACCAGGAGTTGAAGAAGTATGGGAGAGGCCTTCGCCCTGCAGTGGGCGTAACAAGGCTGATGATAATAATGATGATGATGATGATGACTTAGGCGCCCGTTCCTGCGGCGAGAGTCGGCGTTAATTCTCCCTCGTAACCGAGCGAACGAGCACAGCATAGGTTGAAAGTGAACGCGGAGCGCAGCGGAACATGAAAGATGACGTTAGCGAAAGGAGCGGGAGAAGGAAAGTGGAGGATGTGGGTATGGCGAAAGCGGGAAAAGAAGGCATAGTGGCGCACAATTCGGGCTTCACGGCAAGGATGACTACGAGATGGCGTCAGAGTCGCGCGCGTTGTCTCTATGGATACAAAGTGCTGCTTGAGTGAAGGTCTCTCTGCCGTGCATGCTTTGAATCGCGCCCACGCGTCATTCCCGCGGTGCCTCCCGCGATCTCCCGATTAGCGAGGCAGTCGCGCAACACTTCGCTCCGTTTGCGACGTGCTGCAGGAGACCGATTGTCCGCGCTAGCCACTATACCGCGAAATTAAAACACGTATAGAGGCATGCTCGAACTTTGCATTAGGAAGTGTCCTAATCGTAATCGTAATCCAATTTCTTTCTGCGCTATTCCTATGTAAGCTGCGTGCCGCATCGCGCTGCCACAGTAGCTACGATTTGAACCATGTCTTACGCGCAAGCGTACAAACCCCATCCATTGTCATGTAGTAGTGACGGTGAAGAAGGCTGCAGATCTGCGATTGAAGAAGCTAGAGTTTTATTGAACGAACCTGTACCCTGAAAATGCAGGCTACACTCATGCTATCTTCGGCTGGTCGTTTCTGAGCGCTCTGTAGCGCTCTCGCGAGCGGCGGTGTGTTCGGCTGGTTGAAAGAGGGTGCGCGCCCTGCGTTCGGCTGGTTCTTCTCGATTGCTCTGCTCCATCTTGGAGCGCTCTGAGGCGCTCCGAGCCCTGCCGTCAGAGCAGTTATCGAAATTGAAGCGTCATCGCAGCGCCGCGTCGCTGCTGTTGGCGACGGCCCTCTGTAACCTTGGCAACCTAGGCCACTGCATGCTGGCGTTTCGACGAACGTTCGTCCCGCCGGCACGTACGCCGGTTTTTCCGGCAGCGCCGGGAGCTTTGGATAGGCGAAACATCGGACGTTGGCAGTAGTCACGTGGTATCGCATCGGCAATTTTCTCCTCCGAGAGCGAGTCACACGTTCGGCTTGCGCGCTTGTCCTCTATACCTTGAGCTCGGTAAACGCCCGATCAACCCGACTCTGCTTCGGGGCATACAGGCGACCAGTCGAAGATACCATCAAAGAACAAAGGTAGTGGCGAACACAGTCGGCGATTATCTAAACCTGATTTGCCGGTCAAGCGCGTCGGCTTTTATATATGATACATCGAGCATTCCAGAGTAATCGCTGCTGCCCGCGTCGCGGGCAGCAGCGTTTACAGCAGCTATTACCACCATTTGCGTCGCGCATACATGCAATCAGATTATGCAAGGTTCCGTGACAACAGACAGCGGATAGAACCATCGATAACAATGCGCAAACTTCCAATACACGCAGGCGCGTCCCATGTTGAGCGATAACATTTATTAGACGGTGAAAAGCGCTCACTCGGAAAAGGCAAACAAATCAACGGCTCACAATAAAACAGCCGAGGGTTTGTGTGTCACCGCAAAGAAAGCGAGGCGCCGGATGACGAAGGCGCCTAGAGGTGGACAAGGGAATAGCGCGCCGGGGAAACCACGGAATGCACAAAGACGTTGATGATGGCTTATTGGCATCCCCATTGGAGTGGAGAGGGGGCAAATCGTCAACTAGCCTGCTTGAGAAAAGACGATGAATGCGAGAGGTGGAAATTCACGACGATGAACAACACGCAAACAAGGTTAGAGCAGGAGCCAACGTGGACTATGGAGGTAGCAAGTTCCTCTGCAAGCATATTGCCCGCTATGCCTCTGTGGCTTGGCACCGAACATACTACGATATGATGATTATCTGCATACACAGTACACAAACATGTGTAAAGCTCGTTGCCTACTGGATCATTATGTTTTCGTAAAAACACTAAAGCTCTTACTATGCTTAGAGAGTCTGTAAGTATGACAGCTTTTTGTAGTTTTAATACCTTTATGTGTTTTAAAGCCGAGCGTAATGCACAAGCTTCTGCCATAAAGATGCTAGTTTCGGCGTGAAGAATATTGTTTTCCGACAAGGATGTCCCCACTGCCGCGTAGGATACGCCATTATGTGACTTTTATGCGTCGGTATAATATTATGAACAGGAGTACTTGAAGTGGAGTTCGAGAAAGTGCATACGGATGTGTATCTCTGGAGCAGGCTTTTTAGCTTCGACAAACGAGGTGTCGCATTCTATAAGTTGCCACAGCCAAAATGGCAACTGCCGTCTTGCAGCTATCAATGGATGCACATGTAGTGGAACGTTCATTTCCGCGCTCAGCTTCCTCCCTCAAGGTCAGATATGAAATAGCATGGCAGACATTAAATCATTAACAGTTTTATAACAGGGGTGCTCAGGATTAGATTGCACATTCAGAAAGCATGTGAAGCTTATAAATGTTCTATGTAGGTGAAGTGACCTCTCACTGTGTTCTACGTATAAACTCTGTATAGGACCTGCTCTGAAGGCGCCTGTGGCCAGGGGCCGGGGTACCTAAATGGTGAACTGGATGGTCATCATAGTCATCATCATCATCAGCATCATGCTATTTCACGTCCATTGCAGGACGAAGGCCTCTCCCTGCAATATCCAATTACCCCTGTTCCGCGCCAACCAATTGCAACTAGCCCCTGCGAATTTCTTAATTTTATCGCACCACCTAGTCTGCTGCCGTCCTCTACAGTGCTTCCCTTCTCTAGGCACCCATTCTGTAACCCTAAGGCTGCGACGGTTATCTAACTTGCGCATTACATGACCTGCCCAGTGCCATTTTTTTCTCCTAATGTCAATTACAATATCGGCTATACCAGTTTGCTCTCTTTCTGTCTCTCAAGGTTATGCGTAACATTTTTCGTTTCATCGCTCTTTGTGTGACCCTTAACTTGTTCTCAAGCTTCGTTGTAAGTCTTCAAGTCCCTGCTCCATTAGTCAGCACCGGTAAAATGCACTAATCGTACACTTTCCTTTTCAATGATAACGGTAAACTACCACTCAGGAGCTGACGATGTCTGCCGAATGCGATCCAACCCACTTTATTCTTTTGTGAATTTCCTTCTTATGACCAGGGTTCCCTGTGATTTATTGACCTAGGTAAACGCACTCCTTCACAGACTCTAGAGGCTGACTGGCGATCCTGAACACCTGTTCCTTTGCCAGGCTATTCATCATTATCTTTGTCTTCTGCATATTAATCTTCATCCACACTCTTACGCTCTCTCTGTTAAGGTCCTCAATCATTTCTTGTAACTCGTCTGAAGTGTTGCTGAATAGAACAATGTCACCGGCAGACCGAAGGTTGTGAGATATTCGCCGTCAATCCTTACGCTTAAGCCTGCCCACTTTAATAACTTGAATATTTTTCCAAGCACGCAGCATTGAAGAGATTGGGTCTCCTTGTCTAACTCCTTTTTTATAGGTATCTTCCTACTTTTCTTGGGGATAATTAAGGTATCTGCGGAGAGAGAGAAACGTTTATTAAACGAAACAGTGTCCCGAGCGTGGCCGGGTATCACCCTAAGGTGGGAGGGCTCCTTAGTCGAGGAACCCTCTGGCTTCGACTGCCATCTTGGCACTGGCGACGAGTCGTCGCTGGTCTTCCAGGTCCCCGAGGGTTAGCTTGGCCTCCCACGTTTCGAATAGGTCGTTTGCTTCTATTGCTCATTTTGCGTGCGTTTCTGGTTGCATTTCGCTGCCTTCCTGCCACGGGAATTCCAGGAGCAAGTGTGCCAGAGTGTCGGGTACGTTTCAAAGTGGGCAGAGGTAGCCGTGGAGCGTCGGGTAGAGGCGATGCATTATCGTTCCGTGCGTGTATGTGTTACTTTGCAGGCGTCTAAGGATTAGGCTTTCTTCTCTGTCGAGTTGAGGGTGCGGTGGAGGGTACACTCGACGCTCGAGCCTGTAATGTTGCAATATGGCCGAATAGCTGGTGGGTACGGCCTCCGCCTCTTCTGTCACGGGTCCGAGAGCGCGTGGGGAGAGGGGAGCCCGGCTGACGTGCTCGCAGGCAGCGGCGTGGGCCGCTTCGTTCCCCTCTAGTCCCTCGTGTCCGGGTACCCACGTTACGCAATATATGTAAATATTTTCCAGGATATTTACGTAAGTGGACTGTACTCCTTGATTATGTGATGCCTCTATGACTGTTGGTATCTCTACCGAATTGAATGCCTCTTCGTAATCTATGATAGCCATATATAGAGACTGATTGTACTCTGCGGATTTCTCGATTACCTGATTGATGACATGGATGTGATCCATTGAAGAGTATCCCTTCCTGAAACCTGTGTGTTCCCTTGGTTGACCACAGTCCCGTGTTGCCCTCATTCTATTGGAGATAATCCTGGATGTATAATTTATATAATACTGGGAGCGAGCTAATGGGCCTATTATTTTCAATTCCTTAACGTCTCCCTTTTTGTGGATTCGTATAATGTTTGCATTCTGTATGTTTTCGGGGACCCTTGCAGTCGAGAGACACTTCGTTTAGAGAGCCACCAGTTTTCCAACCATTATATCTCTTCCATCTTTTAATACATCGACTGGTATTTCATCTTCTGCGGCCACTCTTCCTCGTTTCATGTCTTGCAAGGGCCTGCTGACCTCATCGCTAGTTATAAGAGGAGTTTCTCTTTCCTGTCCATTACTCTTTCGAATAAAGGTATCCTGACTCCTCTGGGTACTGTACAAGTAAGTATAAAATTATTCCCCAGCTTTTACTATACATTAGAGATTGCTGATAATATTAGCCTCCTATTATTTCAGTGCGTAAATCTTGGTTTGTCCTATTCCACGTTCTTTCTCACTGATTTCTGGCTGCCTCCATTTTTTACCGCTTATTCAGCCTTTCTCACATTATAATTTCGAACATCACGTATTTTCGCTTTACTGATCAGATTTGTTGATATTTTTTCTTGAGTTGGACACTTGCATTCTGTGTCGTTTTTTATTAGGACCTGTGTTGCTTTGGAGAGCTTGCCTACTGGTTGTTTTGGTGCCTTGTCTACTACCTCAATTGCTTCCTCTGAAGCCAGCCTAGTTACGGGGTTCATTCATTAGCTCTGTGTCATTTTCATCTCTCAGTTCTAAGGCTGCATATTTGTTTGCTAGTAGACCCGTGCCAATTGGTCGTCCGACCTGCATATAGGGGCGAAAGTCCAATCGAACCATCTAGTAGCTGGTTCCCTCCGAAGTTTCCCTCAGGATAGCTGGTGCTCGATGGGAGAGCAGTCACACCTCGTAAAGCGAATGATTAGAGTCAATGGGGTCGAAACGTCCTCAACGTATTCTCAAACTTTCAATGGGTGTACGGGTGGCCTTCTGGATTGAGGCCTCCCGCTGCGATGAGAGTGCCAAGTGGGATACTTTTGGTAAGTAGAACTGGCGCGGTGGGATGAACCAAACGCCGGGGTAAGGCGCCCGAGTCGGGACGCTCATGAAAACCCTTGAATGGTGCTGGTTTCTTAAGACAGCAGGACAGTGGCCATGGAAGTCGGAATCCGCTAAGGAGTGTGTAACAACTCACCTTTCGAAGCAACTAGCCCTGAAAATGGATGGCGCTCTAGCGTCGGGCCTATCCCTGGCCGTTGCAGGCAGAAAAGCACGAAATGTGGGGGTGCTCAGCCGCGACGAGTAGGAGGGCCGCAGCGGTGGGCGTTGAAGGTTTGGGGCGTGAGCCCGCCTGGGGCTGCCGCTGGTGCAGATCTTGGTGGTAGTAGCAAACACACAAGTGAGAACCTTGAGGACTGAAGTGGAGAAGGGTTCCATGTGAACAGCAGTTGAACATGGGTCAGTCGGCCCTCAGGGAAAGGAGAAAATCTTTCAGAAGCGGACGCGTTTGTTCAGCTCAGTCTGTGAATCGGAGACGCCCTGCTGCAACCAAAAGGGAATCGGGTTAACAGTCTCGAATCCGGCTATGGAGATACGTACTTCGGGACCCAGTGCGGCAACGCAAACCAGCTCGAAGATGCCCATGGGAGCCCCGGGAAGAGTTTTATTTGTAAGGAGATCGAGTCCCTGGAATGGGTTCACCCCGAGATAGGGACGGTGGCTCCGTAGAGCAGCGCAGCTCTTGCGCTGTCGGGTGCGCTCCTGTCGGCCCTGGAAAATCCGAGCGAGGAAGTGTGATTTTCGTGCCGCACCGTACCCATATCCGCAGCAGGTCTCCAAGGTGAACAGCCTCTACTCGATAGACCAATGTAGGTAAGGGAAGTCGGCAAAGCGGATCCGTAACCTTGGGAAAAGGATTGGCTCTGAGGGCTGAGCCGGTCGGGCTGGGATCCAGAAGCAGGAACGGCACTGCACCGGGATTGGGCGACGCTCGCCGCCGTAAAAAGCGGAGCAGCCGAGCCTGGACCAGCGCCGGGACCTTCCTGTGGAAAGCCGCAGCTGGGCATTTTCCGTGAGCGTCTTGCTTCGGCCGGCAGAAAACAGCCAACTCAGAACTGGCACGGACCGGTGGAATCGGACAGTCTAATGGAAACAAAGCATTGCGAGGGCCATTGACGGTGCTGACGCAATGTGATTTCTGCCCAGTGCTCTGAATGTCAACGTGAAGAAATTCAAAAGAAAGCGCGGGTAAAAGGCGGGAGTAACTATCACTCTCTTGTGACGACTGTTCTTAGCTAGGAGAACCACGACCGACTGGTTCATCCCTCCAGTGCGGTTCGCCAAGGCGACCCACTCTCACCTCTGTTCTTCAACATGGTTATCGATGAATGGCTGCAGATGCCCACTTGTGGAACCGCCTTCCAAAGTGATGAGCTCTTAGTGGACTGCATGGCATTCGCCGACGACCTTATAATAATGACTTCAACACCCCAGGGCCTCCAACTACGTCTGGAGATGCTGCAAAACTTCCTTTCCAGCAAAGGACTGACAATCAACACTAAGAAAAGCTTCTCCTTGAGCCTGTAGCAATCTGCCCGGGAAATGAAAACTAAACTTCTTACAAATCAAACCTTTCACATTGGCACCGAACAAATCGCAGCATCTACAACCACATCAACATGGAAATACTTCGGAGTTTCCTTCGAGGCCACTGGTGGGAGTGCCCTACCCGTTCACAAAGAAGTACTTGAGATGCTACAACGCATATCAAAAGCAGCTTTGAAGCCACAGAAAATATTACTAGTTTTAAGGCAGTACTTACTCCCACGAGTGTATCACCGTTTGGTGTTAGGCCCAGTCACCGCCAAACTTCTGCTAAATATAGATGCTTCCGTTCGGGCAGCCACACGACGATGGTTAGCCCTGCCTCATGATGCTCCTTTGGGTTTCTTCTACACAGCAATTCCCCATGGCGAAACTTGGGTCTCTTCTACACAGCAATTCCCCATGATGGAACAAGGGCATTCATAACACAGGCCACACAACTATGCCAATACAGGTATACATGCATAACTACATCTAAACACAAAAAAAGAAGTTCTGGTACACGAGTTATTATAGCAATGCAGATGGGCATGCTGTGAAGGGTGTGGCCGACACTCCAGGATTTTGCGACTGGATCGGAGAGGAAACCACCTTTTTGTGAGGGAAGGAATTCATCGACCTGTCGAAAGTTCGGTCGAACTCACTTGCCAACCTAACCCGTACAAAAAGAGGCCGCGATGTCGACGATCCGAGAGCCTGGGCCACATCTTTGAGGGATGCCATAGGACACACCACACACGAATAGCCAGACAGGACAACATAGTAGCATATGCAGGTAAAAGGTTGCGGGAGGGTGGCTGGAACGTCAAGGTTGAGCCTCGATACAAAACGGGCCAGGGCATAAGCATTCCGGATCAGGTACTCACAAGGGAGAACCAATCTGTCGTTATGGACGCCGAAGTTGTTGGAACCAGAATCCCCCTTTCGGACACACATGCTGCAAAATGCACAAAATAGAATGATCTCTCTCTACTTAAAATTATGGGGTTTTACGTGCCAAAACCACTTTCTGATTATGAGGCACGCCGTAGTGGAGGACTCCGGAAATTTTGACCACCTGGGGTTCTTTAACGTGCACCTAAATCTAAGCACACGGGTGTTTTCGCATTTCGCCCCCATCGAAATGCGGCCGCCGTGGCCGGGATTCGATCCCGCGACCTCGTGCTCAGCAGCCCAACACCATAGCCACTGAGATCTCTCTCTACTTACACACATATCAGCAGTAGCTGGACAGCCTCCCTTAGTAACTTCCATAACACTAAATTTCAGGCGAGTTCGGGCTAAAGAGAGTTTCAAGTCTTTAATCGACCTAGGTCTGAATAGGAATGACACAAAGATGATGACCATCCGTTGTCTACAGGGGTGACGTCGATGCTTCCGAGCGCACCATCGTATGACCACTGTCTTATGAAGGGTGAAGCAAGCGCTCAAGCACCGTCACCTCTCCTCCTTTAAGCTGTTAGCTGCACTGGCTGGTACTGCCCTCAATCAGTACTCAGTTCTTCTGGTGGTATCTGTCGGCTGGATTGTGCCACAGGATCCCTCTTATCAGGGCTGGCCTCACGTCCTAGCTGACAAGCCATCACAAAATAAAAAAAATAGCCAAATGCCTCGTTGGATTAACGAGATTCCCACTGTCCCTATCTATTATCCCCTGTTCTCTTCGTCTTTTTGTTTTCCTTTATTCCCTTTGTTATATCTTCTCTTCTAGTTTATCCCAACACGAGTGCATTGCATATCTTCGCCACGACTGTCCGCACAGGGACCCTCTTCAAAAAAGTTTAAACATTTGTAATTTTTTTCTCCTTTATTATGTATGCCCACTCATGTGCAGGTCAAAAACTACCAGGTTTCTCCAGTTGTGCGATTTAACCGAGCTCCGATTGGTCGACTTTGACTGATCGAAGAAGGCACCACTGTAGGTTAAATGAGGCGTACAACTCCTGCGGTGGCGAAGAAGCGAAGTTTCTGCCTCGCGTGCAAGACGACCGTGGTTCGAATCCCGGTGCCACGCAATTTCCACCGGATAAAAAAAAATCTGCGTGTTGACAAAATTGCATAAACAGGCCTGGAGTGCGGCCTGATTCCGGTGAACAGAACCGGTAACGCACTCTTCCACCAGAGCAGGATTGGCCACCCTGGTGCAGTACTTGGCCGCAACCTCCTATATGAATACAACAATCACACCCCGGCCCTCAGTCCCCAGCAGCCACGAAGCAACTGATCACAGCGGCGGTCAGATCTGTGACGCAGCAGAGGGTGCTAAGAATCCCTGGCTCCGGACAGGGCGCCATTCGAATCTGAACCTGGCAACGTTTAACGTTCGAACGTCATCTAGTGAGGCGATTCTAGCAGTGGTATTGGAGGAATTAGAGGGTATTAAATGGCATATAATAGGGCTCTGTAGGGTTAGGAGGACAAAAGAAGCATATATAGTGCTAAAAAGCGGGCACGTACTGTGCTACCGGGGCTTAGCGGAGAGACGAGAAATAGGAGTCAGATTCCTGATTAATAAGGATATAGCTGGTAACATACAGGAATTCTATAGCATTAACGAGAGGGTGGCAGGTCTTGTTGTGAAACTTAATAAGAGGTACAAATAGAAGGTCGTACAGGTCTATGCCCCTACATCCAGTCATGATGACCAGGAAGTTGAAAGCTTTTATGAAGACGTGGAATCGGCGATGGGTAATCCTAGCCCTCACTAACCTATAATCACTGGATTTTACCCTACCTTCTATATCCTGCACTATGCTGGGATGAGCAGCAAGTATGAAGTCAATTTCATTTCTTGTTTCACCATTAGGGATTTCCCAAGTCCACTTTTTGTGCTACGCTTCTTCAAAAAGGTGTTCATTATTCTCAGCTTATTCTTTTGCGAGTTCTACCAGCATCTCTCCTCTAGCTTTCCTAGAATCGACGCCCTAGTTGCCAATTGCTTGCTTACCAGCCTGCTTTTTCCCCACTTTTACATTGAAGTCGCCCATTACTGCAGTATATGGAGTTTGCACTTTTCTTATCGCTAATTCAGCATCTTCACAATATTGATCTACTTTATCATCATCGTGACTGGATGTTGGAGCGTAGGCTTGTACTACCTTGAATCGTTACTGCTGTAGATTTCCTCAATGTTGCCAACTATGTACTTATGGATTCGGAATACTAGCCCGTAATGCTTCTACAGGGTGGGAACAAACAAAAGAAGTTCAGGGGTGCTATGCAGGATGCGTCGAGTTTGGCGAAACTCGGGATCTTCACGAGCTCTGGCGACACCCCAAGATGAAAGCACGAATGGTACCGAGACACAGTTTATCTTTCGACAAGCCTCCAGTTTCATTGGTTTATCTAGATTCACTCTGGCTGGCTATCATTCCATGGGCGTTTCCTTCTGGGCGGTCGACAAACTGGGGCTCACGTGACCATACCGTCGGTGCATGGTCGTGCCTTCTTTCACTTGTTTGTCGTTCCACCGAGTGCATTACATGCAGAAGCAAGTTGTAAAACAAATGCATTTAGTACAATATTATTAGTTACTTTAACGTGGTTTAGAAGCATTTTGAAGCTTACGAGATGTGCACTGAATGCGTCTTAGACTAATTTGTAATTTAGTACGCTTCGCATTATACCACGAGGGAGCGCTGTAGTGGCGTCATCACGTCCATTCACCGGGCAAGCATGGCGGCTAAGCATCAGAGAGGCCCAGTGTAAACAAACCCGTACAACGAGCTTGCAGTGCGCGACGTAGTGATGAGGCTCGACGAAGGCCACTATTTCTTGGATAGTTCTGTTCCTCCGTGGGCAATCTTCCCGTGCACCCGATAAGACTGCCAATAGCTTCGGCGATTTTACAGATCGCAACGCGCACCTATTGTTCACGGCAAAGTGCTGAAGAAACAACTTGTCCGGGGCTGCTTCTGCGAGTGCGCCGAGTTCCTCCACTCTGCGTGACTGCGAGCGTCACGAACATTACATAGTGTGGGCAAAAGGTAGACATCCTATATAGCTACGATGCGACGAGGTGGTACCGACGATGGATCTCGCTACCAACACAGAGAAGGAGACTTCGACAAACTGCAGATAAGTATATTTCTACTGTTTCATATTTAGCATAATAAGAGTGCACGGATTAAGTCACTTTCGTAGTAACGAACTGAATGTCCAGCAGTTTAAAGAAGGCAGTGAGAACCAATGAGTGTTCGTGCTTTTACGTGCAAGTGGGCCCGCGAAAATATGGAATAGATGAAGGTAACCTTCACCAACTTGGTGAGGCAACAGAAATCCATGAGTGACATTAAGCTAGAAAATTTATGGAAGAGTATCTTTATCCAAGTGAAATATCAATAGCAAGTACTGATATAAAGCAGGAAACTTATACAAAAATTTCATGGGTTGCACAGCACATGGAAGGCATTACCGAATCGTGATCGCCACGTTACCGATATCCCAGAAAAAAGTCTAGAATCATTGCATTCCACCGGTTATGCAATATGGGACATAAACCTGGAGGTTAACAAAGAAACTTGAGATGTCAAGGACTGTGTAGAAAGCGAAGTAACAAAAATTGTTGCAGATAGCATTAAGGCAGGAAGACAGTGGCGTAGTAAACCGTGGCAACTGATATGCTAGTTGAGATTAAAAAAGAAAGGAATCGGCAGGCAGGCCATGCACGTATTCGATCACTTGTTGCCAATTCATATCAGGTGATTACATAAGCATTACAGAATGAATGTCAAGGAGAGAGAACTACAGCCAAGGATGGTAGAAAATTGCGTAATGGGACAAGAATATGATGTTTGTAGGCATAGGATGCAATCAGCTCGTATAAGACGGGATTGTAGGGTGAGGCATTTGTTTTGCAGCGAACAAAAATAGGTTTGTGGTGCTGACAGTAGAGACGCGTGAAGGTGCAGGGCCACCTCAGCTGCTGGCACACTAATCAACATGACAATTGGCTCTGAAAAAGAAAACCCCAGTTTTGAAAAATAAAGCAATGTTGTCCCAACGCATTGTTTTACTAAGCATACTACACTAGAGGCTTCCATATTTAAGGGCACTTAGTACTAATAGTGCAACGAGCATTTTTCTTTGTAAATAATGGTTTGTACGTGGCTGATTCATTCCAATACACTTTTTTGCAGCAAAACATTCTGCTGCCGGAGCCACTCAACCGCCTGGTGGCAGTAGGCGAGCGCCAGGCACGTGCTCTTGAGAGTGTGGCAAAGGTCCAGAGGGCTGCTCCGCAACAGTAGTATCGGTGCCCTCACTGCTCTCCTGTCGAGCCCACAGAAGGCACCTTATAAAGGAGCTTTCAGTTTAATTATTTATTATTCAAGAACATGAATAAAATTATTGCAGTAAACATTGTGCTGTGCATATTAGGAGACTTATAACATGCACTTTGTGTCCCTTCAAAATAGGCAAAAACGTAAGACAACCTGTGCCACTCTTGGACCATGTAAATAAAAAATACACTAATGCAGCATACACGTCATCATGCTGTTTGTTCTTTCTATGAGCAAGAATACAGTGCGTGTTCATTAGCCACAAGATGAACGATGTGTGTAATTCACAATGAAGAAAGGAAACAGCAGGAGCTTAATAATGCTATCATCTATAGACTGTGCATATGACTGCACACAGATCGTATATTGCATACGCGGTGACGATACTTCACGCTGTTTCAGCAGCCGTCTGTCTAACCCGTGTATGCAGTACAACATACCGACTAAGTCTTCAGCTTCAGAGGGGGAAGAAGCACTCGCTCCCCGATTCAAATGTGCCACTACATGCATGTTCGATACCACATATTCTTTAACATTGTCTTATAATTGCATGTACCATATTTCACACATCTTAAGCCTTTGCATAGCACACTTCTGATGTATCCATTTCATAGGCCAAATAATTGTACACTTTGTCCTTTTGTGTTGTATGAAAAGCAGCATCCTTTAGAGTCGGATAAAACTTCAGAAGACAGGAGAGGCCCCACCCAGATGACCAAAGCGCAGCAGCCGATTGCCTACACGTCTAAAGAAATAGTCCCTCTCCAACGAGCAATATTAGTCTGTCTGGCGGCACGATATCAGTCTCGAGTGCGTGCCCATTCGTGCAGGCTTGTGTTCACCTGCCTTAAAGTGCAGATTCCGCAGCCTCCTAAAGTTGTATCCGACTATAGAAACACGTAATGCCTTGGACCAGTTGCATAGACTTCTGCAATTTGATAGCACACAATGATCAGGAGCAGACATCTCTAAAGGCATCCAAGCAAAGCTGGCTGACCACACTTCCATTATCAGGGGCTGAAAAAGGTCTCGCCAAATATTCCCATGACGTCCTTGAAAAAGAGGTGGTGTTTGGCACTTCTTTAGAATCAAAAACAGATTACACTGAATGTTGTGTAGCACGTCAAAACAAACTGAGCTTGGTTATTTGCACAGCATGTAATGGGAGTTCGAGCTTCACATAGGAAACAAACTGCTCTGTCCAGTACAATTTTGAGGCCGGTATGGCACCTATTATGGCACCGGTATGGCACCTATTATGTCAACAGTGTCTATATACAAATTACACTTTTCACAGGCCATTGATTTCACCATTATTTTTGTGTGATGGTTCTTTCAATCAGCGCTTGTATTACATGAGCAGGTGGATTTGAAAGCAAAGCTTTGTTTGCAAACCTTCCGACTTCCATAAGTGTGTGGCAAGGCACTGGCATATTGTCGAATAGCTCACACTTCCTCGGTTCTGCACCAAAGAAGCCCAATGCTCTAATTGAAGTTGGATCGCACAACAATTCAACGGCACACAAAGAAGTGTAACACACACAGCAAAGCATTCTGCTGTGTGTATTTCTCTTTGTGTCCCGTCGAATTGTTGTGCAATTAAACTTCAAGCTTCTATACCAATACACCGTCTTTAACCTCACCAATGCTCTAGTTATTAGGCCACAATGGTGCACATCTTTGAAATTTCCCAGCACAAATTAGTTCTCCGAAAAATCACAAATGTTAAATTTTGCAGCACAGCTGTATGTATGAACGTGCCATATTCTTTACCACTAAACCCACAGGAATCAAAGAGGCAAGCATTAACCAGCCTTGCTGCTGCCGTTACCATTATCATCATGACACCAATGGAAAGACAGTGCCACGTTTCAGTAAAGGGAGTGCTGGAGGGAAAGGTGTGACAGCGAGGGCTTACAATAAAAATAACAGTTACGAGACATGTTCAATGCCAATATATGCTGCATGTCACTCAGCCTACTTTGGCAATGCGGCAAGTGTTTACTCGTTTGGGCATATCACGTTTTGTGTAATCGTTGCTCTAAAGCTGTACAAATGGTCTATTTGCTCTGCAAGTTTTATTTTTATCATGGTAGGTTAAAGACCCACTTTTCATTGGCATCTGCATTACATTTCTCCCGATATGTAATAATGCCTTGGTGGTTCATGACATCTTCACGTACAGAGAGTTCTGCAGAGTATTGGATGTGCTTTGTTCTAATGCTTAAGAATTAGAGCCCCATTATGAGACGAAAATATACAATTTATCCATCCAGAATAACGCCGCCCCCCCCCCCCCCCAAAAAAAAGAAGATGCACTGAACCTCTGGCACATGCATCGACAGTGAACAGAGCAAACAATCTGAAGTATTTTCTTCATGCAAGCCAACACACTAAGATTCTCAATGCATTTTCATTTCGCCACAAATGCATAGGCACAACCGGCTTGGCGCAACATCCACATCTCGCGCTGCAACAAATTGTGCAATCCCTCGCTGTTTCATAGTGCGGCCGATAGATTACGCATGACCAAAATTCAGCATTGTGCATACTTAGTAACTTCACCAATGAAGAACCCCAAGTTGTTTATGAGATTAGGATTCATAGGTTACTTCACACAATTAGTGATATCCATTTATCTATTTATACTTAACCCCTTTCCCAAGAAAGTGAGCCATTTGGAAGGCACCCTGACAGATAAGTAGAACAATCGACAAAAAGTGATCAACCAGCGAAAAATCTGTTAATCACACTAACGCTGACATTCAAGGCGCCTTAATTCCTACGTACGTTCCGTCGACACTCCCGACTACGTTCGTAATGTTCCCACGAAGTGGGACGCATTCTTTTACATATGCCCGCTCCGCCGCAGTATTCTGGAAAGCTAGCCACCGCTTAAGCACTGCCGCATCGATAAGCGCGTCAGACACATCTCTGACACAGTGGCTAACAGTAGTTTGATGGCGTCCGATGTAACGCTCGGCGCCGACGCTTCCCTGAAAACTCCCAGTCCCGTAGAAACGGAGGGCACAAATGACTTGCTCTACGACGGTGAGCGAATGAAGCCCGCCACGCTGTCTCCGCAGACGAGAGTCTTCGCCTAGCTCGTCACACAGCCAGCACACTGATGTCTTCGACAGGCGAAAATGACGCTGAAACTCCCCGTCGGTCATGCAGGTGAACGGGTCCGGACGGTCATACTGACGCTTGCTGCCGCTGGATGCAATGAAATAGGCTGCTGCTGCCGCCGCCATGTTCCCGAGTTGAACTCGGAGGGGGTTTTGCGATGTACGAGTTTAGCACGAGTTCGCCTGTCAATCAAAAGCAGAGGTCACGCCCCGCGCGAGGCATGTAACTATTGCGCGCGCACCCACTACAGTTGGGCCACGCCCAACTTATCTTCCGGCAACAGCGACGCGGTGTCGAGCTGAGAGGCATCAACAATCTTGACCGCCGACATAAAACACGCACAACGCACTGTCATCGGTGATGTACTGAGCACCACTATCGAAAACAAAGCGTTGACTGTCGCTGGCATACATCTCGGGCTGAGATGGCCGCACAACACGGTTTCATTGCCTGCATTGCGGCGCGTAGCGCACAGTAAATAATTATCGGCACGTCACTGTAGGTGCTTGCAAGGCGTCGAGGCGTCGAGGGGGACGACGATGCTGAGGAGTGCGTATTGAAGCAGTCGTTTCAGATGGCTGCTCTGTCATCGGTGATGAAACGGAGCCACAACGTCGTAAACACGATCAGCGTCCGAGAATCGCTCGCTCTTCTAGGCCCAGTGCAATGGCATTTCTTCATCACAAGCACTGCGCACTCAACAGTTCCAATACCTCTCTCCGTTCGAAATCTGATTTCATAACTGCACACAAGAGCCCTCACCTGCCAAAATGCGAGTGCTGCGGTGTCGTTACGATATCCATCTGCGATCGCTGCTGGCTCCAGCAGAGGTAATCCGCAAGCACCTTCGATTGCACAACACACTGCGCTCAGAGGCGCCTTCACTGGGCAAGCGATGACAAGCGATGAATTCTGTCGCTGGGGAAGCACGCACGTTTCGCAATGTATCGCAGAGGCTTCGCGCACAAAGATAAACTGGTACATTTTCACTGAACTGCGTCACTACGCACTATAAAATAACATACCGCCATTTTACAGCGACAGCTGTTGTGTCGTTTTTAGTGGGTAAAGCGGGGACCTTAATAGCCTAGTGAAGCGCCTGCGATGAACAGCCGTACCGCGGCGCTGCGTTTCTATTCCCCTAATCGAGAAAGAGTGGCCATGACCCTCCATGGATCATGACCACGGTGTAAGAATACTATATATCATGACCGACTTTATTGAGAATAGCACTGCAGCACCCCTAGGCGACTTATCACCGTATGAACGCCCTCGTGCGTGCGACCCGTTTCAATGTACCGCTTCTAAGCTTTCGCCTCCCTGTCGCCACTCACGGCAAGAAGAGCAAAATTTAATAATTTGCTCGATCTCCGTTTGTCATCACAAATTTCTAGCATTGAAAACGAAAAACAGATACCTAAAGAAATAAAAATGTGCGTTATTTTATTTGTCGTACTTTAACGTATTCGTTTGAGTGAAAGTGTAGGTGCAAGAATGCGCCGCATGTACCCCGTTCGCATTCGATGGAGGATAGATAGATAGCGCCCGAAAGATGAGGCACGCCCTTGACGCGCCCGGTAAAGGCGTGGCAAACGGCTCACGGCAAGTGTGTTGACAGACAGCGGGACAGTCACGGTATCGCTAAGTTACGATAATCCGTTGACAACAATACGCGGCGCTGGCGCGTTTCGTTGTGCAGCCTTCTGCGCTTGAAACGTGGAAGCAGCGTGCCGCGCAGGGTGCGCTCATGTTGTCATACGCGACTTTTTGTCTACATATTTTTTTGCCTGCACCTTCGGCCCGTTCCGCGCTATCTACGTTCACTGACTGCCGTCGAGCAAACTCGGGCAAAACTCGGGTGAACGAGAAACTCGGGGCATCCTGCATAGCACCCCAGATTAGCAGTTTGAAAATGCACGTCATGCAAGGCTTGAAAAACAATACATAGACAATTACCATTGAAATGACATCTACACAAGGAAGCATAATTATTATTTAACACATGTTTCCAATTTACGCACAAAATTCTCTGTTCATGGAGTGTCAACAAATAATTGCGGGTGACGGTTATTCCAATTTATTATTGCGTTGGGGTGAAATGAATATTTAAAAACATCTACTCTTGGTGTGTACGCCATACCTGCATATGGGTGATCAATACGAGGCGATAGCCTTTCAGGAGGTCCTAGGTATAACCCAGGATCGAGATTTAATTTGCTGTTATATAGTTGATACATAAACCTTAATCGGGCTATTTTTCTTCTAGTGCCGAGTTCTGGGAGTTGGGGTAAAGCAAGCAGAGCTGTTACCGATTGGTGTCGCCGGTAGGCTGAAAAAGTAAATCTGACTGCAAGTCTGTGAACCCGTTCTAGGCACTGGTGATCTGGGTCCCAGATTATGGCTGCATATTCCAGGATGGACTAATGATAGTTTTTTATGGTTGAAGTTCTTTTGTTTTGTTTTGTTTTGTTTATGGTTTTGAAGTTCCGAGTTCTTTTGCGCCAAACCACAGATACGGTTTACATGTTCACTCCAGTGCTAGTGATTGTGAGGCCGAGGTACCGCAGCTTGCCAACGCGTTTTATTTCGGTGTTATTAATTGTACATGGGAAAACTAGAGGCTCTTCTTCTTGGAAATGGTCATGTAAAATGTCTTTCCAAAAAATTACTCATTCCCCACTGAACACAACTGTGAATCTTTCCCTGACACTCATTTAACAAAACTTGAGTGTGAATATTTTTAACGCGACAAAATAATAAACTCTCATCGGCGAGCAGTCGCACTTCGGCAGAGAGATGTATGTCCTTCCCAATATCATAAATATAGAATAAAAATAAAATGGGATCTAGAACCGACCCTTCAGGGACACCAGAGGACACATTTAATGTTGATGAACGCTCACCACTGATCTCAACGAATTGCTTCCTGTTATCTAAATAGGCCTGCACTCATTTTATAACATTGGAATCGATGCCGAAAGTTTGGCGTGGCGCACGCAATAAGTTGGCGTGGCGCACCTTGTCAAAGGCCCTGGAAACATCAAATGCAATAGGTCAATTCTTTATTTGGAGTTAAGGGCTGCAGCAAAGCTGTCAACAGTTTCGAATAATTGTGTAACTGTTCAGTGGCCACTGCAGAACCCATGTTGCTTGCTGTAAAGAAGATTGTGATTTTCAAGGCAGTGCAGCAGGCATTTACAGATATGCTCTAGCGTTTTGCATACAGAGGATGTGATCGATATAGGATGATAATTTTCAGCCCTTAATCAGCTTCCAGGTTTATGTACAGGTACAACTTTTGCCAACAGCCATTCACTCGGCACAAGAAATTCACCCAAAGAAAGCGAAAAGATTTTAACCAAAAAAAGCGAAATCCATTCGCAATATCTCAAATAATTTCATCGAAACCATGTCTGGTCCTGCGGACTTCTTGGTATTTAAGTTTAAAAGCTGGGAGATAATGCCTTCTTTTGATACAAAGACATTGCTATCACAGTGTATCTGACATGGCGTTTGTAGCGATGCTCTATAACGGAGGGTTGATGATCAGCGGCAATATCTGTAAGGTAAAGGAGGCATGTGTAAGCGACATTGTTGCTGCGGTGCTGCCGCTCCCACTGATGACCGGGTGATCCGAGGTACTATTTATGTGCTTGCTCCTGGTGGCTGATGATGGCTCTATGCATGGCAGTTTCGATTTGTTGGTCGAGATGACATCACCAGTTACAATACGCGCTGAGACAGGAGAAACTTCGATAACGTAGGGTTGATGATCAGCCGCAATATCTGTAAGGTAAGCCAGGCATGGGTAAGCGACATCGTTGCTGCGGTGATGCCTCCCACTAATGACCGGTTGATCCGAGGTACTATTAAAGTGTTTGCTCCATGTGCCTGATGATGGCTCTATGCATGGCAGTTTCGATTTCTTGGTCAAGATGACATCACCAGTTACAATACGCGCTGAGACAGGAGAAACTTCGATGACGTAGGTTTGATGATCAGCCGCAATATCTGTAAGGTAAGCCAGGCATGGGTAAGCGACATCGTTGCTGCGGTGGTGCCTCCCAGTAATGACCGGTTGATCCGAGGTACTATTAAAGTGCTAGCTCCTGGTGCCAGATGATGGCCCTATGCATGGCAGGTTCCATTGGTTGCTCAAGATGGTATCCCCAATTCCAATCCGCGCTTAGGCAGGAAAAGCTTGAGCTGCGCTCCTTGATAACGCAGGGCCGATGATCTGCGGCAATATCTGCAAGGTAAGCCAGGTATGTGTAAGAGACATTGTTGCTGAGGTGGCGCCACACCCACTGATGATCGGTTGATCCGAGGTACTATTTAAGCGCTTTCTCCTGGTGGCTGATGATGGCCCTATGCATAGCAGGTTCCACTCGTTGGTCAAGATGACATCATTAGTTCCAATCCGCGCTGAGGAAGGAAAAATTGAGCCGCACACCTTGATACCGCAGGGTTCATGATTAGCGGCAATATCTGTTAGGTAAGCCAGGCATGTGTAAGCGACAAAGTTGCTGCGGTGCCACGACTCCCACTGATGACCGGTTGATCCTAGCTACAATCTAAGTGCTTGCTCCTGGTGCAGGATGATGGCCCTGTACACGGCAGGTTCCATTCGTTAGTCAAGATAACATCACCAGTTCCATTCCGCGCTGAGGAAGGAAAAGCATTAACTGCGCTCCTTGATAACGCAGCGTTATGATCAGCGACCATATTTGTAAGGTAAGCCAGGCATGTGTAAGCAACATTGTTGCTGCGGTGCCGCCACCCCCACTGATGACCGGTTGATCCGTGGTTTTTTTTAAGCGTTTGCTCTTGGTGGCTGATGATGGCCCTATGCATGGCAGGTTCGATTTATTGGTCTAGATGACATCACCAGTTCCAATCCGCGGTGAGGCAGGAAAAATTGAGCCGCACTCCTTGATAACGCAGGGCTGGTGATCTGCGGCAATATCTGTAAGGTAAGCCAGGCACGTGTAAGCGACTTGTTGCTGCGGTGCCGCCACTCCCACTGATGACCGCATGATCCGAGGTTCTATTTAAGCGCTCGCTCCTGGTGCCGGATGCCGGCCCTATGCATGGCAGGTTCAATTCGTTGGTCAAGATGACATCACCAGTTTCAATCCCCGCTTACTCAGAAAAAACTTGCTCTGCGCTCCTTGATAACGCAGGGTTGACGATCTGCGGCAATATCTCTAAGGTAAGTCAGGCATGTGTAAGCGACATTGTTGCTGCGGCGCCTCCACTCCCACTAATGACCGGCTGATCCTAGGTACAATCTAAGTGCTTGCTCCTGGCGCCGGATGACGGTCCTATGCATGGCAGGTTTAATTCGTTGGTGAAGACGACATCACCAGTTTCATTCCGCGCTGAGGCAGGAAAAACTTTAGCGGCTCTCTTTGATAACGCATTGTTGATGATCAAAGGCAATATGTGTAAGGTAAGCCAGGAATGTGTAAGCGCACGTTGTTGCTGTGGTACTGCCGCTCCCACTGATGTCCGCGAGATCCAATTTACTATTTATGTGCTTTCTCCTGCTGGCTGATGATGGCCCTATGCAATGCAGTTTCCATTCATTGGTCAAGATGACCTCACCAGTTCCAATCCGCGTTTAGGCAGGAAATTCTTCAGCCGCGCTCCTTAATAACGCAGGGTTGATGATCAGGGCCAATGTCTGTAAAGTAAGCCAATCTTGTCTAAGCGATATTGTTGCTGCGGTGGTGACCGGGTGATCTGATGACCGGCTGATGACCGGGTGATCTGAGGTACTATTTAAGTGCTTGCCCCTAATGGTTGATGATGGCCCTATGCATGGCAGGTTCCATTCGTTGGTCAAGGTGAAATCACAAGTCCCCATCCGCGCTTAGGCAGGAAAAACTTGAGGCACGCTCCTTGATAACGCAGGGTTGATGATGTGCGGCAATATCTGCAAGGTAAGCCAGGCATGTGTAAGAGACATTGTTGCGGTGGTGGTGCCGCTCCCACTGATCACCGGTTGATCCGAGGTACTATTTAAGTGCTTGCTCCTGGTGCCAGTGGATGGCTCTATGCATGGCAGGTTCCATTCCTTCGTCAAGATGAAATCACCAGTCCCCATCCGCGCTTAGGCAGGAAAAACTTGAGGCACGCTCCTTGATAACGCAGGGCTGATGATCAGCGGCAATATGTGTTAGGTAAGCCAGGCATGTGTAAGCGACATTGTTGCTGCGGTACCGCCACTCCCACGGATGACCGGTTGATCCGAGGTACTATTTAAGAGCTTGCTCCTGGTGCCGGATGATGACTCTATGCATGGCAGGTTCTATTCGTTGGTCAAGATGACATCACTAGTTCCAAACTTTGCTGAGGAAGGAAAAATTGAGCCGCACTCCTCGATAACGCAGGGCTGCTGATCAGCGGCAATATGTTTTAGCTAAGCAAGGTATGTAAGCGCCATTGTTGCTGCGGTGCCGCCACTCCCACTGATGACAGGGTGATCCAAGGTACATTCTGAGCGCTTGCTTCTGGTGCCGGATGATTGCCCTATGCATGGCAGGTTCCATTCTTTGGTCAAGATGACATGACCAGTTCCAATCCGCGCTGAGGACGGAAAAACTTGAGCCGCGTTACTTTATAACGTAGGGTTGATGATCAGAGGCAATATCTGTAAAGTAAGCGAGGCATGTGCAAGCGGCATTGTTGCAGTGGTGGTGCCGCTCCCACTGAGGACTGGTTGATCCGAGGTACTATTTAAGTGCTTGCTCCTGGTGCCTGGTGATGCTCCTATGCATGGCAGGTTCCTGTCGTTGGTCAAGGTGACATTACCGGTTCCAATCTACCCTGACGCAGGAAAAACTTGAGCCGCGCGCCTTGATAACGCATGGTTGATGATCGGCGGACAATATCTGCAAGGCAAGCCAGGCATGTGTAAGCGACATTGCTGCCGCGGTGCCGGCACTCCCACTAATGACCGGTTGATCCGAGGTACTATTTAAATGCTTGCTCCTGGTGCCTGATGATGCTCCTATGCATAGCAGGTTCCATTGGTTGGTCAAGATGACATTCCCAGTTCCAATCCGCGCTTGGGCATGAAAAACTTGAGCCACGCTCCTCGATAACGCAGGGTTGGTGATCTGCGGCAATATCTTTAAGGTTGTGGGGATCGCACGCGCATCCCGATATCTCCGGAGCGGCCACGCGGTTATCACGCGATAATCACGTGCTCGCTCGCGGAGGGTAGCGGGGAGAGGGCACCTTCGCCGCTCCCGCTGCTCTTCGCGCCTGGCCGCGACGCTGCAGCCAAGGCACCCCGTTCCCTCCTTTCCCTTTCTTGGAATCGGGGAGACTCCTCTCCGCCGCTCGGGAGAAGCGCTATTCCCCCGATGCACGGTCGTCTTACGGCTGACGAGCTTGCGAAAGGCCGCATCTCAAATCCGCCGCTGAGACCGCCGCATGCCGTCCCCCTGTGGCGCCCGGCCTTTGTGTGCGACTCACCGCCCCAGGGTGCGAGCGCGGATCCACTTGGGTGAGCTGAACTCTTATCAGCCTCTTTTGTGGTTCCCACATTGTGCGGTTTGTTTCACCCCAGACGTTCGGAATGCTCCGCCGCTGAGGTTTCGTGTTGTGTTGTATTTGTTTGTGTTGTGGCTGTTGTTGTCTGTTGGAATCATTGTACTCTAAGGTGAATAAACACCTTAGGTCGAGACTCACCCTGTCCCCACTGGCCTGAACCCGCCGTGGTCGCAACTCACTGCGAACCGCGGGTTAGGGGTCACAGCTCTGACTGCTAGGGCTGCTGCGAAAGTGCTAAGGAGCGACTGCCGCTCCGCCGGCGCTGTGCGATCCAGAGAAGGGTCAGGTGCGCACGCGCGAGCCTGAGTAATACCCCTATATTTGGCGCCCAACGTGGGGCCAGAGGTGTGACAGGTTGAGTCTGTTTGTGTGAGTGACTGCCACTGCACGAACGAACCATGGCAGCATACGGGGCTGATTTACAGCCGTTGTATACGCTGTCGCAGGTTGCTACCAACAGGCAACAATTCGAAGCGGCGGTAACTGCTACCGCTCAGTCATGCCCTGCGGCGAACATTAGCCGTGGGAATTTGATAAGCTTCGAAGAGGGTAGCGCTACACACGAGGCGCTCTCTCCGGCAGGATGTACCCCTGAAGGCGTGAGGCACATTACGCCGAACCCTTCGCCACTGTTTGCGGAGAGCATGGAGTCACTGCGGCATACATGCTCAACGCGTTGTGCTCCTGTGCCAGGCATTACTGGCCAGAGCGAGCCTCAACAGGCGCTGTTGCAGGATGCGATGCGCTTGATTGAGAGGTTGACAGGTGCCGTGCAGAACACTCTGCTGACATCTGCCGCCGCTGCTAGACCGAGAGTGAGGGTGGACTTACCCACCTACAGCGGGTATCATGATTCAGTTAGCGTCAACGAATACCTCGATCGCGTGCTGACTTACCAGCGCGCAACGGGGCTGTCCGATGCCGAGATGCTGGAACGCGTCGTACCAGTGTCGTTGACTGATCACGCTGCCCGCTGGTTCCGGCTTACTGGCTACCGGTCTAGCACGCTGGCCGAGTTCCGAGCGGCATTACGCGAGGAATTCCTGCCCGCAGATTACGAGCGTCGTCTGCGGCGCGAGTTGGAGCTACGTACTCAGCATCCGGACGAATCCTTGCTCGAGTACGTCAGGGCGATGGACGAACTTTATCGTACCGCTGACCCTACCGCTCCGAACTGCGATAAGGTGGAGAGAGTCACACGACAAGCTCATCCCACCTTCGCAGCGTACCTAAGAGGCAGCAAGTTCAGGGATTTGGATGAGCTGGCCTCGGAGGCAAAGCGCATACAGGCGGACATACTCGCCTTGCGCTCATACCGACCTCCACCCCCAGCGTCGAGGGCACTTGAGCCGCGATGCGCGTGGAACGGGGACACTTTTCGCACTCGTTCCGGTGGAGATGGTGTGGTTGCTTTCAGTGACGGACAACTGAGAAACGGTTGGGGCTTATCTGACCGGGCTCTCGACCCGTACACTTATGCCATGCGTGCAGCATGCGCTGCCGATGGCCGAGGTATGCAGAATCGTGTTCGATATGCCGGCTCGATGATGCGAGAGCAGAGCGTGCCTGCAAGGGAGCAGTCGATAGAGAGGAACAATGGTCAAACGGCGCGAGGCACTGGACGCCAAGCCCGTCAAAGGCCGGCTCTCCTCTGTTATCGGTGCAACCAGCCGGGGCACTTCGCCCGGGATTGCAGAAAGCCTGCGAACCGAGAGCACGCGCTTTCGGGAAACGAGCGGGGCCGCCGGTGAGCAATGCTGCATGGCCGGCGGCGGCTACAGCGGTGCGAAGTGAGACACATGAACTCCTTGCCCCGCTGGCTTGTCGTTTTGGATTGCCCAGCGACACGCCAGTCCCGCTCATAGAGGTTACAGTCACCCGGCGCAGGTTTTTTGCGCTGTTAGACACAGGAGCAAGCGCTTCACTATTTGGCGACGAGGTGTGTGAACATCTCCGTCGGAACGCTATCCGACTGAGAGAGAGTAATGTGACCTTCCGACTGGCCAGCGGCACGGCACATGCGAGCTGTGCTGCTAGGCTTGTGGTGCGGTGGGAGAAACGGGTGAAGCGGCAACGCCTAGCTCACCTTCCCGGCCTGTCGGTTCCTATAATTCTTGGTAGAGACTTCCTCGCCAAGACGGGCATTGTTATTGACGTCTGCAACGGAGGATATAGGGAGCGAGCATGTGGCACCCTGAAACCTTTCGTTTCATTTCAAAAAGCGTCAGAGACAACTTCGTTCGATGATGCTTCGCGCGCAGACCGACCCAACGATTGCCCGAAAAGGTCCCTCAGAACGGTTGCGGCCGGGTCGAAATGCCGAACTGCTCCCCTCCCGCAAAGCCCATAACCCCCGCTGCGGTGGCAGACTGTGCCGCAGTGAGGGGCGAACGATACCACCCGCTGCTGGACGACTCAAGCAGTTTGTCGGGGGAAGAAAAGGCTCGCCTCTCAGCGCTTCTGACTGAATATGATGCCGTATTCACAGAGCGGCCTGGTTGCACTACGCTATACAGGCACAAAATTGAGACGGGCGACGCCTCTCCGTGGAAGTGCAATCCTCGGCCGGTGAGTTTGGCTAAAAGGAAAGCACTAGACAGCGCTCTGGACGAACTGCTCGATACAGGCGTTGTTGAAAGGTCGGACAGCCCATGGGGTTTTCCTGTGGTGTTGGTTGCTACAAAGGATGGGACGCCCCGCCTTTGTGTTGACTATCGCCGCCTGAACGAGGTGACACGCAAGGACGCATATCCGCTTCCTAGCATTCCCTCGATAGTATCCAACGTTGGCGGAGCGAAATACTTCACTACGCTCGATGCAAGCAGAGGATACTTTCAGGTGGAGGTAGATCCCTGTGACCGAGAGAAGACTGACTTCACGTGTCACAGGGGACTTTTCCAGTTTACCCGTATGCCATTCGGACTTGTCGGTGCGCCTGCGACTTACCAGCGCCTGATGGACCGTGTCTTGGGTGACGCAAGGTGGCACCACGCTCTTGCTTACCTGGACGATGTTGTGGTATACTCGCGTACCTTTGATGGGCACTTACGCCATCTCAGGGACGTGTTGGAGCGTCTGAGGTCTGCGGGGATAACGCTAAACCCGACCAAGACCCAGATCGCAGCAACCCGAGTAACGCTACTGGGGTTTAAACTGGATAACGGACGCCTTCTACCGTGTGATGACAAGGTTCAGGCATTATTGAACTACCCGTCACCGGAAGACATAGGCGGACTGAGACGCTTTTTGGGGCTGGCGAATTTCTATCGACAGTTCATCCCAAACTGCGCTGCACTGCAAGCCCCCTTGACAATGCTGTTGAGGAAAGGTGAGCAGTGGAGGTGGGGTCCCGAGCAAGAGGAGGCACTGCGCAACCTCGTAAACGCGCTCGTGGAAACTACCGAGTTAAGGCTACCTGATTTGAACAAAGAATTTGTCATTCATACGGACGCCAGCGACCTTGGCCTAGGAGCGGTTTTGCTCCAACAGCACGAAGGTAGCTTGCGCCCGGTAGCTTTTGCCAGCCGCTCTTTGACTCCCGCAGAGAAAAATTACTCCGTGACAGAAAAAGAATGTCTGGCGATCATTTTCGCTCTCAAAAAGTTCGACTACTATATTGATGGAGTCCCATTCATAATTGAGACCGATCATATGGCATTAACTTGGCTTAGGCGCTTAGGAGAGCCGAGCGGCCGGCTCGCGCGATGGGCACTTCTCCTGCAGCGATACGATTTTACCGTTCGCTACAGGAGAGGAAAGAACAACGTTGTGGCGGACGCACTTTCGCGCGCGCCCGTTGACTGTGAGAAGATTGATATTACTACTCAACTCACCTCGCCCGAAACTGAGCTTGAGAGCGCAATAACCGCTGCAACGATTGAGGTTGTCAGGAGGGGTAACATTAATACCCATCGTGACCCCTCAGTGACTCAGCCGAAGAGCAGAGTAACTGCTACAATGCTCGACGGCGCTGGTCCCGAAGGAAGGGCGGATGAACCCCCTTCTCAGGACGAAAGCGTGAACCACTTGGACTGCGTCAGTTCAGTGGGGAGCGTGTTCGGCAGAAAGGAGCTGTTAGAGGCACAGCGGGAGGATCCATTTTGTAAGAAAGTGTTTGAGGGGCTCCGGGAGCCCGGCGGCGCGGCCGCGGCGCACATGGACGCAGCTGGTATTGCTGTGGGTGCGCGGCGCTCCGAAACAGCTGGGGTGCTATGCAGGATGCCCCGAGTTTCTCGTTCACCCGAGTTTTGCCCGAGTTTGCTCGACGGCAGTCAGTGAACGTAGATAGCGCGGAACGGGCCGAAGGTGCAGGCAAAAAAATATGTAGACAAAAAGTCGCGTATGACAACATGAGCGCACCCTGCGCGGCACGCTGCTTCCACATTTCAAGCGCAGAAGGCTGCACAACGAAACGCGCCAGCGCCGCGTATTGTTGTCAACGGATTATCGTAACTTAGCGATACCGTGACTGTCCCGCTGTCTGTCAGCACACTTGCCGTGAGCCGTTTGCCACGCCTTTACCGGGCGCGTCAAGGGCGTGCCTCATCTTTCGGGCGCTATCTATCTATCCTCCATCGAATGCGAACGGGGTACATGCGGCGCATTCTTGCACCTACACTTTCACTCAAACGAATACGTTAAAGTACGACAAATAAAATAACGCACATTTTTATTTCTTTAGGTATCTGTTTTTCGTTTTCAATGCTAGAAATTTGTGATGACAAACGGAGATCGAGCAAATTGTTAAATTTTGCTCTTCTTGCCGTGAGTGGCGACAGGGAGGCGAAAGCTTAGAAGCGGTACATTGAAACGGGTCGCACGCACGAGGGCGTTCATACGGTGATAAGTCGCCTAGGGGCGCTGCAGTGCTATTCTCAATAAAGTCGGTCATGATATATAGTATTCTTACACCGTGGTCATGATCCATGGAGGGTCATGGCCACTCTTTCTCGATTAGGGGAATAGAAACGCAGCGCCGCGGTACGGCTGTTCATCGCAGGCGCTTCACTAGGCTATTAAGGTCCCCGCTTTACCCACTAAAAACGACACAACAGCTGTCGCTGTAAAATGGCGGTATGTTATTTTATAGTGCGTAGTGACGCAGTTCAGTGAAAATGTACCAGTTTATCTTTGTGCGCGAAGCCTCTGCGATACATTGCGAAACGTGCGTGCTTCCCCAGCGACAGAATTCATCGCTTGTCATCGCTTGCCCAGTGAAGGCGCCTCTGAGCGCAGTGTGTTGTGCAATCGAAGGTGCTTGCGGATTACCTCTGCTGGAGCCAGCAGCGATCGCAGATGGATATCGTAACGACACCGCAGCACTCGCATTTTGGCAGGTGAGGGCTCTTGTGTGCAGTTATGAAATCAGATTTCGAACGGAGAGAGGTATTGGAACTGTTGAGTGCGCAGTGCTTGTGATGAAGAAATGCCATTGCACTGGGCCTAGAAGAGCGAGCGATTCTCGGACGCTGATCGTGTTTACGACGTTGTGGCTCCGTTTCATCACCGATGACAGAGCAGCCATCTGAAACGACTGCTTCAATACGCACTCCTCAGCATCGTCGTCCCCCTCGACGCCTCGACGCCTTGCAAGCACCTACAGTGACGTGCCGATAATTATTTACTGTGCGCTACGCGCCGCAATGCAGGCAATGAAACCGTGTTGTGCGGCCATCTCAGCCCGAGATGTATGCCAGCGACAGTCAACACTTTGTTTTCGATAGTGGTGCTCAGTACATCACCGATGACAGTGCGTTGTGCGTGTTTTATGTCGGCGGTCAAGATTGTTGATGCCTCTCAGCTCGACACCGCGTCGCTGTTGCCGGAAGATAAGTTGGGCGTGGCCCAACTGTAGTGGGTGCGCGCGCAATAGTTACATGCCTCGCGCGGGGCGTGACCTCTGGTTTTGATTGACAGGCGAACTCGTGCTAAACTCGTACATCGCGAAACCCCCTCCGAGTTCAACTCGGGAACATGGCGGCGGCAGCAGCAGCCTATTTCATTGCATCCAGCGGCAGCAAGCGTCAGTATGACCGTCCGGACCCGTTCACCTGCATGATCGACGGGGAGTTTCAGCGTCATTTTCGCCTGTCGAAGACATCAGTGTGCTGGCTGTGTGATGAGCTAGGCGAAGACTCTCGTCTGCGGAGACAGCGTGGCGGGCTTCATTCGCTCACCGTCGTAGAGCAAGTCATTTGTGCCCTCCGTTTCTACGGGACTGGGAGTTTTCAGGGAAGCGTCGGCGCCGAGCGTTACATCGGACGCCATCAAACTACTGTTAGCCACTGTGTCAGAGATGTGTCTGACGCGCTTATCGATGCGGCAGTGCTTAAGCGGTGGCTAGCTTTCCAGAATACTGCGGCGGAGCGGGCATATGTAAAAGAATGCGTCCCACTTCGTGGGAACATTACGAACGTAGTCGGGAGTGTCGACGGAACGTACGTAGGAATTAAGGCGCCTTGAATGTCAGCGTTAGTGTGATTAACAGATTTTTCGCTGGTTGATCACTTTTTGTCGATTGTTCTACTTATCTGTCAGGGTGCCTTCCAAATGGCTCACTTTCTTGGGAAAGGGGTTAAGTATAAATAGATAAATGGATATCACTAATTGTGTGAAGTAACCTATGAATCCTAATCTCATAAACAACTTGGGGTTCTTCATTGGTGAAGTTACTAAGTATGCACAATGCTGAATTTTGGTCATGCGTAATCTATCGGCCGCACTATGAAACAGCGAGGGATTGCACAATTTGTTGCAGCGCGAGATGTGGATGTTGCGCCAAGCCGGTTGTGCCTATGCATTTGTGGCGAAATGAAAATGCATTGAGAATCTTAGTGTGTTGGCTTGCATGAAGAAAATACTTCAGATTGTTTGCTCTGTTCACTGTCGATGCATGTGCCAGAGGTTCAGTGCATCTTCTTTTTTTTTGGGGGGGGGGGGGGCGGCGTTATTCTGGATGGATAAATTGTATATTTTCGTCTCATAATGCGGCTCTAATTCTTAAGCATTAGAACAATGCACATCCAATACTCTGCAGAACTCTCTGTACGTGAAGATGTCATGAACCACCGAGGCATTATTACATATCGGGAGAAATGTAATGCAGATGCCAATGAAAAGTGGGTCTTTAACCTACCATGATAAAAATAAAACTTGCAGAGCAAATAGACCATTTGTACAGCTTTAGAGCAACGATTACACAAAACGTGATATGCCCAAACGAGTAAACACTTGCCGCATTGCCAAAGTAGGCTGAGTGACATGCAGCATATATTGGCATTGAACATGTCTCGTAACTGTTATTTTTATTGTAAGCCCTCGCTGTCACACCTTTCCCTCCAGCACTCCCTTTACTGAAACGTGGCACTGTCTTTCCATTGGTGTCATGATGATAATGGTAACGGCAGCAGCAAGGCTGGTTAATGCTTGCCTCTTTGATTCCTGTGGGTTTAGTGGTAAAGAATATGGCACGTTCATACATACAGCTGTGCTGCAAAATTTAACATTTGTGATTTTTCGGAGAACTAATTTGTGCTGGGAAATTTCAAAGATGTGCACCATTGTGGACTAATAACTAGAGCATTGGTGAGGTTAAAGACGGTGTATTGGTATAGAAGCTTGAAGTTTAATTGCACAACAATTCAACGGGACACAAAGAGAAATACACACAGCAGAATGCTTTGCTGTGTGTGTTACACGTCTTTGTGTGCCGTTGAATTGTTGTGCGATCCAACTTCAATTAGAGCATTGGGCTTCTTTGGTGCAGGACCGAGGAAGTGTGAGCTATTCGACAATATGCCAGTGCCTTGCCACACACTTATGGAAGTCGGAAGGTTTGCAAACAAAGCTTTGCTTTCAAATCCACCTGCTCATGTAATACAAGCGCTGATTGAAAGAACCATCACACAAAAATAATGGTGAAATCAATGGCCTGTGAAAAGTGTAATTTGTATATAGACACTGTTGACATAATAGGTGCCATACCGGTGCCATAATAGGTGCCATGCCGGCCTCAAAATTGTACTGGACAGAGCAGTTTGTTTCCTATGTGAAGCTCGAACTCCCATTACATGCTGTGCAAATAACCAAGCTCAGTTTGTTTTGACGTGCTACACAACATTCAGTGTAATCTGTTTTTGATTCTAAAGAAGTGCCAAACACCACCTCTTTTTCAAGGACGTCATGGGAATATTTGGCGAGACCTTTTTCAGCCCCTGATAATGGAAGTGTGGTCAGCCAGCTTTGCTTGGATGCCTTTATAGATGTCTGCTCCTGATCATTGTGTGCTATCAAATTGCAGAAGTCTATGCAACTGGTCCAAGGCATTACGTGTTTCTATAGTCGGATACAACTTTAGGAGGCTGCGGAATCTGCACTTTAAGGCAGGTGAACACAAGCCTGCACCAATGGGCACGCACTCGAGACTGATATCGTGCCGCCAGACAGACTAATATTGCTCGTTGGAGAGGGACTATTTCTTTAGACGTGTAGGCAATCGGCTGCTGCGCTTTGGTCATCTGGGTGGGGCCTCTCCTGTCTTCTGAAGTTTTATCCGACTCTAAAGGATGCTGCTTTTCATACAACACAAAAGGACAAAGTGTACAATTATTTGGCCTATGAAATGGATACATCAGAAGTGTGCTATGCAAAGGCTTAAGATGTGTGAAATATGGTACATGCAATTATAAGACAATGTTAAAGAATATGTGGTATCGAACATGCATGTAGTGGCACATTTGAATCGGGGAGTGTTGCAGTCATATGCACAGTCTATAGATGATAGCATTATTAAGCTCCTGCTGTTTCCTTTCTTCATTGTGAATTACACACATCGTTCATCTTGTGGCTAATGAACACGCACTGTATTCTTGCACATAGAAAGAACAAACAGCATGATGACGTGTATGCTGCATTAGTGTATTTTTTATTTACATGGTCCAAGAGTGGCACAGGTTGTCTTATGTTTTTGCCTATTTTGAAGGGACACAAAGTGCATGTTATAAGTCTCCTAATATGCACAGCACAATGTTTACTGCAATAATTTTATTCATGTTCTTGAATAATAAATAATTAAACTGAAAGCTCCTTTATAAGGTGCCTTCTGTGGGCTCGACAGGAGAGCAGTGAGGGCACCGATACTACTGTTGCGGAGCAGCCCTCTGGACCTTTGCCACACTCTCAAGAGCACGTGCCTGGCGCTCGCCTACTGCCACCAGGCGGTTGAGTGGCTCCGGCAGCAGAATGTTTTGCTGCAAAAAAGTGTATTGGAATGAATCAGCCACGTACAAACCATTATTT
This sequence comes from Dermacentor albipictus, assembly GCF_038994185.2. NCBI lineage: Eukaryota > Metazoa > Arthropoda > Arachnida > Ixodida > Ixodidae > Dermacentor > Dermacentor albipictus. The sequence continues at coordinate 279,757,581 of NC_091821.1, read as the reverse complement.
ACAAAGAAAAATGCTCGTTGCACTATTAGTACTAAGTGCCCTTAAATATGGAAGCCTCTAGTGTAGTATGCTTAGTAAAACAATGCGTTGGGACAACATTGCTTTATTTTTCAAAACTGGGGTTTTCTTTTTCAGAGCCAATTGTCATGTTGATTAGTGTGCCAGCAGCTGAGGTGGCCCTGCACCTTCACGCGTCTCTACTGTCAGCACCACAAACCTATTTTTGTTCGCTGCAAAACAAATGCCTCACCCTACAATCCCGTCTTATACGAGCTGATTGCATCCTATGCCTACAAACATCATATTCTTGTCCCATTACGCAATTTTCTACCATCCTTGGCTGTAGTTCTCTCTCCTTGACATTCATTCTGTAATGCTTATGTAATCACCTGATATGAATTGGCAACAAGTGATCGAATACGTGCATGGCCTGCCTGCCGATTCCTTTCTTTTTTAATCTCAACTAGCATATCAGTTGCCACGGTTTACTACGCCACTGTCTTCCTGCCTTAATGCTATCTGCAACAATTTTTGTTACTTCGCTTTCTACACAGTCCTTGACATCTCAAGTTTCTTTGTTAACCTCCAGGTTTATGTCCCATATTGCATAACCGGTGGAATGCAATGATTCTAGACTTTTTTCAAGGATATCGGTAACGTGGCGATCACGATTCGGTAATGCCTTCCATGTGCTGTGCAACCCATGAAATTTTTGTATAAGTTTCCTGCTTTATATCAGTACTTGCTATTGATATTTCACTTGGATAAAGATACTCTTCCATAAATTTTCTAGCTTAATGTCACTCATGGATTTCTGTTGCCTCACCAAGTTGGTGAAGGTTACCTTCATCTATTCCATATTTTCGCGGGCCCACTTGCACGTAAAAGCACGAACACTCATTGGTTCTCACTGCCTTCTTTAAACTGCTGGACATTCAGTTCGTTACTACGAAAGTGACTTAATCCGTGCACTCTTATTATGCTAAATATGAAACAGTAGAAATATACTTATCTGCAGTTTGTCGAAGTCTCCTTCTCTGTGTTGGTAGCGAGATCCATCGTCGGTACCACCTCGTCGCATCGTAGCTATATAGGATGTCTACCTTTTGCCCACACTATGTAATGTTCGTGACGCTCGCAGTCACGCAGAGTGGAGGAACTCGGCGCACTCGCAGAAGCAGCCCCGGACAAGTTGTTTCTTCAGCACTTTGCCGTGAACAATAGGTGCGCGTTGCGATCTGTAAAATCGCCGAAGCTATTGGCAGTCTTATCGGGTGCACGGGAAGATTGCCCACGGAGGAACAGAACTATCCAAGAAATAGTGACCTTCGTCGAGCCTCATCACTACGTCGCGCACTGCAAGCTCGTTGTACGGGTTTGTTTACACTGGGCCTCTCTGATGCTTAGCCGCCATGCTTGCCCGGTGAATGGACGTGATGACGCCACTACAGCGCTCCCTCGTGGTATAATGCGAAGCGTACTAAATTACAAATTAGTCTAAGACGCATTCAGTGCACATCTCGTAAGCTTCAAAATGCTTCTAAACCACGTTAAAGTAACTAATAATATTGTACTAAATGCATTTGTTTTACAACTTGCTTCTGCATGTAATGCACTCGGTGGAACGACAAACAAGTGAAAGAAGGCACGACCATGCACCGACGGTATGATCACGTGAGTCCCAGTTTGTCGACCGCCCAGAAGGCAACGCCCAAGGAATGATAGCCAGCCAGAGTGAATCTAGATAAACCAATGAAACTGGAGGCTTGTCGAAAGATAAACTGTGTCTCGGTACCATTCGTGCTTTCATCTTGGGGTGTCGCCAGAGCTCGTGAAGATCCCGAGTTTCGCCAAACTCGACGCATCCTGCATAGCACCCCTGGTAATGCTGTGAGCGCGTTGGATTCCTACCTGCTAGACTCTGACGGCGTCCTGCTGAGATACATTCCCGCTGAGAAGGATACACACGAGTCCTTCAAAACGGTGATTCCACGCACGCTGAGAGGAGCACTTTTACGCTACTTTCACGATACGTGCCTGGCCGGGCATGCAAGTGGCTCTAAGACTTATCTAAAGTTGTGCCGCTTTGCTACCTGGCCTCGAATGAAGCGGGATGTGATGCGCTACGCCCGCTCTTGCAACGTGTGCCAACGCGTGAAGCCACGTGGTGGACGCCCACCCGGGCTCATGCAGCCGATCAATAGCCGAACACCGTGGCAAATTGCGGCATGTGACGTCATGGGGCCTTACCCCAGGACACCGAGCGGGAACCGATTCCTTCTCGTAGTCACAGACCATTTCAGCAAGTGGGTGGAACTGTTCCACCTACGGAAGCTGACGGCACGCGTAATCATGGGAAAGCTGGTCGAGGTGTTTACACGATTCGGCTATCCTGAGCAGCTGATAACGGACAATGCGTCCTACTTCACTGCCAAACTCTTCGTGGACTCTTGTGCAGCTCTCGGCATTAAGCACAGGAGAACAACCACGTACCATGCCCAGGCGAATCCCACTGAGCGTGTGAACCGCAACATCAAGCACATGCTAGTTGCATTTGCGGGGATGCACAATGAGTGGGACGCTTGTCTTCCTGAAATTGGATTTGCTATCAGGTCGACAGTGAATAGATCGACTGGGTATACACCCGCCACCCTCAACCTTGGGAGGGAGCTGTTGAATCCGGTAGAACTTACTCTACAGGAACGAAGCAGCACGGAACTGGTTGTTTCGTCGGCACGCGCCGATTATGCGACTGGGCTGCGCGCGAAGGTAACGGAGGCTTTACGAAAAGCGCGACGGAACCTGAGCACTGCACGTGCCGAGCAGAAAGCGCAGTACGACCGCTCTCATCGGGAAGTTCAGTACAAAGTGGGCGACCTGGTGTTGCGACGGAATCACGTCCTGAGAGACGCCAGTAAGAAATTCTCAGCTTCTCTGGCGCCGAAATGGACAGGACCGTACCGGGTGCGAGAGACTGTCTCTTCGCTCGTGTACAGGCTGGCGGACTTGAAGCTAAGACCGATCAGCCGACCGGCGCATGTCTGCGATCTCAAACCCTACTATGACAGAGGGAATGAGTCGCCCGAGGAGAATGCTCTCCCGCGTCCGCAGGCAGCGGCATCGGGTGGCACGGCTCGACGTTCGAGCCCGGTGCGGCATTATAACTTGCGATCTCGGCAGAACTAACTCTGTCCGGTTCGCGGAGGCTATTTTATTGTGCGCGATATCGGACGGAATGCTCCTCCGATGTCTAGCATGCAGGCTTCCAGAGCGAGCACGCGCTTTCTCTTTGGAAGAAGCGAGAGGGGCTAACAGAATTGTCGCAGCAGCAGACCGCCCGTCGGGAGCCGTGCAACAACCATCAAGCAAAAAGGAAAGACCATCTCCACTGCCGGTGGGGACGAGCAGGCCGTAAGCAATCAGCAGCGTAGTGCAGGCAACAGGCGGCGAGAAAAGATCCTCCTGCGGCTAACAGCGAGGTGAGAGGTGCAGCGGGCGACTTTCGGTCCGGAATGGTCGCAGCGGCGCAGAATTCGCCGAACCGCGCCGCAGAACCCCGCCACCGAGTTGCAAGCCCCGCAACCAAGCATCCAGCCTCAACGCCGAGCGTAGACTTCGCCCGCAAGGACAGAGTGGACCCCTGCTGCGCAGCGAGGTGCAAGCCATCGTCAGGGGTGGGTCGGCGCGCCTTTGCCGACCTTGCGTGCCGAAACCCGTGAGGGAGGACAACGAACCCTGGGAACACCAAAAGACAGCTGTCCTGCGCCATCTCGAGGCTGGTTTGGGGATCGCGTCAGCGTAATCGAGGCAGCCAAGAAAAATCCAGGGACCCTTTCGCCACCACGACTGGGCAGGTGACGCCGCCGAGACGCAAGGTGACCCGGACCCAGCGGCCTTCTTGCCTCCTACTGCATCCTGTGACTGTCAAGCTGCCCCGTACCATCATTCCATGTTCCGGCCTGGCTCGCGACCACCTACACGGCGACAACGACGGTCTGCAGCTAGAGCTGCTCCCTCACCAACATGGACTCAAACCGTGTTGCTGTCGGAGTAGCACGTCCCTCTCGCAGGAAAGCCTCAGGTGACGGCGGCCTCTTAGCGGCTAAAGGGTTATTTTAAGGAGGGGGGATGTGGGGATCGGACGCGCATCCCGATATCTCCGGAGCGGCCACGCGGTTATCACGCGATAATCACGTGGTCGCTCGCGGAGGGTAGCGGGGAGAGGGCACCTTCGCCGCTCCCGCTGCTCTTCGCGCCTGGCCGCGACGCTGCAGCCAAGGCACCCCGTTCCCTCCTTTCCCTTTCTTGGAATTGGGGAGACTACTCTCCGCCGCTCGGGAGAAGCGCTATTCCCCCGATGCACGGTCGTCTTACGGCTGACGAGCTTGCGAAAGGCCGCATCTCAAATCCGCCGCTGAGGCCGCCGCACGCCGTCCCCCTGTGGCGCCCGGCCTTTGTGTGCGACTCACCGCCCCAGGGCCCGAGCGCGGATCCACTTGGGTGAGCTGAACTCTTATCAGCCTCTTTTGCGGTTCCCACATTGTGCGGTTTGTTTCACCCCAGACGTGCGGAATGCTCCGCCGCTGAGGTTTCGTTTTGTGTTGTATTTGTTTGTGTTGTGGCTGTTGTTGTCTGTTGGAATCATTGTACTCTAAGGTGAATAAACACCTTAGGTCGAGACTCACCCTGTCCCCACTGGCCTGAACCCGCCGTGGTCGCAACTCACTGCGAACCGCGGGTTAGGGGTCACAGCTCTGACTGCTAGGGCTGCTGCGAAAGTGCTAGGGAGCGACTGCCGCTCCGCCGGCGCTGTGCGATCCAGAGAAGGGTCAGGTGCGCACGCGCGAGCCTGAGTAATACCCCTATAAGGTAAGCCAGGGATTTGTAAGAGACATTGTTGCTGCGGTGCCGCCAATCCCACTGAAGAGCGGTTGATCCGAGGTTCTATTTAAGCGCTTGCTCCGGGTGGCTGATGACGGCCCTATGCATGGCAGGTTCCATTCATTGGTCAAGATGACATCACCAGTTCCCATCCGAGCTTAGGCAGGAAAAACTTGGTCCGCGCTCCTTGAAAACGCAAGGTAGATGATCTGCGGCAAGATCTGTAAGATAAGCCAGGCATGTGTATGTGACATTGGTGCTGCGGTGCCACCACTCCCACTGATGACCGGTTGATCATATGTACAATCTAAGTGCTTGAGCCTGGTGCCGGATGACGGCCCAATGGATGGCAGGTTCTATTCCTTGGTGAAGATGACATCACCAGTTCCATTCCGCGCTAAGGAAGGAAAAACTTTAGCCGCGCTCCTTGATAACGCAGGGTTGATGATCAGCGGCAATATCTGTAAGGTAAGCCAGGCATGTGTAAGCGCACGTTGTTGCTTCGGTGCCGCCACTCCCACTGATGACAGGTTGATCCTAGGTACTATTTCAGTGCTAGCTCCTGGTGCCGGAAGACGGCCCTATGCATGGCAGGTTCGATTCGTTGGTCAAGATGACATCACCAGTTCCAATCTGCGCTTAGGCTGGAAAAATTTGAGCCGCGCTCCTTGATAACGCAGGGTTGATGATCAGTGGTAATATCTGTCAGGTAAGCCAGGCATGTGTAAGCGACATTGTTGCTGCGGTGCCGCCCCTCCCACTGATGACTGGTTGATGCGAGGTACTGTTTAAGTGCTAGCTCCTGGTGCCTGATGATGGCCCTATGCATTGGAAGTTTCATTCGTTGGTCAAGATGACATCACCAGTTCCACTCCGGCCTGAGGATATCTGGATGGTTGACCACCTGGGTTTCTTTGACGGACACCAAATGCACGGTACACGGGCGTTTTTCCAGTTCAATAATTCGCCATTGTCAATTTCAGCCCTACTGTAACTGTTGGTGATAGAGAGAACGTTAGCATGACATATTTCGTATAAAATAGATAGGGTATCGGGTTTTATAGAACGTTTCATCAGTTGCAAAGTAGAAAGCGAAAAACGTTTATCTTAGCACTAGCACATGTAGCTTTATCTAGCTGTAACAAAAATCCAGCTCGATCTTGTGGTTGATGGACATGTGCTTGGCTTCGAAAGCTATGATTGTGGGCGCTTATTTCGCGAACAGTATCTGTGACGGGGGAGTATATAACGTTTGCTGTCGCTAAAAATTGTGCTAAACGAACGCTCAAGAATATAGCTTGTCGCTACTTTTAGCGAAGCTGAGAAGAAAGAGAGAAAGTGAACTTTAATGAGCACCAGCTGTTTAGTCGGCTGCGCCTAGGCCTCCATCGATGGGACGTCGAGGTCTTGCCTCTTCGCCGCTTCGTAGGCCTGCTGGATTGCCCAGAGTTGGTCGTCGAGATGGGAGCTGCACAGGGCGGCTTGCCATCTTGACGAGAGGGTCACGGGATTAACGTCTGCGTATAGATGTTTGCACTCCCATAGCATGTTGGGGAGTGTTGCTGATTGAGTTTTGCAGACCTTGCACGTTTCGCTCGGGTAGCTTTCGGGGTATATGGTGTGATAGCGTGTGAGGGAGGAGTATGTATTGGTCTCTAACAGGCGAAGGGTGGTTGCCTGGGCTCTGTTTAAGTTGCGGTGAGGGGTGGGGAAGGTTCTTCTTGCGAGGTAAAACGACTTCACAAGGTCGTTGTATCATGTAAAGCGGTCGCGTCCTGCGGGTGCACCTACACCGTCTCCGGCACGGTTGACTAGTCCTCGTGCTACGGTGTTTGTAACCTCGTTGAGGTTGGTGAAGTGTGGGTGGACAACACTGTCGTGTGCTGGGATCCAGATGAGGGTGATTTGATTTTCACATGAATGCGGGCCTTGTTGTAAGATACGGAGTGATTGCTGCGAAATACGACCCTTGATGTATTTGTTGATTGCTGCGCGTGAATCGCCCAGTATGGTGTGGCAGCCTGGGTCAGGAGTGGCCTCGGCCGTCTTCCTCGGCTGTCTCAGCATTTTGGGTAACGATGTTGGCAGCGTGTCGGAGCAAGCCGCTTGCTGTCGTAACCGCCGCAAAGCGCCGTCCATCTTGGAACTCAGCTGCGTCGACGAATGTGACGCCCGCGGTGTTGGCATAAGCTTTCATGAGGAAGGTAGCTCGTGCCTTCCTGCGTTCTTTGTTGTGGTCTGGGTGCATATTTTTGGGAATAGGGTCGGCGTGTATTTATTGCTGAATGTCGCGTGGTATTGGATGTTTGTCTCCATGTTGATGGTGGTAGGTGATATCAAGCATGGTTAGAATGCTGCTGCCCGTTTCCGTGAGGGTAAGCCGTTCTAGTTGAGAGGGACGTTGGGCTTCGATTAACTCGTCTAGCGTGTTGTGGATACCTAATTGCAGAAGAAGTTCCGTGCTGGTGTGGTTGGGTAGTCCTAAGGCCTGTTTTTAGGCTCTACTGATGATGATGTCCAGTTTAGTCTTCTCGGATTTGTACCAGTTGAGAAAGGACGCAACGTAAGTAATGTGACAGATGATAAAAGATTGGACAAGGCGGATGAGGCTTTCTTTCTTCATACCCCGATCGTTGGTTGGTCACTCGTTTCAGTAGTCTGGATGTATTAGCCGTCTGTCGAAGGATCTTGGAGATAGCCGTAGAGTTAGCTCCGTTGGCTTTTATGGTCATACCAAGAACTCGGATGCTAGGGAGCACGGGTATGGGTCTGCCATCCCTCAGGTGGAGTTCGATTTCCTCGTATTGGCGTTTATTCGTAGAGCACCGTGAGGGGCGTCCACGGAGTGTGGGGTGGTTTAGAAGCTCCGACTTTTCAAGGGAACAGCAGAGGCCCATGCCTTCAGCATAATAACGTGGCAGTACAAGCTTTGTCCGCTGTGGGGCGGGGTCCACCACACAACCTGCACTTGGGTGTACACTGGTGATCTTGATCTGGATTGCGAGCTCCGCACCCTCGTCAGATCTTGTTATTAGATTAGATGTTATTAGATTCTTATTGACCGCGTTCTTTTGAAGGGATCTTCAGCGATAGTTATACCTGAGCCGCGAAGCATTCAATTAGGGCAATAAGGTATTTTTCATTTTAAGATTTCGAAAATGCACGAGTACTGACCGACATTTGTTACTGACAAACGTCCCTTCAGAGTAGTCTGTGTCGTCTCTCTCAGTCCTTGTCCTTCGTGCTGTACGTCGTTCCTACCAAACTTCCACAATCCGTCTGCAGGAGTTATGCCCCCTGCAGGCAGCTGCCATGTTAAAGCGCCAGATTCAACAATCCTGAAATTTCTCGTCATGGCAAGCCATGTTTCTGAAATAGAATTCGCGCGATTGCATGAAAATTAGTTATGAGGCTTCATGATCGAAAAGCACCTGATAAAGAGCGAAATCTCATTGTGAGGCACACGGCAGTGAAGCATGTCGGAATAACTTGGACCACCAGGGGTTTTATAATGTGTGCCTAAATGTAAGTACACAGGTGTTTTCGCATTTCGCCCTTATCGAAATGCGGCCGCCGTTGCCGGGATTTGATCCCCCGACCTTGTGCTTAGCAACCCAACACCATAGCCACGAAGCAACCACGGCGGGTAAAGAAAAAAAATCACTTGTCTCAGCGCAACCGCTCCATAATATCGTCGAAACGAGAGCTGAAGCCCTCAGTTACATTGGAATGGCTGTTGCTACGAGCTCTTATAGATCACAATCCGAATGTCCACGGCTGACCTTTACTTCAGGTGCGATATTCCGCGCTTTCAAATCAGGCGCCTGCCAATTCAATAGCTTTTGGTTTCGTTAACTTCATTATTACATTTCATAAACTCGCTAATGCCGACCATCGAGGATAAATAAATCGAGATAAACAGAAGTTATTACGGCCTTGTCTGCTTTGTTACACTCAACGTTAGGGCGCCTTCATTGCGGTCTTTATCACCTGCACATAAGAGGATGCTGCAATTTCACCAAAAATATTGACAACAAGTGCATGTTGAGTGAAGCATCTAAAAGCCTACGAAGCCCTCCCAGTCAGTGACGAGTAGATGGGGTTCGTGCCCTTTAATTTCCTCACAGATGACGCTGTTCTATGACTGTTGGCAAGTGCCTGAGGAACGACACTTGCATCAGACCAGACAGGTGGCAGGGTCTGTACGCTGATGTCGTTCGGGTGGCCCGCCGTACTCCAGGCAAGAAAAAAAACAAACAAGAACTTGTACAAAACAAAGGCATGCTGCGTGAGCCTTCGGAACGTCTACGATGCTCGCACTCGCACTGGCTGTGATGATCTGTGCGTTCTCTATGTTTATGCCAAGCGTAAGAATACAAATAACACGGGAAGCTATCGTTATAGGAGAGTACGCACGTCGGTATTTCTTATTAAAGCGCGGTGGTTTTCAGCCATACAAGAAGTTTTGGTTTCTCAGTCATCTTAGTATATTAGCAAGATCTGCCGGCTTCAAGCAGTGAAATATCAGACACGAGAGAGGTGGTCACTTGGCTTGTGAGCAACCGTTTGCTCTTTGAGCCAAAATTGTTAATAAATTCCGAAGTATTTCGCTCGGTTGCTGTACAAATTGGCAAGCAGCAACTAGGCCAGCCAAAGCCCAGCGCGTATTGTTTCTTTTCGACGGGTGCGTGCATCATACAATACCATTGGCGACGCAAAAGCCGCATTGTGAATTGATCGACTTCATCCCAAACTCTGGCGAGCCGGAGGGAACCGAAACCTCATCCAGGCCCACAGTTCCGGCAAAGTAGTGCACCTCATTACAGTCGCAAAGCGGATCGGGGATCCGCTTTCCTGGCGGCGAATCTCCTTCGTACAAGACCGTGTGCTTGCATGTTTTATGAAGGCCTCTTTGAGAGCATTAATAAACACACAAACGGATGCCCTCCAGTTTCCTACTTTCGGGCCAGCATACACGGTTTGCAGCACCGCAAACAGTGTACACAGCGCTATGCATTAGTGCATGCAAGCATCCAGGCAAGCGCATAAAAGTAACATCTGGACTTCTTGCGGGGCCGGGCTTTTTTATGTGAGCGCAGGAGGCGGAACCATATATGCTCGAAAGGAGGAACGTCTCCTGCCTACATTCGAAGACAAACTCGACCAATACGGATGTAGCATGCCATCGCAAAGCTTCTCATACAGACTTGTATGGACGCCCTGTACAGTCGTATCTCCCGTAATGAATGAACGAGGCACTGCGTGTTTGCGATATTATGAGCTGTATACACCTATTCCAATACGTTCGCCAGTTGCTTGTAAACCTACGTCAAAAACCACAACCATTTCTCCACAAGAGCATCATGCTCTGGCAGTCAAGTAGGCTTACAAGCACAGGTTTTTAATACGAATAACATGTTTGACATTGCCTAACCAGTTTTATTTTCACGTCTCTAACTCTTTTTGCGAAGTACCCCAAATGGCGGGATCATCGGCGTTCTGCAAAACTATGCTCTGACATCGAAATTTTGTAAGGGCACGTTCACTGGAATTTTTGTGTCGGTCGGCTGAAGTAAGGGTGTTCATTCGAGCATATACAATGCATCATCTACGTAAAAAAAAGAGAACATAATACAGCTAAACTTGTGATAGTGCGAGGGTTGGCTAGAGGGCATTGCCGCTGTGCTCGGGTTGCTTCCAGAACGCACTAGAGACGTGCACAGCGCACGCTCCGCTGCTGCGGATTTCTAGGGACGCACATCGAGGCGCATGTGGATTTACGATCTTGTATGTCGTTGTGTGCACGTCCCTCTACGGGGTAATGTCCCCAAAAGATCCCGTTATGTCACTCTGCATCAAGGTTCCGTGCACCAAGAAGGTGCGTATCCCCGAAGAGGAAGACGATCGAGCGCAAGCGGCAATGCCCGGGGCCGCCCGCCGCCTGCTATGCTCAGAAGATGGCGCACACTCGCGCCGCTCGGCTTGAGCGAAAGCGATTCGCCGAACGTGAACGTCAAGCTGCCGTTCGGTAAGGGCCGATTTACGCTCGAGCCGCCCATCGCTGCAAGCCGCACCAGGCGGCGTGTGAAAAGCGGGCGGTTGTCGCAATTGGTCACAAAATTGAATCTATGCTGAAACCGCATGTTGCGGTGCGTTCGCATGCGCCCTGTAGTTGTCCAAATAGGTATTGAGCGACTGGAAACGCTCAACAGCGAGTTCGCAGCCTCTTGTGCTGGCAAGCAGCAAAATTTCGCGCCGTGCCAGTATTTCTTTATTACGGCTGCTTTCATATTATTTATTTTTTTATTAGTGAGCTAGAGCGGTTCGCATGCGCCGGCATCCGCACTCCGATTTGAGACTGCGACATCCGTTGAAAGCTGGGAACCGTTCGGCAGTGCGCAGAGCAAAGCTGTTCCAAGTCAGCGACTATCAGCAACAGCAGACGACACTGGCATATATTTGTCGATGTAGGTTGAAGCTTCCGCGTCATGGCGAAAACGCGACTCTTGCACTGTCCGATTCTGTGCTGCATGTGTGGCGTTGACGTGGTGACCCACCTCTGAAACACTGTGCAGTCCGCTTACGTGTACCGCTTTTTTGTTTATTGCTGCCACATAATATTGCGACAACATACATCACTATGTGCTCGGTTGTGTCCGGCGCGATGGCGCACTTTTTTGGGCTGTGCTAGCGAAAGCGTGTGTTGTTTACAAGCGACGAAGCACCACTCCTCGACTGGACGAAGCACTAGCGCGGAAGAAGCGGGAAGTAACCCCATCCTGAGTCGAGTTCTGAGAATCCTCCATCGCCCTCAGCGTCTCGGCTAGCGGACAGGAAACGAGAGTTTGCCCCCTCAAACACATGGGGCTCTCGCCTGCTCTTTTGTAGAAAATAGACTCAGTATATTTTCTGCCACTAACCGATGCACACTCATTTCACGAACGGGGCCAGACCCTGTACGTAACAGCTTACAAGAACGCGCATGTACAAAAACGCACACGCGTATCTAAGCCAATGAACAAGGGATCTGTCGCAGCAACAGCGTAGCGCGCTGAAGTGCCGCAGCGTTATCCGTTAACGTACTCCTATAGAGATGGTTCTATTATCGTGAAATACAGCTGTGTTGATCGACAAGTCACTTCCCTTTATCACCGAGCACGCATGTGAATCTTCAACAATGGCTTGTTGATTCATTTGCACTTTGCTGGTCACGTGTTTTTAGTAGCTGTAAAGTTAATAGTGAACCTACAATTGATTACACGATTGTAATATGGCAGCACACTTCGAAAAAATGACATAACACAGAATGAACGAACAGGAGTGCTGTGCGACACACACACACACACACGCACACACACGCACACACACACACACACACACACACACACACACACTTAGTGTTTGTTCATTCTGTGTTATGTCATTGTTTCAAAGTGCGCTGCCATATCACTTCATGACTAACCAACTAGCCCACCAGTACGTCTTAAGCAATTGATTAAAATTATGACAGGCACAAAAGGGATACGTACGTATGACAGTTACTTCAGGCAGGGATGCTTATCAGGTATGGTTTCAAGAGAAGAATATGTGCATGAAAACAAATATTATTTCATATTGCTGGAGAGGCATCCCATATAGGCGTGAAATCACGTAATGCTTCCATTTCTTGTTGGTGCTAAAAAGGTCCCTGCAAATAGAAGTCATTGCTTTCTCATTTATGATTTAGGAGATGACAGAGATTTACGGACTTACAAGGCAGCAATGCCCATGCAAAAAGGCCCGAGCGGCCAATCTTCTGCCCCTCCACTATTTATCCATACCTCTATCAGCATTTAAACAATACTCGTATGCAGCCAGTGGTCAAAGTGGACCCAGACATGCTTCCTGTCTCAGCAATGGTGACAATCAAGGATGATTGCCTTGAGACCGTTTGCTGCTGTCAGCATCATTTGTGCATGCATTTTCTTTTTCTTTTTTTCCCTAGATAAAAAAGAAGCTTGCACAGGATGCATGAAGTAAGTGAGCTATAGCAAACTAATAGACATTTGATTTAGTTGGGCATGGCCCAAGTCTCATTCATTTAGTGACAACCAGCTAGCTAATGCACAGCCATAATAAAGGGAAAGGGAAGTGCATAGGCTAACAAACAGAGAGATTTAGATTAAGAGGACGCAAACGTTCAACCCCCTAGTACTCTAGGCCCCAATGATTGCATCCCCCTGATCCAAAACTCTCTAGTAAGCTTTCCAATGAGTGCAGTGATCTTGCATGCGAAATGGCTGACGCAGTAAATGGTTTTATAATTGCCTTTCTTAATCAGTAACTGCTTAAACATGTACATGGCAATGAAATGCGGGTTCATATGGTGGACAAGACACAAGTAGGGCAGAACATTTGCCATGCCTGCGGTAACACCAATTCCAACATGCTTGTAGGCAGTGAATGCATGTTCATTGTGTCAGTGCTATTTGCACCTACTTCTAATGAAAGAGCAGAATGTCTGCATTGTAGATATTAAGTCATTAGCACCACGTGCGGGGCAGCATAAGTAATTAAATGTTTGTTGCCATTTTTTATTTTCATAACCAACAATTTCTTGGGTGGAGCTTTGCGACGAATTCATAATATGTTCAGTGTATATCTGCAATGCGGATGTGTTCTGTTATCCATTCAGTCCATAAGCAATCAAACGAATGCAGATTGCCCCATGACCAATGTGAAACGGAACGCAGAAATTTGCAGTTAAGAAGCCTCGGTGAGTCAGACTCTCTGTTGAACATAAGATAGAAAAAGTGCGTAGTGGCAAATCCGGTGCACATTCACATGTACCACACAAATTCATATATTTCAAATAATCTTTCATCGCTCTCCTATTGCTTACAGTTGCACAAATCTCACTGCAGCATTCTCTGTGGAGTAAAATACCCTTACAAGTCACAGCCAATTGTTAACTCTATTAACATATATTAGCCCCCAGGCTCTCCTGTATTCCTTCACGCATGGTACAAAAGCATGGCTGTGCTCAATTACCTCTTTCCATACCACTGAAATGAACGTGGCGTTCATTTGTTACCAAAACGTGCTTTAAAGTATAACTGTTTATAATTCTTTAAGCCTCTGAGAAGTAAGACTGGCTGTTCAGCCTTGCTCTTGTGTCACTTCACAGGTTCTAACCCACCATGATATTCTAAACAAGGAATGATGAAATTATATGGCGAAGCCATACCATTAGTACGAGTGAGGTATTGCTTCCCCTGGGGGTATCACTGCCACTTCCCCGATTTGGTAAATATTTGTACATGTTAGAGTTAACTTCACAGCCTGTGTCTTAACTCGACAAATAAACCAAATTAACCCAACAGCCCATGTATCTTTCTCTTAATAACTTGAAATACTAACTAACACATGGTATGTAGTCATATTCTTACGCTAAAGCTACAGAAAGGACGGAGGAAGAGGAGAACGAAGTGCGCCTGTCTTTGCAGCGGCTCGGTGTCGGCGCTGCCCCCTTTCATCAATTCATGTTTAAATAAACGCTCCCCATCGTAACAGTTTTCGTGGTCGGTGCGGGGTAAACCAACGACGCCCCCGAAGAACGACGATGAACCGTCCGCAGAAGCGCAATCCGTAGAGCTTCGCCGAAGTCGCCGAATCACCGGTCTGCCACCACAGATGGCTTCCGATGGCGACAACCCGATACCTTCTTCCAGCTACCCATGGTAGCCTTACATCAAACCACGAACCTTCACCGGAAAAGCGGGGGAAGACGTGGACGGATGGCTCCGCTTTTAGCAATGCGCAAGTCGGTTCAATGGCTGGAATGCCCCCACCCAGCTTAACAACGTTGCCTTCTTCCTCAAGGGAACCGCGTCTGTGTGGCTTGAAAACCACGAAGAAAGCATGACGACGTGCGAAAAGATCTTAGACGAAATCAGGAAGTGCTTCGGAGATCCGGCAGCTAAAAGGAAGCATGCAGAGCAAACCTTAATGCAGCAAACCCAAATTCCCATTGAAACCTGAACCTACATCGAGGAAATGCTGAAGTTGTGCAAGGCCCTGGACCCTCAGATGACAGAAGAGGACAAAGTTGGTTATATTTTGAAAGGGATGTGGAGGACGTGTACCAGTTCCTCATCGAAAAAGACAGTCTGAACTCCGTCAGGGACGTCATTCGGCACTGCCGCACATTTGAAGCCTTGAAAGTTCGGCGTATCACACCGTAGCCACGTCAACACTGCCGACTAAGGTCGCCAGCATTGACGTGGTCCCAGCTCTATCCAACCTTGCGTCAGCTTTTCGTTAACGTGTGCGCGAAGAGCTTGACCGACGTGAGACGGCTTCCCTCTCGACTCCGAGGGTTCAAGAGCCCTTTTCTCACTGCGACTTCGGTAAGACGTCCATCACCGCCGCCTCCGTAGACGCCTACAACTTCGCTCCTCGTTCAACAGCACTGAACGCTACTATTAACGTGAATCCCGGTTATCAGTTCCACGACGGTTACTCATCCAGAGCACCCGCAGTTTCTCAAGAGTGGGAAGGCCGTGCCAGTTATCCTGCTATTGACAATGTCGGTGAGACCCATGAGTGACCCATCTGCTTCCAATTGGTGTTCGCGGTCACGTCGCGAGATGTCCTCAATCGCCGCGCACGTCCCCACCCTCCTAGAAGCGACCGTGCATTTTTTATCGGCGTAGGAATCGGCACGGCAGCGGAACACGCTGGCCTTCTGACTCCGATAGCAGGACAACCCACCAAAAGAATTACCGTAGCGACTCACCAGCTTCTGCGCGGAGTTTGACGCCGCCGCCTTCACGCCAGCGCAGGTCTCCATCTCCGCGACGACGTCTCACGTCACCGCCGCCGGGATAGTACGCCACGTGACCAATGGAGGTGAGGTTGCCAATCATCATCAGCTACACGCCCCTATGCCTCCACCGATCACCTTGTGTCCTAACAAGATTCGTGTTTTAGTGGACGATGTTGCTACGTTGGCCTTAGTAGACATAGGAGGGAGTGTATTGGTTATCAGCCTGGATTTCAAAACCCGACTAGGCCGTAAAGTGATGTTTCGCTGGGATAACGCTAATGCATTTCGTGCTGTGAGTGGAGAGTTGCTCCGACCTATTGGAGTGTGCACCGTGAACGTTTATTTCTTCGATAACGTGTATCAAGCCGATTTTGCAGTACTTGGTCAATCCACTCACAAGGTAATTCTTGGCCTCGATTTCCTACAACAGTGTGTTGCCACTGTTGCCTGCGGTACTGGCGAGCTTTTCCTGTCTCCTCTTGCCGACCAACATGCAACCTGTTCACGCGCTCTCGCCGTCATTGAAGATTCTGCCTTACCGGCACGTTCCTTATCCAGAGTTAGAGTTGCTGCTTGCGGTGTCGATGCCGATACATTTGACGCAATTGTTGAGCCTGTGCCTTTGATGGTTGGGAAGAAAAGTGTTCTCGTACCTCAACGCGTCCTCGCTGTGGCCAGCGAAGCAACTATACTGTGGGTGTCAAATTTAGCCTCCCACTCTATGTGCTGCTCTGCGGTATGTGACTTGCCTCTGTTGAAGTGGATACCAGTCTCAGCATAGGCGCTTTAACTGATGCCACGCCAAACGAAACCCGAGAGCACGGGGCTAACCACGGTGTCCCTGAAGGCTCGCCGCCTTCTTTTAAAAATGATCAACAAATCACTGTCTTCAGGGAAGCGTCAAGCCGTGGTTAACGTCCTCAGCAAGCCTGCCCCATTATTTGATTTCGCGCAGAACGGTAACAATGTTCGCGTTCCCACTACGCAGGCTCGCTACAGGGTTGGCATGGGGTCTGCGCATCCCACCAGGCAGAAGCCTTACCGCGTGTCCGCGTCAGAGTGCAGGATCATCCCTCAACAGGTCGACGACATGCTACCCAAGGGCGTCGTCCAAGATTTCTCTAGCCCTTGGGCTGCGCCGGTCAGCCTTGTGAAAAAGAAAGATGGGTCCTGGAGGTTTTGTGTCCAATACTAGCGTCTCACTTCTGTGACGAAAAAGGATGTGTATCCACTTGCCTGGGTCAATAATGTTATCGAATGCCTTCATTCCGCATCCTACTTTTCATCTGTAGATCTCCGATCGGGCTACTGGCAGTGTTTTGGCAGCGTTTTGGTGATGCCGAGCATGCCATTGCCTATGCCAGCCGTTCGTTGAGCAAGGCTGGACAGAATTACACCGTCACTGAGCAAGAGTGTGTCGCTGTCGTGTCGTCTTTGCACTCCAGAAGTTCCATCCATATCTCTACGGACGCCGCTTCACGATCGTTACTGATCACCATTCACGACGTTGGTAGGTTGGCCTCCGCGACCCGTCAGGCCACCTTGCTCGATGGGTGCTACGTATGCAGGAATTTGACTTTGCAGTCCATTACAAGAGTGGCCGAGATCATGTGGACGCCGACTGTCTTTCGAGGCTCCCTCTACCAACAAGTGCATGTGACGCCGACAATTTGGACCAGTTTGTTGCCGCCATCGACGATATTCTTTTTTCCGACCTTGCAACTTCACGGGAAGAGCAGCGTGACGACCGCAGCCTGGATGCCCTCTTCGCCTCAGCTGCTGAACCAACAGGTAAAACTGGCTTTATCATCGAAGATGGCCTGCTTTACAAGAAGAATTAGGCGGGTGATGGCGCCTGTCTCCTCTTAGTGGTCCCTAAAAATTTGTGAACCCACGTGCTCCGTGCTATGCACGACGACTCGACCGCTGGGCACTTAGGTTTCACTAGAACATAGCACCGCATTGAGGGCCGATTCTACTGGACTGGTATGCGACGGGATATAGAAAAGTATGTGGCCAGTTGCTACAAGTGCGAGCAATTCAAGCGCCCTAATATTGCTCCGGTCGGACTCCTTCACGCTGTGACGCCACCATCATCTCCTTTCGAAATAGTTGGAGCGGACCTTTTCGGCCCATTCCCACGCTCAACAAAGGACAGCCGTTGCATTATAATCTGCATCGACCATCTGACGCGTTATGCAGAAACCGCAGCGATACCAACGGCCTCAGCTCTTTACGTTTCGAGCATCCTCTGTCCTCCATTATGCTGCGTCATAGGCCCCCTCGTGTTATTGTGCGCGATCGTGGTCGCCACTTCATGGCCGACGTGGTCGAAGAGCTGTTGCGTCTCTGTACTTGCCAGTTTTGCCAAACGACCCCGTATCACCTGCAGACAAATGGTCTCGTCGAGCGCACTAACAGAACTTTGACCAACACGCTTTCGATGCCCCTCGATTCCAAGCACACAAAGTGGGATGCTATCTTGTCTTTTATCACATACGCATGCAATGCTGCAAAGCATGAAACTACCGGCTACAGTTCTTTCTATCTTCTTTATGTCAGACCAGCCCGCAGCTTCCTTGACTCCATTCTACCTTTTACTCCTCATGCGGACTCTATTGCCCAGACTCTACCGCGTTGAGGAAGCACACCAAAGAGCGGAGTCCGTACATTGGTATCCCAGGACCACTCCAAGATCAGCTACGATTCACGACACAAGAATGTGTCGTACGACAAAGGGGACATAGTATGGCTTTGGACACCACTTCGCAAGCGCACCCGGTCCCAGGAGTTTCTGGCTCGTTACATCAAGCCATTCCTCATTACCAATCGCCTAAGTGATGCGACCTATTCGATTTCTCGTCTCGTTTCTAATGGCTACCGGTCTGAGAAGACGCAGCTTGTTCATGTCGCCCACCTGAAACGCTGTCATGCCCGTGGCTCCGAGTGAACGTAACAGTTACTCGCCCAGCTGGCTTCGTCTGTGAAGGGAGGAATGTTACGCTAAAACTACCGGAACAACGGATGAAGAGGCGAACGAAGTGCGCTTGTCTTTTCAGCAGCTCAGTTGTAACTAGTCTGCATTGTTGCTGAGTTGAATAACGCCATCGGCACACCGATGGTTGCTGAGACATTCGCCGTCGATCCTTACTCCTAAGCCTTTCCATTGTAAT
Organism: Dermacentor albipictus; assembly: GCF_038994185.2. Classification (NCBI taxonomy): domain Eukaryota; kingdom Metazoa; phylum Arthropoda; class Arachnida; order Ixodida; family Ixodidae; genus Dermacentor; species Dermacentor albipictus. The sequence continues at coordinate 279,738,720 of NC_091821.1, read as the reverse complement.
AGCTTGAATACTTCTTCCAAACATGTAGTGAATAGCGTTGGAGAAATTGTGTCTCCTTGTCTGACCCCTTTCTTTATAGGTATCTTCCTGCTTTTCTTGTGTAGGATTAAGGTAGCTGTAGAACCTCTGTAGAACCTCTGTGCACCCCATCTGTAATGAATCACTGCTTTAGGTTATGACCAGTGTCATGTCATTCTTGTATGTACCTGTGGTTTTATATTATACGCCTATGAAACATTTGGTCGGCGTCTTACTACTTTTTCTTCTACATGCACAGTGGCTTCTTGTCACCCACTTTGTGTCCATGATAAATACACGCACCATGTAGCAGCACTAACCAAAATAGAGTTTTAGACTAGGGTACCAAAACTGCTTTCATTCCAGCAAACACCACGCAAAGTTTAGGAACTTGAGAACACAAGCCACCTGAAACCTGTCATGTAAGGTTGTTTTCTTCATGCAATGAATTTTAGGATTTTTGCTGTTTACATCAATGTCAACCTGATAAAAAGATGGCGAGGCAAAACTTTTAGTCGTCATACTAGTTATTACCAGGGCCGGATTAACCTATGGCTAAGGGGGGGCCCGAGGCCTCTGACTGTGAAGGGGCCCCATGAGACAGATGTTTACTTGAACTGAAATCTATTTTTTGCTTACAGTACAGAGTAAAACATGTGAACAAATGCATTTGTATCCCGAGGAAGAGGATAGTTGGCATCCACAAGAAAACCATGTAGAGGAAGCGAAGCAATTAAGATAGCTTAGAAACATTTACTTAACCAACTAAGCAACAATAAACATTTTACATCAGTCAAAGAGAACACAATGCAAAGAATCTTCAAAATGCAAATGATATAACTGAAGATATCTATACAAGTAAAGGAAAATGCACCTGAATAAAGAAAGAGGCAAGCGGTTACTATAATAATAAGCATAGGAAAGAAGATAATGAAAATACAGTTTTGATTATCTCTGAAGATTAGCTGCATGTTTCACTTCTGGGGACAGAACGTTAGGCTTGAGTGCTCCAACATTAGAAATTATCCGTATACCATACACATTATGAGCTTTGGAACCAGAAATGTTCTTTGTGAACTGCGTACACAGGCGTCCAGATTCGGTAAATTTCTTCGTAGGGAACGGGTAGTAGGTAATGATGCTGTTATTAACCATTAAAAGTGTTAGAAGTTTATTAATGTGGGAAATGGTAAAATTTTTACTTTTTGAGAAAACAGTGTTCTGTTAGCATTGTAATGTGAGAAAGTCATAAAGCGGACAGCCCTGTTTTGAACTTTCATACCTCGCTCAACGTATCAATGGCCCCCAGATGTTACGCAGTAGGACAAATGGCTGTGGAAAACGCCGAAAGAAATTCTGAGGGTTCCTGTATGAAAATAATGTCGGTACTTCAGCATAATATAACAAGCATTGTTCAAAATTTTGCTAAGCTTCTCAATGTGAGGTATACAGAAAAACCACTCACGTAATACAGCCCTTTGATCGGCACCTCAGTAATTCGAAAAAAAACCCTTCGCCAGGGCCCTGTGGAAAATTTTAGCCATGCTATAAAAGCTGTAAAGTGTCTTGCAGGGAGAGTCCCAGGACAAGAATTCTTCAGAATGCTATAATAGGAGCTGGTATAGAACTAAGGAATATGTAGTATGAGGAGGTGACCTGCTCTTGGGGAACAGTGGCATTTTCCGTTGCTCGGTCAGCACGCAAGGGACCTTTTTCCCTTTCTAAACACCCAAATAAAAGACGAGAGTTCACCTCTCTCTCTTTGGCAAAACACCCGCTGCGCCTTTCTTTTTTTTCATTTGGATCATGACACCAACGAAATACACACCTCTTACATTCGCAAATTGACATGCAATGAGTTTGTTGACATGATGGCAGATATTTACCGTAAGGAGATGAATTGTTGAAGTGGAGCAAGAAGCTGAATATTGCGCCCTCGTCAATTCTGCGCCATACGCGTCTCATGCTCACTAGCTTTCCGTTGTCCTTTGTACGAGCTACATGGTGACTTTCACAAAATATTCAATGGGTTTGTATCAATTACCCACTGGTAAACGTCTGGTAACAACCATGTGTTTCTTCGTCAGGATAACGGCATTTCAATAAATAGCTATCGTGGTCAGTCCTACGACAATGCCAGCAACATGGTTAGAGCAAACTAAGCTATAAACATGGCAGGGAAATTCAAGGGCCTGCAGGTGCACATAACGAACTCACTGGCCATGCATGCACGATGCTGCGATCACTCTTTAAACCTAGTAGGCGCTTGCACTGTAAATAATTGTGTTGAGGCAGTGAAATGTTTTACCTTATGTCAGAAGTAGTACGTGTTCTCTATCACGTCACCAAAGTAGTGAACTACTTTTGAGCTGGTGTGAGCAACATAGAAAGTCTTGTTTTCTGCAAAGTTTGTTCAATACAAGGTAGTTTCTACAGGGTGACTCGTGCAAAGAAATTGTTCCGAATTTCCGAGGCATGAAAGGTTGCCTTCACACACAGGCTCAAGACGGAAAAATTTGCAAAACCCGCGTCAAAGCCCAATCATTTCCAAAAAAGCTGCCACAGCTGAAAACTTCTTTTATGGTATTTCTGTGAAGCAAGGTTTATGACCGGTTCGCAATACCATTGCAGTGTTGCTTCAGAAGCCTGGTTTAGACCTCCCAAGATTGTTGTCTCGCTTTAGATGCCTAAACCAGTTCTCTCTCCCCTAAGTATCAATTCTTTTAGAATCTGAGTAGAGTGCTCAACTGAACAGAGTGCTGAAGACCCCAAGTGCGATACAAAAAGTTGTAGAGCCCCTTGACAAACCTCTCAATAAATTGTTTCCAACCTGATATATTTCACGTGGCCCTTTCTTCCCCGTTCCAAAAAAAGCCCGCAAAATGCGAAAAAAAAAATACCACGTGATGGGGCGATTGCGCACTTATTGTGCTGCTCTCAAGCGGGCGATGGATGAACAAGGTAGGCTGCAGCGATGCTGGCCCGCTACAGGGCATTACGTCTGGTGGTATTTTCTGGGCATGCGGCTTTCATCGCATGACGACGCAAATGCGTGTCCCTGGTCGAGCGGTGCCGAAGCGATAAAGCGTCTTAGGGTACGTCCTCACTTGCACAAGTGCACGCAAGGCGGCGCACTTAAAATGGGCGCCGCGAAAGGCGCTTTCGCGGCGAATGAGTCCTGAACACTTTTATTTTTATTTTTATTTTATTTTTTTGCGGCACCGCGTATCTCCCAGCCCGAGCGAGCCAATCACAGGCGCCGAAGTCGTCACGTGGGCGATGGGGCCAATGCTCTAACCGGCAAGCGCGACCGGCGCGCGCGTCGTGTTTTCTCGGCGGGCTTAATTCCCGCGCTGTCATTCCCGTAGAGAGTTTTAGCCCAGCGGAGCGGAGCGGGCGAGCGGAGACGCGACTGCGCATGCGCACCTCGCTGAGGCGGCCAGCGGTTTTACGGAGCAGCGTTTACGCCCGCTGGAAAGCACTCCCCAGCGGAGGGTATACGCAGCGCGCGAGCGTGCGTAAGGGCGCGCGGGCGTGTATGGGAAATGCAAGACGGCAGCCGCGAACATGAACGCCGGCAGTTCTGCATCGAAGACGGCGACTGCCGCGCTGACCCGTACATTAGTACTCAGTACATTATTAACAAATAATGCACTGAGAACATGTAATATATCTTTATTCAACATTTCTTGCATAATAAAAGCAAGCGTAATTCAATTTCATTTCTCAGTAACTCCTATTCGAACCACTAGGTGGGGCAGCAGAGCGCCCCGCTCTTTACCCCGCTCGAGCGGGTGATCCGCTGGGCTAAAATTCTTTTTTCGCGAGCCGCTCCGCTGGCGCAACGGTGAAGACCGCTCCGCTCCGCTGGCCGTAAACCCGCTGGGCTAAAACTCTCTATTCCCGAGGCATCTCGACAGAGGACAAAAGATCTCGCCTGCTTGCCGCTCTCCGCGACCGCGAACGCGCAGTGGTATAGCCTTCCCCAACTATCAAGCACCAAGACATAATGGAAGAGCAGTTGCGCTACTCGAAAACCTAGTTATATTGTTTCTGGTACAGCGGAGTAGGCGCCAGTAATTATTTCGTTACTCCAATTTATTTAAGTAACTGCAATTAATTATCCAACTCGAGAGATACAGCGATGGCATTGAGGTGGAGCATCCGCCTCGCATGCAAAAGGACCGCGGCTCCAATCCCGCTGCCGCTCAATTTTCCACCGGATTAATAAAATCCGCGTGTTGATAAAAGTGTATAAACAGGCCTGGAGTGCGGCCTAATCCCGGCGACCAGTACCGGTAACGCACTCCCTCACCAGAGCACCACTGGCCACCCTGGTGCAGTACTTCGCCACGACTTCCTATATGAATGCAAGAATATAACCCCGGCCCTCAGTCTTCAGCAGCTGCGAAACAACTGACCGCGGCGGCGGTCATACCTGTGACGCCGCAGAGGCTGCTAAGAATCTCTGGATCCGGACAGGTCGCCATTAGGATCTGAACCTGGCAACGTTTAACGCTAGAACGTTATCTAGTGAGGCGAGTCTATCAGTGCTATTGGAGAAATTATCAGGCATGAGATGGGATATAATAGGGCTCATAGAGGTTAGGAGGACTAATGAAGCATTTAGAGTTCTAAAAAGCGAGCAAGTCCTATGCTACCGAGGCTTAGCGGAGAGACGAGAACTAGCACTCGGATTCCTGATTAATAAGCATATAGCTGCTAACAAGCAGGAATTCTCTAACATTAACGAGAAGGTAGCAGGTCTTGTTAAACTTAATAGGAGGCACAAATTGGAGGTCGTAAGGTCTACGCGCCTACATCCGGTCGAAGTCGAAATCGAAATCGAAACCGAGAAGTCGAAATCTTCTATGAAGACGTGGAATCGGTGATGGGTAAAGTCAAAACAAAATACACTATACTGATGGGCGACTTCATTGCCAGGGTAGGCAAGAAGCAGGCTGGAGACAAGTGAGTTGGGGAATGTGGCGTAGGTTGTAGGAATAGCAGGGGAGAGTTATTAGTAGAGTTTGCAGAACGGTATAACTTGCGGATAATGAATTCCTCCTTCCGCAAGCGGGATAACCGAAAGTGGACGTGGAGGAGCCTAAATGGCAAGACTAGAAATGAAAGAGACCTCATACCCTGCGCTAACCGTGGCATCATACAAGATGTGGACGTGCTCGGCAAGGTGCGCTGCAGTGACCATTGGATGGTAGGATGCCGAATTAGCTTAGACTTGAGGAAGGAACGGAAGAAACTGGTACATAAGAAGCCGATCAATGAGTTAATGGAAAGAGGGAAAATAGAGGAATGCCCGACCAATCTACAGAATTGATATTTCTCTTTAACTCAGGAAGAGCACCTTAATGTCGATGCAATGAAAGACAGTCATGTCGGCATCATTAAGGAGTGCGCAATAGAAATCGGTGGTAACTTCGGTAGACACGATACCGGTAAGCTACCGTCGGAGATGAAACATCCGATCAAGAAACGCAAATGTATGCAGCCTCTAACCCCACAGCTAGAATGGATCTGGCAGAACTTTCCAAGCTATTCAACAAGCGTAAGATAGCTGACATAAGGAAGTAAAATATGGACAGAATTGAGCATGCTCTCAGAAACGGAGGAAACCTAAAAGCAACAAAGAAAAAACTAGGAATTGGCAAGAATCAGATGTATGCGTTAAGAGACAAAGCCTGCAATATCATTATTAATATGGATGAGATAGTTCAAGTGGCTGAGCAGTTCTATACAGATTTATACAGTACCAGTGGCACTCACGACGATAACGGAAGAGGGAATAGTCTGGAGGAATTTTACATCCCACAAGTAACGCCTCAAGAAGTAAAGAAAGCTTTGGGAGCTATGCAAATGGGGAGGCAGCTAGGGAGGTTCACGTAACAGCAGATTTGTTGAAGGATGGTGGGCAGATTGTTCTAGAAAAACTGGCCACCCTGTATACGCAATGCCTCATAACCTCGAGTGCACCGAAATCTTGGAAGAATGCCAAAATAATCCTAATCCTTAAGAAAGGGGACGCCAAAGACTGGGAAAATTAGAGAACGATCACCTTACTGTCCGTTGCCTACAAAGTATTTACTTAGGCAATCGCAACTAGGATCAGGAACACCTTAGACTTCTGTCAACCAAAGGACCAAGCAGGATATCGTAAAGGCTACTCAACAATAGACCATATTCACACTATCAATCAGGTGATAGAGAAATGTGTGGAATATAACCACTCCTTGTATATAGCTTTCATTGATTACGAGAAAGGATTTGAGTATTCCGAAACCTCAGCAGTCATGCAAGCATTACGTTATCAAGGTGTAGATGAACCGTGTGTAAAAATACTGAAAGATAGCAATAGCGGCTTCACAGCCACCGTAGTCCTCCATAAAGAAAGCAAAAAAATACCAAGAATGAATGCCGTCAGGCAGGGAGATACGATCTCTCCAATGCTATTCACAGCATGTTTACAGGAGGTATTCAGAGACCTGGATTGGGAAGAAATGGGGAAGAGTGTTAATGGAGAATACCTTAGTAACATGCGATTCGCTGATGATATTGCCTTGCTTAGTAACTCAGGGGACGAATTGCAATGCATGCTCACTGACCTGGATAGGCAAAGCAGAAGGGGGGGTCTAAACATTAATCTCCAGAAAACTACGGTAAAGTTTAACAGTCTCGGAAGAGAACGACAGGTTACGATAGAAAGGAAAGTACTGGAAGTGGTAAGGGAATACATCTGCTTAGGCAGATAGTGACCTTGGATCCGGACCATGATGGATGGATGGATGAAAAACTTTATTAGGGTCCTTTAGGGCGCGCCCTAGCGCGCAGCGGGCCGCTCCCACGTCGGGACAGAGAGGCCGAGCCTCTCCGCTGCGTCGCGGGCCCGTTGGACAGCCCATAACTGGTCTTCGAGGTTGGGGCTGTGTAGGACAGCATCCCAGCGTGAAGAAGTGTTACTTTCATCACTGCGTAACGCGGGGCATCGCCAGAGCATGTGAGGTAAGTTCGCCAAGTCATTGCATAGTGCACATGCATTTGTCGTCTGAATTTCGGGGTACATCTTGTGAAGAAGTAGGGGGTTTGGGTACGCCCCCGTCTGTAGAAGCCTTAGTGTCAAAGCCTGAGGTCTATTGAGTTTGCAATGTGGGAGGGGGTAGATCCTCCGAGCCAAGTAAAAGTGCTTGGTAATTTCGGTGTACGAGAAAGGAGAGTCCCGATTGTCAGTACCCCCGGCGTCACGCTGCCCGGTAGCTACGCGGTTGATGATCCTTCGTGCAGCTCCGTGTGCCGACTCGTTGAGGTTGGGCGGGGCACCCTCGATCTGTCCCATGTGAGCTGGAAACCAGATCAATGTGTGTGGCTTGATTTCTGTGCTTCCTAATATCCCTAGGGCCAGCTCGGATATGGTTCCTTTGGCAAAGGCCCTAACAGCTGATATGGAGTCACTGTAGATTGATGTCCTCTTGTTGTCCAATAAGGCCATCGCTATTGCAGCCTGCTCTGCGATTTCAGAGGACGTCGTCCGAATCGAGATAGCGTTCGTTATTTGGCTTTCATGATTTACGCTTACTACAGCGAAGGCCTGTCCGTTGGCGTAGCGCGCTGCGTCTACGAAACTGTTCTGCGAAGCCCGTTCACGAGCCTTTTCCAGGAGAGCCTTCGCGCGCGCCCGACGTCTTCCCACGTTGTGTTCTGGATGGACGTTTCGTGGGATAGGCGCGACAGTGATGCGGTCCCGCTGCTCTCGAGGGATGCTGCAGAACTTTGTTTTGATTACTTTGGAAGGAACGCCCAGCTCCTGTAAGATGTGCCTTCCAGCTTGTGTGGTAGATAGCCTGATGAACTGGGCCCTCTCCTGTGCTTCCGCTATTTCCTCTAGCGTGTTATGCATGCCAAGTTGAAGTAAGCGTTCCGTGGGAGTGTATACGGGGAGGCCGAGAGCTCTCTTGATTGCCTTCCTGATTAATGCATTGAGTTTATCCCTTTCCGATCTTTGCCAGTTGTGCATGGCGACTGAAATAATCAGAAGATTAAGAATGAGCTGGGGTGCGTTTGGCAGGCATTCTCAGATCAAGAAAAGGAGGTTGCCATTATCCCTCAAGAGAAAAGTGTATAACAGCTGTGTCTTACCAGTACAAACCTACAGGGAAGAAACCTGGAGGCTTACGATAAGGGTTCTACTTAAATTGAGGATGAGCTTTGGAACGTACCGTAAGGAGGGGGGGGGTGAATAAGAAGAGAGCAGGTTGGGTGAGGGAACAAACACGAGGTATTGACATCTTAGGTGAAATCAAGAAAAAGAAATGGGCATGAGCAGGGTATGTAATGAGAAGGGAAGATAACCGATGGTCATTAAGAGTTACGGACTGGATTCCAAGAGAAGGGAAGCGTAGCAGGGGGCGGCAGAAAGGTAGGTGGGTGGATGAGATTAAGTTTGCAGGGACGACATGGCTACAATTAGCACATGACCATGGTAGTTGTAGACGTATGGGAGAGGCCGTTGCTTGCAGTGGGCGTAACCAGGCTGCTGCAGCTGATTATGATGATGATGACCTAACTCGAGCAGTAGTGTCTTAATTCTCAAAATGTAAATGAGGCGAAATGATGCGGGTTGGAGCGCAATCACATGGTATTCTCCATATTTCGCAGGGTTTATTTATCAATCGTAAAGAATTAGTACACGATTAGTACTTCGCTGAACATAGCGGTTAGATGTACCTCGTCTGTACCTTCAAATGCCTCATTGACACTTTGATATTTAGGATAGTACGTCGCGAGTTAGAAAAATAAAATCAATTACCTAATGAAATCGCAGTAACGAAAAACCTAGTGACAGCTACTCACTGCACTGTAAACAATATGCACTAGATTTTCTTAGAGTAACGCATTGCTCTTTTTTTTTAAGCTTGGTGCATGTTAGGATACGCTGTATACATTTATGACCTTTGCAGGCAAGTGTCACTGTTTCTCTTTTTTTATTACTATATAAAAAACTACTACTATATGCAAGCAGCGCGCTTGCATCTAACACGTACACGTACGCATAGAAAGAACACACACGTCGCCTGTGTATGTCCTCTCTATGTGTACGTGCCAGATGTAAGTGCGCTGCTTCAATGTTATGGCTCACCAACTAGCCCATCAGTATTTTTTTTCAAGAGTCGTTAGCAATGCTTACTGGAAAGACAGGCGATAATGCGACACACAAAATTCAGGCGCATTTCACACGACATTGATAAGACTGCCCAGGGGGCCACTCAAGTCTATAGGTTCTTTTCATGGTCAAAAAAAAAAAACACGCAAAGCAATTTGAAGCGTGGTGAACATATAGCAACATATTCATTCTCAAGACATACGCTATCTATGCCTTTAGAAATAATTTTTAATTGGCTACCTCCATCTCTTTCGAAAATATAATAAACTTCGTCCTGTGTTACTCTGGCTAGCTTCCCACGCTATGCGTGCCGCCCTCGCACCTGTTTAAGCTTTTTCTAGGCGCTAGAGCTATACTATGTCCGCGCAACCTTGAGCGATCGGATAGCATGTTTTCTGCTCTTGGCCGGCAGAGAAGAGAGGCTTTGTTCCGGCCGCAAAGCCCTCCCCGTCTCAGTAAGGTGCCTGGTGGTGGTCTCGTGCGGACGCAGCCCTCTGGGTAAGCGCATATTCCCCCTCATCTTTTAAAAAGGTTCAATACTTACAAGCATTTGTCTTGCCAACCATACTTATTTCAAGGGAATTTTTCACGTCTCAATAATTTCTCTCGTCATGTTCGAGTGCTGATTGCCGTGTTATCGTTTGTTAACGAAGCTTTCCCTCAAGTCTAAACATTTTAAGGCAGTTTGTCGTGTGCGTATCATGGCCAAGCACGCTTATATCACCTTCCGTTTCTCTACCACGGGTGCACTTTAAAACCACGGCGCCGCAATTTTGCTTCAGAGACTTTCCTTTCCTTCCTTCTTCTCCTCCCTTAAACTGGCTCTCTTAACTACAACACGCTGAGACAAAGCAACAGCGCGCGCATTCGATGCCATAGATGAGATGACTATATATATATATATATATATATATATATTGTTACGCGCGAAGGCGACCGTTTATAACCCTTACGGATGAAGGGGACCGATTACATTAGGTCGCGAAGGTGAGCGCAAGAGCGGCCAGATGGTTTATCAACTGAGCGTCGTCCTCTTCTTTCTTCCCCCACTCGGGACCGCAAACACGTTCACTGGTCTTCGTTTTCTTCATGCGTAGTATTCCTCTCGTCGCAGACGAAGCCCGCCGGGCGAGTCAATTCATTTATCTTGACGTGAACAATTTCAAGCGGGCAACATGGACCACTTGTGTCTTGGCAGCTCTTCTACCACTCGCCGTGAGGCGAGCTATGTTATACGTGACTTCCGTGTGTCTGGTCCATCGTAGGTGGCCAAAAGCTTTTGGCATAACCCGCGGTTCCGTACTGGAGTCCACAGCCAGACTAAATCACCACGGCGATAGGTTACTGGGCGGTGGCGAATGTCGTAGCGTGCTTTTGATCTGTCCTGCGATGCCAAAGTGCGCAAACGAGCAATACGACGAGCTTTTTCGGCGAGGCAGAGCGTATCGGTGAAAGTTGGATTTTCGTGACAATAGAAGGGGAAAACAGTGTCGATTGTATACCGGGGTGGCCATGCGTACAGCAGGAATAAAGGGCTATAGCCGGTAGTCTCGTGCTTGGCGGTGTTGAATGCGTACGTGATAAAAGGCAGCACGTCATCCCAGTTCTTGTGGTCGGATTAAACATACATAGATAGCATGTTTACAATTGTTCGGTTTGTGCGCTGCGTAAGCCCATTCGTTTGTGTATGCTATGGTGCCGAGTGAAGCAAGTTGGATTCACACAAGCGAAGCAGCTCCTCTACAACGTCCGCTGTGAATTGTCGTCCACGGTCGCTGATGATCACGCGAGGTGGACCATGTCGCAGGATCACATATTGCAGCAGGAATGTTGAAACGTCAGTGTCAGTTGCGGAGGGCACTGCCGCCATCTCACAGTAGCGTGTGAGGTAGTCGACGCAAACAACTACCCAACGGTTTCCCTTGGCTGATTTTGGAAATGGACCTACGAAGTCAATGCCAACTTGTTGGAAGGGCGTGCTTGGAGGCCGGATCGGCTGCAAGAGACCAGCTGGAGCAGTAGATGGCCGTTTGTGGCGCTGACACTGTATGCATCTGGCCACATACGTCTCAACAGACTGTCGCATTCCAGGCCAATAAAAGCGTTCCTGAATCCGGTAGAGCGTCCTCGCCGAACCTAGATGGCCAGACGTAGGGTCGTCGTGCATAGCACTCAGAATCGCTGTGCGAAGGCTCTCCGGCACCACTGGGAGAAAACGTGCGCCAGTGCCGGAAAAGTTCTTATACAGGAATCCATCACGTACACAGAAATGGTTTGCGGTCGTCGAGGCGGTAGTAGCGGTGAAGAGCGGTGTTAATTTATCGTCTTTTCGCTGTTCGGCTTTGAAGCAGTCGAATTCTGGAAAACACAGCGACACAGAAGCCACGAGGTGATCGAAGTCATCGGCGTCACAGTCCGTAGTGCTAAGTGGCATACGCGAGAGGCAGTCCGCATCAGCGTGTCGTCGACCGCTCTTATAAGGGACGGTGAAGCTGTATTCTTGCAATCGGAGCACCCAGCGCGCAAGGCGGCCACAAGGGTCACGAAGATTTACAAGCCAACACAATGAGTGGTGGTCGGTGACCACTCTAAAGGGGCGTCCCTACAGGTAAGAACGAAACCGCTGAACCGCAAGTATTACCGCGAGGCATTCTTGTTCCGTGAAAGTGTAATTCTGCTCGGGCCTACTTAATGAGCGGCTTGCATATGCGATCACGTGTTCGCGGTCACCGTAGCGTTGTACTAGGACAGCAACAATACCTATGCCACTGGCATCCGTATGGAGTTCCATCGGAGCTGAAGAACTGAAGTGTTGAAGAACCGGACGTGACGTCAGCAGGAACTTCAACTGACGGAAAGAAGAGTCGCACTCCGGAGTCCACTCAAAGGGGGTGTCCTTTCGTAGCAGGCATGTGAGCGGATACGCGACGTCGGCGAATTTAGGAATAAATCGGCGGAAATAGGAACAAAGCCCCAGACTAATTTCAGGCCGTCTGGTAGTATAACAGGCTCCTTAGAATAGTTTACGGTCCATAAGCCAGTGCGTCCGCCTTTGATCGACACCACACAATGTGGCACGAACACATTCTTCTTCACACAGTTAAAGTGTATCGGTTCTACAGTAGATTCGAAGCTGTCGGAATCGGCGCCGCAACAGACAACGGGAACGCAAACGGTAGATGATGCAGGCATGACCGCATCACCACAAACACACAGTGTAGCTTCGCGATCTACAGGATTCTCCAGGAGTCCTGATGGAATCCTACCACTTATAGATACCTTCCCTGTGCGGCAGTCGACAGTAGCACCACACTCCCACAAGAAGTCCATGCCGAGTATAACATCATGGGTCGACCGAGGAATAATTACAAACTCTGTCGTAATAACATGGCCTCCCAAAAACACGTCAGCACTACACACACCAATAGGTCGCAACGGCTCGCCACTCACTCCACAGAACTTTGAATCTTCGTCCCATTTAAACAAAACCTTTCACCCTAACACGTGTTTAAAAGAGACACTCATGACCGAAATTGTTGCGCCTGTAACTCGGTAGTATGGCAGTGGACTGCCAGGCGTTGCCCTCGGAGCGGCTACTTCTTCTGGCAACTCGAATACGGTCACGGCTGATGGCGGAATGCCGGCAAGTCGACGGTTTCTATGAAGCTGCGGCAGTGATGGTTCCGTTGTTGTGAGCGGTACCTCGCACCTCTACCACTTTGATACGCGCGAAGGCGACCGCTTATAACCCTTACGGATGTATGGGCCTGATTACAATAGGTCGCGAAGGTGAGCGCAAGAGCGGCCAGCTGGTTGATCAACTGAGCGTCATCATCTTCTTCCTTCCCCCCTCACTCGGGCCCGCAAACACGTTCACTGGTCTTCGCTTTCTTCATGCGTAACAATATATATATATATATATATATATATATATATATAGAGAGAGAGAGAGAGAGAGAATATTGTCAGTCATAGCTCTCGTAGTACAGCCCTCTGGGCCCTTTCTTTTTTTTTCGAAAGTAGTCCAATTAGGGTTATTATAATTACGCGAACGTATTTCGCCCTCGTCAGCAGCAGTCCTTCAGATAGTTACTCTGGCTAGCTTCCGACGCTATGCGTGCCGTCCTCGCACCTGATTAAGCTTTTCCTTGACGCTAGAGCTATACTATGTACGAGCAACCTTGAGCGATCGGAAAACACGTTTTCTGCTATTGGCCGGCAGAGAAGGGAGTCTTTGTTTCGGCCGCAAAGCCCTCCACGTCCCAGTAAGGTGCCTGGTGGTGGTCTCGTGCGGACGCTGCCCTCTCGGTGCGCGCATATTCCCCCTCATCTTTTTAAAAGGTTCAATACTTACAAGCATTTGTCTCGCAAACCATACTTATTTCAAGAGAATTTTTCACGTCTCAATAATTTCTCTCGTCATGTTCGAGTGCTGATTGCCGTGTTATCGTTTGTTAACGAAGCTTTCCCTCAAGTCTAAACATTTTAAGGCAGTTTGTCGTGTGCGTATCATGGCCAAGCACGCTTATATCACCTTCCGTTTCTCTACCATGGGTGCGCTTTAAAACCACGGCGCTGCAATTTTGCTTCAGATACTTTCCTTTCCTTCCTTCTTCTCCTCCCTTAAACTGGCTCTCTTAACTACTACACGCAGAGACAAAGCAACAGCGCGCGCATTCGATCACGCGCTCGCCGAGCACGTGATCAAGCTTTTCCGAGTCTCTAAAGCCGCTCGAGTTTGCTCTTCTCCACGTGCAGCCATTTTTCCAAGAAAGTATGCCTTCCAACCACAAAAATCGACCGTCGCGGACAACTTCAGTCCCTTTCCACGTTAGTATGAGGCTCCGAGCAGGAGCTATGACGCTTCAAAGTAAGCTGGGGCCTGACGAAGCAACCGACTGAGCTATCTTTCTGGGCATCTATCTATCTATCTATCTATCTATCTATCTATCTATCTATCTATCTATCTATCTATCTATCTATCTATCTATCTATCTATCTATCTATCTATCTATCTATCTATCCTTTTTCCCCCTTTTTTTTTCTTTTTTTAATGTCTTTTCTTTTCATTCATCACTGTACCAGAACCCTCATATATATATATATATATATATATATATATATATATATATATATATATATATATATATATATCCTTAACTATGTATGACCGCACATGTGCAGGTCATAAATTCCAGGTTCTCTAGCCGAGTGCCATCCGTGCGGTATAACTGAGCAGCTCAGATTGGTCCACCTTGACTGATCAAATAAGGCAGCACTGGAGGGTAAATGAGGCGTACAACTCCTGCGGGACCCGACGTGGTTGCTCAGTGGCTATGTTGTTGGACTGCTGAGCAGGAGGTCGCGGGATCAAATCCCGGCCACGGCGGCCGCATTTCGATGGGGGCGAAATGCGAGAACACCCGTCTACATAGATTTAGGTGCACGTTAAAGAACCCCAAGTGCTCAAAATTTCCGGAGTCCTCCGCTACGGAGTACCTCATAATCAGAAAGTGGTTTTGTCACGTAAAACCCCATAATTTAATTTTTATTTTAACTCCTGCGGGGTCGGTAGAGTATCCGCCTCCCGTGCAAGAGGACCGTGGTTCAAATCCCGGTGCCGCTCAATTCTCCATCGGAAAATTTAAAAAAACCGCGCGTTGAGAAAATTGCACAATCAGGCCTGGAGTGCGGCCTGATCCCGGTGACCAGAACCGGTAACGCACTCTCTCACCAGAGCAAAATTGGCCACCCTGGTGCAGTTCTTGGCCACAACTTCCTATATGAATACAACAATCAAACCCCGGCCCTCAGTCTCCAGCAGCCGCGAAGCAATTGACCACGGCGGCGGTTAAATCTGTGACGCAGCAGAGGGTGCTAAAAATACCTGGCTCCGGACAGGCCGCCATTGGAATCTGAACCTAGCAACGTTTAACGTTAGAACGTTATCTAGTGAGGTGAGTCTAGCAGTGTTATTGGAGGAACTAGAGGCAAGTATATGGGATATAATAGGGCTCAGTGAGGTTAGGAGGACAAAAGAAGCATATACAATGCTAAAAAGCGGGCACGTACTGTGCTACCGGGGCTTAGCGGAGAGACGAGAACTAGGATTCGGATTCCTGATTAATAAGGAAATAGCTGGTAACATACAGGAATTCTATAGCATTAACGAGAGGGTGGCTGGTCTTGTGAAACTTAATAAGAGGTACAAATTGAAGGTAGTACAAGTCTACGCCCCTACATCCAGTCATGATGACCAGGAAGTCGAAAGCTTTTATGAAGACGTGGAATCGGCGATGGCTAAAGTAAAACAAAATACACTATACTGATGGGCGACTTCAATGCCAGGGTAGGCAAGAAGCAGGCTGGAGACAAGTCAGTGGGGGAATATGGCGTAGGCTCTAGGAATAGCAGAGGAGAGTTATTAGTAGAGTTTGCAGAACAAAATAATATGCGGATAATGAATACCTTTTTCCGCAAGCGGGTTAGCCCAAAGTGGACGTGGAGGAGCCCGAATGGTGAGACTAGAAATGAAATCGACTTCATACTCTGCGCCAACCCTGACATCATACAAGATATAGGCATGCTCTGCAAGGTGCGCTGCAGTGACCATAGGATGGTAAGGACTCGATTTAGGCTTGACTTGAGGAGGCAACGGAAGATACTGGTGGAATTCCGGAAACTAGAGGAATTCCGGATCAAGCTACAGAACAGTTATTCGGCTTTAACTCAGGGAGAGGACCTTAGTGTTGAAGCAATGAACGACAATCTTATGGGCATCATTAAGGAGTGCGCAATGGAAGTCGGTGGTGACTTCGGAGGACAGGAAACCAGTAAGCTACCGCAGGAGACGAAAGATCTGATCAAGAAACGCCAATGCATGAAAGACTCTAACCCTACAGCTAGAATAGAACTGGCAGAACTTTCGAAGTTAATCAACAAGCGCAAGACAGCTGACATAAGGAAGTATAATATGGATAGAATTGAACATGCTCTCAGGAACGGAGGAAGCCTAAAAACAGTGAAGAAGAAACTAGGAATTGGCAAGAATCAGATGTATGCGTTAAGAGACAAAGCCGGCAATATCATTACTAATATGGATGAGATAGTTCATGTGGCTGAGGAGTTCTATAGAGATTTATACAATACCAGTAACAACCACGACGATACGGTGAGAGAGAATAGTCTAGAGGAACTTGAAATTCCACAAGTAACGCCGGAAGAGGTAAAGCACGCCTTGGGAGCTATGCAAAGGGGGAAGGCAGCTGGGGAGGATCAGGTAACAGCAGATTTGTTGAAGGATGGTGGAGAGATTGTTCTAGAGAAACTGGCCGCCCTGTATACGTAATGCCTCATGACCTCTAGCGTACCGGAATCTTGGAAGAACGCTAACATAATCCTAATCCATAAGAAAGGGGACGCCAAAGATTTGAAAAATTATAGACCGATCAACTTACTGTTAGTTGCTACAAACTATTTACTAAGGTAATTGCAAATAGAATCAGGAACACCTTAGACTTCTGTCAATCAAAGGACCAGGCAGGGTTCCGTAAAGGCTACTCAACAATAGACCATACTCACACTATCGATCAGGTGATAGAGAAATGTGCGGAATATAACCAATCCTTATATATTGCTTTCTTTGATCACGAGAAACCGTTTGATTCTGTCGAAACCTCAGCAGTCATAGAGGCATTACAGAACCAGGGTGTAGACGAGCCATATGTAAAAATACTGAAAGATATCAATAGCGGCCCCACAGCCACCGTAGTCCTCCATAAAGAAAGCAACAAAATCCCAATAAAGAAAGGCGTCAGGCAGGGAGATACAATCTCTCCAATGCTATTCACAGCGTGTTTACAGGAGGTATTCAGAGACCTGGATTGGGAAGAATTGGGGATAAAAGTTAATGGTGAATACCTTAGTAACTTGTGATTCGCTGATGATATTGCCTTGCTTAGTAACTCAGGGGACGAATTGCAATGCATGCTCACTGACCTGGAGAGGCAAAGCGGAAGAGTGGGTCTAAAAATAATATGCAGAAAACTAAATTGTTGCTTAACAGTCTCGGAAGAGAACAGCAGTTTAGGATAGGTAGCGAGGCAATGGAAGTGGTAAGGGAATACATCTACTTAGGTCAGGTAGTGACCACGGATCCGGATCATGAGACAGAAATAACCAGAAGAATAAGAATGGGCTGGGGTGCGTTTGGCAGGCATTCTCAAATCATGAACAGCAGGTTGCCACTATCCCTCAAGAGAAAAGTGTACAACAGCACTCACCTACGGGGCAGAAACCTGGAGGCTTACGAAAAGGGTTCTAGTCTAATTGAGGACGGCGCAACGAGCTACGGAAAGAAGAATGATAGGTGTAACGTTAAGGGATAAGAAAAGAGGAGATTGGGTGAGGGAACAAACGCGAGTTAATGACATCTTAGTTGAAATCAAGAAAAAGAAATGGGCATGGGCAGGACATGCAATGAGGAGGGAAGATAACCGATGGTCATTAAGGGTTACGGACTGGATTCCAAGGAAAGGGAAGCATAACAGGGGGCGGCAGAAAGTTAGGTGGGCGGATGACCTTAAGAAATTTGCAGGGACGACATGGCCACAATTAGTACATGACCGGGGTTGTTGAAGAAGTATGGGAGAGGCCTTTGCCCTGCAGTGGGCGTAACCAGGCTGATGATGATGAGGAATTAAGAGCCGTTCCCGTCCGCGCCGACAACGATGCAGTAAGCTATTAGCCCCAGTAAAATTTCAAGTGAATAGGTCGAGGAAAGTCAAAAGAAACCTCAAATGATGTGGCTGACAAAGCTCTCTCCAGAAAACTCCGGTGGGGGCTCGGGCCTCGGAGCCCTCTCGTAGTCGGCGCATATATATATATATATATATATATATATATATATATATATATATATATATATATATATATATATATATATATATATATATATATTTATATATATATGTATGTATATGTATATGTATATATATATATATATATATAGGGTGTCCTCACTACCCTGGACCGCGATTTTAAAAATACACAAAAGCTCTAGAGAAATCGTACTGACTGCATAGTAGCCGTAGTCTTATGTACTTGCGACCAGTATTTGTTTCATCAGGAAGTATTAATTATAAACTTTCAATTAGTGAACTTTGTAATTATTGCTTGAATCGCAAAGATACCAATTCCAAAGTTGTTGGGCACCTCAAATAACCTCCGAGTCAAGCATTTTTTTAGTGCTCAGCTTTGTCTCGTTGGGTTTTCCGAGAAAGAGCAAAAGTGTGCGAAACATCCAAAATACAAAATAGATAGGCGCTCGCATGCCGCTACTGAAGCACTCCCAAGCGAATAGCCACGGATACACGGCTTTACTAGCGGCGGCATCTCGATACAGGGCTTCACGCTATGTGGTCTTCGCGGCATCAAGAGAACACGCCGCTGACGCATTGATAGGCGCTGCAGAGCCTTGTAGAAAGCGGCGATAAGAGAATGCAGCCGTATATCATTCAATGGTTGTTTGTAGGTGGTCGAGCAGCAGCGTGCGAGTGCGCAACTATTTCGTATTTCGCGTATTACGCGGCCTTTTTTTTCTTGGAAAAAATAACCAGGACTACTTCAGCACGAAATAAACGCTTGATTCGGAGGTTATTTAAGGTGGCCTACAACTTTGTAATGGATATGTTTGCGGTTCAAGCAGTAATGAGGAAGTTCACTATTAAAACTAAATAATGAAGTAATACACCGTGATGAAAAAATTGCTGGCCGTAAGTACATACGACTGCGGCTACTATGCCCTCGGTACAATTTCTCTAGAGCTCTTGCGTATTTTTAAAATCTTTGTGCGAGTTAGCTCGGACACCCTGTATATATCTGTTATTCTAGCAGCAATCCTATTTATCTGTGTACCCATTTTTCTGTAATTATTCATCGTAATTCCTGTTGGCATCGGAATCATGTTCCTTTTCCTGCTCATGTTGCAACTTATTTTGCTCTGTGAATCTACGAAATATGATACCTACACTACTGCCTATGCACTCTAAAAACGTTTACACTCTTTGCGGTCTATATCTGCCACACAACAATAATCGTCATCTGCCTTGCCTGCATCTCCTTTCTTGAAAACGCAGCGCCCGCTACTTTCTTGTCGGCAATGCTATGTCATGCTAACAATGCGCATCTCGTTCGTTACTGGGAAGTACCGTGCTTGCAGCGTTAAAGAAAGGAAATACGGACAAGAGAGATGACGTTTATTGTTTCGTAGCAAGGTACGACTCAAATGGTGTAAACTTTTCTTTGAGAGTATTGGTGCACATGTCTCGTAACGGCTGCATAGGCTCTATCAAGCTGTTTATTTACAGCTTTTAGCCTAGGCAGCCACCCAGAATATTTCTGATAAAATTAAATTAAACCGAAATATTTTCATTGCGAGAGCAATAATAGGGACAACACTCCATGCTCACTTCCGCTGTCGCTGTCAGCGTCCAAGTGCGACAACACCGTTGCCGGTCTCCTGCGCTGTGGGCGCGAGCGAACGGCTTTATCTGGCGAGCGCAGAGGAGGAAGGCGGGGAGGACGTCTCCCACCGCGCGCAGGGGGGCGTTCTTCTCCGGCGGCGGCTGCGTATGGCGCGGCTGAGTGCGGTCACGTAGCCCTATCTTCAAAGCGATCTGCGATGAGTACAGTGCCTAGCTATAGGGGCGCTTCGTCGGCGCCGTGTGATCGCCGCTCAGTTCGTGTTGAGGCCCTCCGAAGAGCAGCACAATGGTCAATTCGCTCTCTGCTGCAACCGCGCTTGCTCACACCAGCGTTTTGACAGCGAGTGTCCGCGCTCATCGAGTTAGGTGTGTTTTTGTTCGCCTGCACGCGCTTGACACCATTCAGTTCAGTTTTCAGTTAAGTTTTATTCCTTAAAGGCCCCCATTTCAGGGGGTGTTACATAAGGGGTGGGATTACATTTGTAGTGAGGAAAAACAAACAGCGATGGAGATTTAACATTGAAGGTGATCTGTTACGCGTTCTTGAAAAGCAGGTGTTGAAGCGATGGTGACGATGTCATGGGGTAGGCCATTCCAGTCCGTGGCTGCTCGAAGAAATAACGAAGCTGAAAACGTAGTAGTACGTGATAGTGGGCGGGCAACTTGAAGCGTTAAAGAACCCCAGGTGGTCAAAATTTCCGGAGTCCTCCACTACGGCGTGCCTAATATTATTATTACCCTATCATCACCCCCAATATTATTATTATTAACTTGAAGGGGATGACTGGTGCGGTGAGATATGCGTGATGCGGCGGCGATATACGGTGCTTGATTGGGAGGAGAATAAAAGCATTTGTAAGAAAGGGTGAGGCTAGCAATGCGACGACGAAAAGAGAGGGGTGGCAGTCCGGATGTAGCTTTCAAGGATGAAACACTGACGTCATATGAGTATGAGGAATGAATGAATCGGGCAGCACGATTCTGCACAGCTTCCAATGCGGTGATTAGATATGCTTGATGTGGGCTCCAGATGGGGGATGCATATTCTAATTTGGGTCTTATAAATGATTTATACGCGAGCAATTTAACATGTGGTGGGGCAAGACGAAGGTGACGTTTTAGAAAACCGAGTGTTTTGTTTGATGCTGAAATGATGTTACCGACATGAACCTGCCATGATAGATTGGAAGAGAGGGTGACTCCTAGATATTTATATGATTGTACTTGCTCAATCTTTGTGTTAGAAATTAAATAATGAAAGAGATATGGATTGTCACGACGAGTGAAGGACATGAGTTTACATTTACTAGGATTGAGGGACATTAGCCAGTTATTACACCAATTTAGTACGTTGTTAAGCTCTGTCTGAAGAGTGTATTGATCGTGACAGTTATTAATGGTGCGGTAAATAACACAATCATCTGCGAAAATTTGAATACTACAGGAAACATGCAGGGGCAAGTCGTTAATATATATTAAGAATAGGAGGGGACCGAGGACAGTACCTTGTGGGACGTCGCATGTAACCGGGAGAGATGTAGACAGATGGCCGTTAAGATAGACTGACTGAGAACGGTTATTTAGGAATTGTTTAATCCATTTGAGAATATTAGGGGGTAGGTTCAGCTTTGAGAGTTTTAGTAATAGCCGGCGGTGGGGAACCTTGTCAAAAGCTTTAGCGAAATCAAGAAAGATGGTGTCGGTCTGCATATTACGGTCTAGATTCGTGTGCAAGTCGTGAAGGAAAAGCGCTAGTTGGGTTTCGCAAGAGAGGCCCTTACGAAACCCACGTTGTGTAAGGGTGAAAAAAAATGGTTTCGGTCCAAGAAGTTTACGATTTGGGAGTAGATGACATGTTCCATGATTTTACAATGTACACTAGTCAATGAAATGGGGCGGTAATTCAAGGGCGAGTCTCTGTTACCTGATTTGTAGACTGGAACGACCTTCCCCGTTTTCCAATCAAGAGGCAAAATTCCTGAGGAGAGTGACTGTGAGAAAATGAGACATAAATATGATGCACAAATTGTTTCCACATTTTTCAATAGTTTTGAATTAATCAGGTCCATACCAGCTGATGATGAAAGTTTCATATTATGAATTATGGATGAAATGCCTTCTTCGACGAACGTGACTGCCGGCATGGGGGTTTCTAAGTTAAAGGGTGGTAATTGTGAAGGCGCGTCGAGTTCGGTAGTGAACACAGATGTGAATGCATGGTTAAATATTTCTGCGCAGTCGTGGTCAGTCACCGCTTCATGTGAATAATTCGTCAGTTTAATATCGGGAGGATGTGTTGGGTTTAAAACTTGCCAGAATTGCTTGGGGTTTCTTATAAGTTTGGTAAGTCATTGTGATAAAATGAGTACTTGGCGTTACGAACAGAAAGTAGGTATGATTTTTCGGCCTCGAAGTATTTTTACCATGCGGCAGGCATTTCGTTTCGTTTGGCGGTACGAAACAATCGTTTCTTTTTGTTTTCGAGTCGTTTTAAGTGCTGCGTAAACCATGGTTTATTGCGATTAGTATGAAAGGTACTACATATTGGTAGTACCTTGGTACGAACATATTAGTGAGATGACTTAATTTGTTCTTGAATATCAGCCAGTTTTCATGAATTGAGTGAGTGTGAAATGCGGATACGTATTCAGGAAAAAAGGTGTTAAGTTCTTCAGTTATTGCATTATAGTTACCCTTATCGTAGAGTTGTATCGTTTTATCGGATGTCTGTTTTTGAGTCGAGGTAAATGAGAATAAAGCATGCATGACTTTGTGATCGCTGATTTCAGGAAGGTAACTGATGGATGATACATTCTCGGGGCTGCTTGTTAGTATCAGGTCGAGCGTGTTTGCTGATTCTCGTGAGACATGGGTTGGTTGGGAAATTAACTGAGTGAGGTTAAAATTTAAACAGACATCGAGGAAGTTCTTCGCCTCTGCATGACACGTTATTGTGGAACTAGCTATGTTCTGCCAATCAATATCCGGGTAATTAAAGTCACCAAAAAGAAGAATACGGGCATTTGGATATGTGAAAACAAGTTTATGAAGGATGTTGTTCAGATGAAGTGGGAAGTCTGGATTAGTCTGGGGGGGGGGGGGGGCTGTAGCAAACGCCAAGCAGAACTGTTACGGGGGGAGTGCGACAGATGAGCCATATGGCTTCAATGTCGGATGCGACGTCAACAACAGAGCATGATATGCCTCGATCAATGGCAACGAGAACACCGCCCCCCCCCCCCCCCGTTTGCCTTTTCGATCGTTTCGATACACTTCGAAGTTGGGCAAATCGGCCAAAATTTCCGCATCCATTACGTCACTATTTAGCCAAGTTTCTGTTAGTATTAGTATGTTGCTCCCGGATGACGACATGATGTTCGATATGAGTTCGCGCTTTGGAAGAAGGCTACGGATGTTAGTGAATATAATCGAAAACGAGAGAACGTTGTGCGGTGGAGCGGGTCGACGATTTGTTAAAGTTTTGTCACGGGGCAATTGCTATGCTATTTCCTTAACGGCTTGGAATGATGCGTCAAATACATAGCGTTTTGAGCCGATGTGCAGGGCTTTGAAGCGCAAGGAGTACTTATTAGAATTGGCTTTGGCAAACACTAGTAACTGTTTACGCGCGTGTCGAACGGTGCGGGAGAAGTCCTGTCCAATACTGTAGTTTGTGTATTTCAATTTACGGCCATTTGATAACAGTGCGTCTTTGGTTTTATGAGATAGGAATTTTACGATTACGGGACGAATTCGGTCGGCTGAATGATTTCCGAGGTGATGCGCTCTTTCAATGTCGCTAGGTTCCAAGGTTATATCAAGATTTTTGCGGCAAACATCAATGACTGGTTTTTCTGACTCAGCCCACGTTTCAGCGCTAGCAGGGTCAGGGATGCCATAGAAAATAAGGTTATTCCGACGTGATTGGTTTTCCGCGTCATCCAGGCATGTTTCAAGTTCTTTAATCTTTTTAGCTTGGTCGATTGTGGTTGACTGCATTATTTTAATATCGTTACTGAGGTGAAGAAGTGTTTGGTAATGCGTTTCGAGATTGGCCATTCGTTTGTTTAGGCTTGCTATGGTTTGGTCTGTTGTGTTCAGCTGTGTTTTGAGGCCCTGTATTTCCGTAATCAACAGGGTCTGTCCCGCGTTTAGCTTCTGTAGTTCAGCGAGCACAGCAGCGCTGCCCTCAGGACCAGGGTTAGTCTCAACGTCACCTGATAGCATGAGCAAGGAAAGGATTACGTGAGCACACTCAACGGCAATGGTAACACAGCAGTGCGGGCTCGGAAACTGCACCAAAATACAATTACTGGATTTTTTAGCGAAGAGGGCATACGATGTACTGACCTGCATCGCAAAGGTAAGCGGATTAGGTGGCTGTCCTGTGGTGCAGTCACCGAGCCCACGAAGCGGTTTCAGCGGGTGAAGCTCTTTTATACATGATGGCATGGGACGGCAGCAGCAGGCTGGCAAATGCCAGGACGGTCGTCTGCATCGCAAAGGTAAGCGGATTAGGTGGCTGCGCTGTGGTGCAGTCACCGAGCTTGTTAATTCAGTTAATAAGTGAATGTTCATGAGTTTATCCAGTCAATAATGCCACTATCCTTACTTAGTATAGATGCCTACTAATTTGCTATCGCAATCGATTGTTTGCGTTCAGGACAAGCCAGCGACTTTTCAAATTGATAAAATACAATTTTCCCCTATATTTAAGGAATGATCGTAACTTAAATACTATCACAACCAGATTTGTCTCTGATCGGAATATTTACCTGTCTCTAATACATTCAAACTATGGAAGGGATACCCCTACTTTTTGCATTGCTGTGGGCATAGCCTCCCATCACACACCAAGCATTCTTCCTTATTATTCCTATTGAACAAGTAATTGCCCAATATTTTGAAGCCTCATTATGTATTTGTGTTTTTTTTGGCAAGGATTCTTACTGAAGCTTCTGGTTTTCTAAATATCTGACTTGTCATATTTTCTAAACGTGCGGCTGTATAGAGCCTTGTGCTCCGAGATCGGTTCCTGCAAGTTTATCTGCATTTTTCCTATCCCCAAAACAAAAAAGAAAAAGCTTATTGATGGACTGATTGGTGTGGGCCGGTATTCATACAAGTTTGCAAGTGATGTTTTCCGTTGGCTGGTATCTGCAATAACAAATGTTTTTAGCGTACTAACTCGTTTGTGAAAGCGGCGCCCTGCAATGCCACATTCCCAAATAGCCCTACTTTATTATAAAGCTGAATACAATGATGTACAGCCACGGAGTGCATAGTTGATAAAACAATTTTTGCTAAAAGGTAAAAAAAAATTACATTTACCTACGTACAATGCGGCTTGACGTTAGGCTACACTATGGGCGCTATAACGTAATTTTATTAAATATTGTGTCTATTCCATTTCTGTATACAGCCCTCCACCATTTTTATAACGTTTCTTGGGCTACCGCCGCTTCGCCTACCTGTCACGTGACATCACTAAAAGGCGAGAACTTCCCACCTAATATAACGTGTGCCCATTGATTATGCGCAATTAGAATGAACAAAAGAAGAATAGACATTTCTGATTCCAGATCTATTTCATTATTAGCCCTACGCTAATCGTCGAATGTTCTCGGGTGGCGCTCACTTGGCATTCCTGTCACGCGACGTCACAAAAGTACTACAACTCAACTCAAAGTGACGTGTAGGCATTAAGAGGCACGAAATGCCGAAGAAAATTGAACCTTTTTAGGAATAGCCGGGAACTTCCTCTTCCCCAAGGAAAGAAAGACGCCAGCCGACCGAGAGCTCTGGGACTGCCTATTCGGATTTGCCGGGAGGATGGATTTATTACGTATAAAAATATTCTCACGTCCCAGTATAGCTTTGTAGGGCTCTTTCGGCATGTGTACGATGTCGCTCTGCCAAATTTTCTTCGCTAAAAATCGTTTTAGCAGCATTTTTAAACTGCCGTTGCTCGCTGCCGCAATTTTCGGCTAGCAAATGCAGCTGAAACAAGGGAAGCGGGCCAATGCCAGACGCCTGCACCGCCTGCCCCATCCGGTCACCTACTTTCACTGCGCTAGCTCCACCCCACCGAAACCTGCTCCGCTCTTGCGTACACCTCGCCTCTTGTCAGCCAATTAGATTTGAAAAATATGTCACGACGGCAATTCTATACTCTTTGAAAGCAAAGAAACGTGATCTCCGACAAACGAGGAGAGCCTTTGATTGGGCGGTTCGAGCAACGCTGCGGGCCATCGCCCGATGCTTGCATCGGCGATTACGTGAAATTGACGTCATGAGATTGGATTAAAAACAGTTTGGAATACGTTTAAGTTATAGGGCCCTATGAGTGCATGTGAAACAATTTAGACGTAGGCTGTAACGTTAAAGCCTCGGAATTATTTATGCGATTTTCGTACAGCTAAAAAAGGCTGTCGGATTCACGTCGTGGTACGAGGGAAGCTTGTAGGCAGCGTCATTTGACGTCATGCTTTACGTCACAGGCGCGTTGGAGCACGAGCCGTGCTTCCCGTTCCTTAATGAGGGGACCTGAACGAGTAATTTGACCGTAGGTATTGTGACCTGGTATATTGTTAGTTTGATAGGATAGAAAAATGGAACTGTGTTCTAAGACCCTTCAACTTTTCAATATAAACGTGTTTGTTCAGGTTCGTAACTTGTAAGCTAATTTATGCGATTATTTTAAATACCAATTTAATTGTTTTCCTTTACTTTCGGCATGATGACCAACTGGGCAGGTAATTCATTTCCAGTGAGGTAATTGGAATATATTTTGTGCGCTTTTATGAAAGAAACTGCTCGCAGTAAAGAAATAATAATGAATACAGTATACCGAAGGAACATTTCCATTCGGCACACTGCCTCTCACAGCTATCAAACACAAACGTTCCCAGTAATCTTAGGTTCCATACTAGAAAACGATGCAAACTGATTAAAAAAAATGACATCATTGGCTGCAGATTTACGTAAGCATCGTGGGTTTTTTTTGCTACGAGTTGCCCATAGAGATCCCAAAACGCTTCAGAGTTTCAACGCCCCTGAGGACGCAGCAAATCCAGCTAGCTCATGGATTGGCTGCAGCTACACCAGAGTAGAAGGCATGCGGCTCACAATAATCGTGGGAATCACGCGTGGTTATCAAAGAGACTGCTCACGTTCACAACACATCCTAGCAACGGTGTGCCGACTGGCCGCAACATATATGATCCGTCTCCGGCTACAATTTTCCCAATGTTTACGGTTCACCGCTTCTCAAATAGTTGACGTATTTTGCTCTGAAGTTCATGCCCCAAGCCGCGTAGACTCTTTAATATGCAAAACCTGCTTGCTTGAAAAGTCGTCCCGCTCTCAAAGATGATATCTTCCAGCGACCAGCACTTGAATTGTTCGGCCTCAAAGGAAATGGTCAATGTTTATAGCGTGCCCTGTGCTGACTTCAAGCCATCTGAAACTGCTTGGCTGGCTTGGAACAACATGAGCATTCGATGCTCCCGCGCAATCTGCTTCGTTGTGCGACATAGGCTATCCGCGATGGCCCATTCTAGAAGCGCGTTTGCCCATCGCGCAACGACCCTGCCTCGAAATCGCCCCTTTCAAGAATGTAAGGAAAAGCAAAGACATTCAGCGGACTCGGATATGGCCTGCGCCAACGAGAGGGTTGCAGCCCGGGGATCATTTGTGGCTGATCTACTTAAAGACCTCCTCTCGGCATTTTTTTCAGCCGCTCTGCGAATAGACGCGTTGGCGCTGGACGCCGCTTTGAATTTCGGCCTAGTTTTCGTCGAGGCGGCGCGCGCGACTAACGCCAAGATGATGGTGGACACGAGCCTGATTTCTGCGGCGGGGGCTCTTCATGTGACGGCCGTCCTCGGGCGAACCTGTGCCAATTCGTTTTGTGTTCCATATGCGGTTAAACGCTTGCGCGACGATGTTTTCGTGTATAAACGCCCGTGTCATGCTCAAAACCGACGCTTCGTACGTTGTCTCGCAATCCAAGCGGCAATGTCTGAGGCGTGGTCTTTCGTATATTTGCACACATTAAAGTGCGCCATTCCGCTCAAGTCGTTATTCCAGTCCAGTGCTATGGAAACATCTGTCTGTGTCTTCCTATGCGCACAGACACCGAAACGTTTGAACCTAGTTAGGTCGATCCGCTTTACTTAACCACTGGAGCCACGCAGAAGGCCCCACGACTTAGCTTAAATAGATGGCCCGTTTGAATTCAGTCTTGTGGCTAAAACTAAGAAAACTTCCCCGTATAATATATTCAGCAAATATTTCCGCTTGTGAAAAAGCGGTGCTCACATTACTCTGAACATCATTACCTATTTCCTTTAAACCAAGTATAAAGACATATTTGTGCCTTTACTGCGGAGCATTCTTTGCGAACTTCAGGTCTGTCTGTCTGTCTGTCTGTCTGTCTGTCTGTCTGTCTGTCTGTCTGTCTGTCTGTCTGTCTGTCTGTCTGTCTGTCTGTCTGTCTGTCTGTCTGTCTGTCTGTCTGTCTGTCTGTCTGTCTGTCTGTCCGTCCGTCCGTCCGTCCGTCCGTCCGTCCGTCCGT
Organism: Dermacentor albipictus; assembly: GCF_038994185.2. Taxonomy (NCBI): domain Eukaryota; kingdom Metazoa; phylum Arthropoda; class Arachnida; order Ixodida; family Ixodidae; genus Dermacentor; species Dermacentor albipictus. The sequence goes on along the minus strand of NC_091821.1, from coordinate 279,710,468 downwards.
CCGTCCGTCCGTCCGTCCGTCCGTCCGTCTGTCTGTCTGTCTGTCTGTCTGTCTGTCTGTCTGTCTGTCAAGCCTCCTACGTTGTGTGACATGTCCTGAATAAATGGTATGAACGACAGGATACATCGTGGCTGTTTCTAGAACTCAATATATATCAGGGCTTGAATGAAATGCATGCATAGCATAAATGTCATGGCTTAAATGATATGCCTGGGAAGACATGAATAACATGGATTGGCATGAACGACATGAATTTCATGACATGTTATGCGCCTCATGACATGAATGACAGAACATACCAGCGCATTTCATGTCATCAAGAACATCACAGGCTTGTCATGGCTTGTGTGTCATGACATAAATGCTATGAATGACATGATACTGTTGTGGTCGTTTTTAAGTCGATATATATGTGGATATGAGTGTCATGCCATCTCTGTATCACCTGACATGAATGATATGATATAAATGTCATCAAATGGATGGCATGCATGGGATGGCCTGAACGTCCTAATTGCATGACATGACATTAACGAGAAAACTTGCATGAGCATGTCATCCTTGTCATGCCATGCACGTAGATCACACCACATATAGCCTGATACAAGTTTAATTAAACAAATGACCACGACGCCATCATATTATATCATTTATGTCACTCATGAAAGCACGTCATGACCTGCATGTCATGTTATTTCATTCATTTCATGGGTATCCTTATACATACCTTGTTAGAAAATGAAAGTGACATGAATGACAATGTCTCGACATGAATGACATACCATGCATGTGATGACATCAATATCATAAAACACATTACTATAATGGATTCAAAGCCACCGTGTACCATGAATTGGGTTCACGTTATAGAGCCAAGGTGGTCAAAATTTAACAAGAGTCCCTTAATACGGTATGCATCATAATCAAATGGTGGTTGTGATGCATGAAGCCCAACAATTTAATTAAAATTCTGATGGCTCCCATAACATGGCATGGACCTATCTGGTGATATTCTTATTATGCATATCATGACAAGCGTGCGTTACATTAAAAACATGTCACGACATGCATATCATATATGATTGGGCATAAATGCAATGGGGAAATAGAGATGCAAATGACAGAAAGGCATGGAAGTTAACCAGAGTTAAAACCTCCGGTTTGCTACCCTGCACTAGGGGAAGGGAAAATGGAAGTAAAGACGGAAAGAAGAGCGTGACAAAAATAAAAGCGTGTAAAAAATATAAAAAGGGACGGAATATGATTGTGCACATGTTACTGAGTTGCAATGGGGCACTGAGACTTTTTGTTGGTGATTAGGGAGATGAGAATCCATCGGGAGCGAAGATTAGAGTTACGGTAGAAAAAAAGATCTTATGGAATAGACAAATGTGGGTGTGCTTTCGGCGGGTAGCTAGTTGAATGAGGTTTAAGATGTTTTCATCTTGGTGACACAAGGCTTTACGATGATAGTCAAGTTAAAACGAGCTGAACGATTCTGCATTGTTGCCAGCATGAGTGCATGTGTGACCGGTCCAGAATTCCACACAGATGAAGCATATTCCATTTGTGGCCGCACATAGGTGGCGTATAATAAGGATTTTAGTGATTATGGAGCAAGACAAACGTTTATCTGAAGGTAACCCAGGGTTTTCTTCGCTTTGGATGCTATATGTTCTGTATGTAGTTTCCAAGACAGAGAGTTAGTTATATGGACGTCAACACACCGATAGGATGTGCACCTTTAAGGGGATGACTATGGAGAAAAGTTGGGCAAGTTGTATTCGAACGAGAAACTCTCACAGACTTGCACTTTTTTCATGTTTAGTTCCACGTTCCAAATATGACATACATCAAATATCTATTTGTTTATTTGATACTGTCAACCGCGTTCTTGGGGTCATTACAGGGAGGGTGATGTGTCGAGAATACATGATACACAATTTTCTTTCTATGCAACATATAAATTCACTGGCGCCTTTGGTAGTTAACAGCAACAACGAGCAAAAAAAAGAGGAAAGAACAGCAGTTATACAAAGAAAAGTCAACAGAAATGCTCGTAGTAAAAATTCAGTATACATCCTCGCAAAATAAAGTAACTAACGCATTTTCAAATTGCGCAGAGCCTTCGTTGCTCACTACTGCATTAGGCAATCTGTTCCACATTTCAATCCTGCCAAGAAAAAAGTAGAAACGAAAAGCATCAGTACGCGTTAGATAAGGTTGAATAGCTCTGCTATTGTTAAGACGATCGCATCTCCTTCCTGGAGGTTGTAGATATAGATCCTTCTTGATTTTTGTTCCCCTACACATGATCTTAAAAAGAAACTCTAGCCTATGCTTACGTCTGCGTTCCTCCAGAGGCTCTAGTTCACAAGATTTTAGAAAGGCTGTAACAGACTCCATGCGTCGGTATTTTCCACATATGAAACGGACTGCCAATCTTTGTATTCTTTCTCGTTTTGCTTTCAGGACTTTCTGATGAGGGGACCACACAACACAAGCGTACTCCAAGACTGCTCGTACAAAAGTTTTGTAGGCTGTTCATTTCACGTCCCGTGTAGCGCATTCCAGTTCTTTCTCTAAAAAGTATAGTTTTTGATTTGCCTTGGAACATGTATTGTCATTGTGTGAATGCCGTTGCAATGTGTGCATAATACTGACTCCTAAGTATTTGAAAGAAGCTGCATTATTCAGAGGATGGTTTCCGATGTGGTAAATGAAGGAAAGTTCGCTCCTACTTGAGCGAATATGGGTAAATGTTGTTTTCCTATAGTATGCTATTAATATCGACCTGGAGCGAGTGAATACTGGAATCGTTAGTTCTTTTACAGTAAATCACACAGTCATCAGCAAATAAACAAATTCTGGAGGTAATAGTAGTATGTAAGTCATTTATGTAAATTAGGAATACCAGGGGGTCAAGTACAGATGATTAAGTAACGCTAGAGCCAACTGGTGCAGTAGGGGAATTAGCGTCATTAGTGCTGACAAAATGAACACGTGAAAAAAGAAATGCACGAATGCAGCTAAGAACTGCAGGGTGACTTCTTAGAACACTTAGTTTAAATAAAAGCAATGAGCGGTTAGCTTTATCAAGCGCTTTAGCAAAGTCAAGAAATATGCAGCCAGTTGAAAAAGCGCATTCCAAATAGAAGTGCAAGTCCTTTGTAAAGCAATGTTGTTGTGTAAAACAAGAGAAAAACTTTCGAAAGCCATGCTGAGTCAACGAGAAGAAACTGTTATCCTTTAGGAAAGTAACAAGATGAGTAAATATTCTATGTTCCTTTATTTTGCATGTTACTGAAGTGAAATTAATGGGTCCATAGTTAGATAAATTCCTTTATCTTCAGCTTTATGTACTGGTATGACCACTGCAGTCCTTCACTCTTTAGGTAGCACGCCATACTGATGGGATTGTGAGAAAATACATTTAAGGATGATAGAACCATATCCTTTGGAATTCCCTAAAAAAATGCTAATAATGCCATTGATTTCGCTGAAAGATGTTAGTTTAAACTTGACGATAATCGGTGTGAGTCGAACATGATGAGCTCCATAGCAAAATGATTGCGCAAGTGAAGCTCGGGGCATTGGGTGATTCGATGAAGAAACCGACAAAGATACATATATATATATATATATATATATATATATATATATATATATATATATATATATATATATATATATATATATATATATATATAATTTTTAATGGCAGAAAGGTGGAGAGGTCGACCTGTGTGAAGTGCCTCTAGCCGGCTACTCCACGCTGGGGCAATAGCTTGGGAGAATAACCGATAAAGGACGTGACGAGGAAGGAGGGTGGTGATATGGTGAATATGATGATGAGCGCTCCACAGCATACTGTTTCTGTGCAGCGCGCGCGTGCCCACTTCACAGCACAATCATCATCGCGGGCAGAGGTTACTGCAGTCTAGCTAGGAGACTGTCTACAGCTTCCATACTTTTTGCCGCTGTCAGCACAAGTGGCGTATTTGAACCAGCCAGTAGCAGTTGGCAGGGTGTCGATTATTTGTAGAAGCATGGCTTTGTTGATATAGTTTGATGGTGACTTTTCAGTGCACTTTCCTTAGTGCCCGTGTGCGCTTCAGCAAGCGCGGCCATACATTCGATTCCGGGTTTGCTCGGCTCGCTTGAAGCAACGGTTCGGAGAGATCGATGCCGATTCAACTACCTTCTGCTGGAGCTGTGCAATTGGAGCCCGGGCGCTCTCGTTTGGACCTACAGCTTGTCCACGTCGATGACACGGTCATCACCTCCGGTGTTGCACTGACGCTGCCACCTATTTGTGAGACATACTTGCCTGGCTCATTTGGTTGAGTATTGTTGTCTCCTTTGTTTCTGTTTAGGACAATTGTTGGATGTGGCCTTGTGACGTCCATTCCAATTCAAACATTTCACTTCCTTTTTTGTGCATGAAGATATGTCATGGCTGCCAGCACAACGGTGGCATGCCGTCTGGCCTGTCAGACAACGCTGAAATGGCCTATCTTTAGGCACTTCTGACATAGCAATGGTCAGGGCACATAAGCACTCAGCAGGTGTCTCGCGTAGCCTACCTTGACATGATTAGGTAGCGCGTCTTCCAGAAAAAGAAGCTGGACGCTCGTCGAGAGACCTAAGCGATGCAAGTCAGTGACTATCAATGTGAAGCCAGAAGCTTTTGTAACTTTTTGTCGCTGGTTTCTATCACGGCATCATAAATAAAGCCTGCGCTAGTGCGACCAGCGTGCATAATGAACGACCGGACTACTATATATTGACACGTGTATTTACATTTATCGGGCGACCAGTTTTCACCGCCTAACAAATCTTATCGCACAGCGCGGGACGCGCTTGCATGTATCCGAAGTTTCTGGAAAGTTATCGATGCTTCTATCCGCAGTCTGTTGTTGCCGAACCTTGTGTTATCTGATTTATTCGCCTGACGCGAATGATGTGGAACTTTATGGAAGGCACGCGGGTCCCAACGATTAGTCTCGAACATTCGACGATTGTGTATAAAAGCCGACGCGCTTGAACCGCTGATCAGATTTTCGACGATCGCCGACCGTGTTCGCCGCTATCGTTGTGCTATAAGTGTAGCCTGTTTTGTGGGCACAGGTTCGCCCAATAAAAGTTAGTTTTGTCTATTACAGTATTGCTACTGTGTTCTACCACCACGTCTACCACCACGTGACAATATGCTAGTATTTGCATGGTCTTCAATTTTTCTAAGGCAGCCTGCGTCACTGCTTCCACCATGACTGTGTTTTTCTTGGCATTCAAACGCGATTCGTTAACTCCTTCTGGAAGCCACTTTTCCAGGGTAGGTGTTGAGAATTTGTCTGTGTAGGGAATTAAAATACTTAGAGACGTCGAGAGGAAAAGAAACAATCCTGTAAGTCGGTTTGGGTGGTCCGTAGGCGCCCTGCTTACTCACGTCTTTGGTTGTCTTGCAATATTTCCTCTTCAGTCGCTTACCCTCCACGACGGTGTAGTCGTCGGAGTCCACTGGCTAGCTGTTGGAGAAATGGCAACCGGACATCTCCATGTCGATGTGCCGAGCCTTACACTATATCACTGGGGGACGCAGTGCGAAGAGGCGTGTTCGACGCAAATGATGGCGTGCCGTATGTCACTGCATCGGACGGCTTCTCATCGAAGAGGCGCTATTAAGCCTCCACTAGGACATTACTATCGCCGACTAGACAAAAGTATCATGTAGTACAGTAGCAGAAAGATAGTTGGGAAGAGGATAACCGGTGGGTGCAAGTTGTGACACTTTATTGGTGCTACCAGGTTTAACTATACTCCAGAAACGTTTTGCATCAGTCCTGAGAATCTTTGGGTGAGTTACATTAAAGAAAGAGGATTTAGTACACTTTAGTGCCCATGAATATGATGAGGCAGCTATCTTGTATGTTGTTCAGTGCACCCCCTTACACCCTTTCTGAGCATAGGATAGCCAGCCGGTTTGAGAACTGGCTAAACTGCCTGTCTTTCCGTCTATTGATGCTTCCTGCTCCTCCAGTGGGCAGGCCTTAATGAATGCTGTACAGTTCTAAAAATGCTTTCTTTTTGTTAAAAAGGCGGTTTAAATATTTGGTATGCCATTGTGCTTGGTTATTAGAGTGCACGCACCAAAGAGAGATATGATGATTGATCAGTTCAGACACTTTATTTCGGGACAACCACCAGTTTGTTTCCACTGAGCGCTTGAGATAACGTGGCAAGAAAATATCTAAAAAGCAGGCCAGTTCGTTCGCAATGCCGGGAAAATTAGCTTTTTCATAGTCTCTAATGTTGTCGAAGTGTTTTGATGATGGTTCATGTGACAAATCGAACGTTAAATACAAGATATCGTGATCGCTCGGAACCAGACATATGTATTGCGAATGACGTGGAATCTTCTGATGATGTTAGTATTATATCTCGAAGGGAAGAAGGAGTCGAAGTAACACGTGTGGGTGAAGTAGCGATTTGTGTTAAACCAAACTCCGTGCAGGTGGCGATAAATTGGTTGGCTTCAACAGTCGGTGGGTTAGAAAAGGGAAACATGTGCGAGCGAACAACGTTAGGATTATTGATGTCCCCCATATGTATGACTTGTGTATTGCGATTTGGTTTAGGTAGTCCTGCAAGCTATCACAGAGAGACGTATCACTGGAAGGGGGAGCGAGAGCGGACACCAACAATCACTTTCTTGAAATCTATATATACATTTAGGCAACCCCACAGATTCAGATATACAGTACATGATAAACAACGTTTTCATGCTCAGACCAATTAACCTTACAACGGATTGCAAAGATAAGGATAATAAAAAGCAAAATATGTGACTTACACCTACAATGAAAGCCCGAATCGATTTGTATCAACATTGCACGCACATACACACACTTAACGGGCACGTATTCTAATGCACATAATTTCCATGTGCCACAAAGCACACTTGTCCTTCGGAATTCTCTCCACAGGACCCACAGCACAAATTAACATTAAATCAGCAAATGCAATGCTTGCAAACAACGACGTGACTGGCCATGGCTACGCCATTGCAAAATGGCAAGCCGGCTGTTTACTACCGCGAACAGCTTGCTCCCATATCCCCCTCCGTTGTCTCCCGCGCTCAAGGCTTGCGACAAGCGGTGCTTTTTTTTTCCGGCGAAGAAAATCGTGCTAAGAACGGTCTTCGCGACGAGGGCTTTAATTCTGCCACACGGCGTACATTTTTAGGCCGCCGATGCTCACATCACATCACTTTATTACCTTAAAGACTCCGTTGAGGGGGTATTAGGTAAGGGGTGGGCTAACAAATGATGGTTTCAACTAAGTCTTTATGCGGAACAGTGTGTTGTGACATTATCTGTAAAACTGGGACACGTGATTGCTGCAATGTCTCGGGGAAGGCCATTCCAGTCCACTGCTGAACGAAGAAAAAATAAGGCAGCGAAGCTGGTAGTGCGAGAACGTAAGCATGCAATTGGATACGGATGGGTAGTGCGGTGGGATATGCGCGTCGGTTGGATAATGTAGGGCGTGCTATTGGAGGAAGCTGCGAAAAAAATTGTGAAGCAGACAGAAGCTGGCGATGTGGAAACGCACAGAAAGATTTGGAAGACCAGTTTCGTGTTTGAGGGATGATATACTTATGTCGTATGAGTATGAAGAATGAATGAACCTAGTTGCACGATTTTGCACGGATTCTAAGTTGTTTATTAAGTATACCTGGTGCGGACTCCAGATGGGCGCCGCATATTCTAGTTTAGATCTGATTACAGATTTGTAGGCGAGAAGTTTTATGTCCTGTGGGGTGTCACGCAAATGACGCTTTAAAAAAAACGATTGATCTGTTCACTGATGATATCACGTTAGTGACATGTGCACACCAGGAAAGATTGCAGGACAAGGTTAGGTTGGCTTGTGAACCTGTATCCACTTTGAACGTAATTTCATGACCGCATACGTTCCCGCTGACAGTCTAGTCTGCGCTTGCCCCGTCACTTACGCCAAAACGCCAATATCCAAATGTCGAAACCCTCGTCTGCCTCATCTTGTACTTGGTCTGTTTGCCGGCACTGACAACGCTTGCAACATACAGCTAAATGGTTCAGCTTCTTGCAAGCATACCATGTCTTTCCATACGCTGGACATTCTCTTTGCGCATGCTCATTGTTACCGAAACCTTTTCGACTTTCGCTCAGCCCTTTGGGTGTAGTCCACTTGCAGCGTCTTATGGTACGCCCACACTAGCGACAAAAACGCGCGCGACACGCCGCACGCGGCAAGCGACCGCGCGGCAGACGCGTGCGGGCAAGTCCACAGTCGCGTTTTGCGGCACGCGGCAGCGTCCCGTGGAGTCCCGCGTCGTCTCGTTCCATTCGGTACTTCTCGCGACAACGCGCTCTCCGTTCTGCCCATTTCGTCTTCCATCGGAAGTGTCTGTGTTTTTTTGCGCCACTGCCGGCCACGCTCAGGCATGTCGGATACGGACGAGGAGCTGCTGGTGACTGTGAACACTATAATACTTGTTTGTTCTTTACTTGTGCGACGCCGACGTGCCAGACAGCGGACGAGAAAGTTTTGAGTGCGGTACAGGGACACTGAGGGCAAGGCGCGCACTCTGCTTCCCCACCTACACCAATTACTCACCTGTCATGCCAAACTGCTGTCCATAATGTGCCAGCGGTTGGCGCGCAGCTCCTTGTCCGACGCTCGATTTATCATAGAGGTACGCATATCCGCGAACGGTTTCCAAAAACGCCTCCATTGCGAGGCGAATTCTTCGTCGACGCCTCAGTGGCGGTGTGGTAAGGCTTAACAAAAACAGCCCCCTTGACTGGAAATGGCCTCTGAGATTTTACGGCGCGCGTGTCACTGTTCAGTCTCAGAGCCCATAGATTATGATTCTTTGCTTATGCGACAGGTGGCGCCACAACAGCGCGGCTCGTAAAGCGGCTCGCTTCTGATTGGTGGACGTTTCGCGTCTGCCGCGAAAAATGGGTCTCGCACCCATTCGCGCGTTTGCCGCGCGTTGCTGCCGCTTTTCGTGAATCTTGCCGCGCGCGACAGCACCGCTCGCCGCGCGCGTTGTGTCGCGCGCGTTTTTGTCGCTAGTGTGGACGTACCATTACTCGACCAGGCAGCATTTTGCCGCGCTGAAATCTCGGCTGCTTCGAACATCTGCTCTGCCCTCTGTAAGCTTAGATTCTTTTCACGCAACATTTTTTTCCCTGATGTTCGGATTGTTTGTGCCGAAAGCCATCTGATCCCTGATCATGGACTCTTATAACATGCCGAAATTCCATAGTTTAGCCTGCTTCTCTAACTGCCGCAGATATTGCTCAAATGGCTCCCCTCCATTTTGTCGGCGAAGGCGAAAAACATGCCTTTCCTACACCTCATTCCCTTCGTCGACACAGTACGCCTCAAACTTCTGCAGCACTGTCTGGTAGTCTTCGCTCTCACCTTTTGTGAAGGATAAGTTGTTATAGGCGTCGAGGGCATCTTCACCGGTGATGCTGAGGGGGATTGATGTCTTCTTGTCTTCTGTCCTGAGTGTTTTAGTGGGCGTAGCTGTAAGGAAAAGCTCCAGTGTTTGCCTGAAACTCTGCCAGTTTCTGGGCATGTTCCCCGACAACTGCAGCGTGTCTGGGGGCTTGACGGTATCCATTACGGCAAGGCTTGGGCACTTCTGACACCATGTACCATTGCTAAAGGAAATAGGCATTCCTGACGGCAAGAAGCTGCGCCTACTAAGAACGCTGGGTGGTTTATTTGCAATCGTTTTTAAAGAAAGCGACACGAAAGAAGGGAAAGGGAGTAAGAGAAGGAAAGACTAGGGGTGCTATGCTGGATGCGCCGAGTTCACCAGAGATTTACCCGAGTTTGCTCGACGGCAGTCAGCCAGGAACGACGTCAGTCAGGAACGCGCAAAAGCTACAGGCAAAAAATATGTAGACAAAAAGCCGCGTATGACAACATGAACGCACCCTGCGCGGCGCTGTTTCCGCGTTACAAGCGCAGAAGGCTGCACAACGAAACGCGCCAGCGCCGCGTATTGTTATCAACGGAATAATCGCAACTTAGCAATACCGTGACTGCCCCGCTGTCTGTCTATACACTTGCCGTGAGCCGCTTGCCACGCATTTCCCGGGCGCGTCAAGGGCGTGCGTCCTCTTTCGGGCACTATCTTTCTATCCTCCGTAGAGTGTGAACAGGGTACATGCGGCGCATTCTTGCACCTACAATTTCGCTCAAAGGAGTACATTAAAATACAACAAATAAAATAGCGAAAATATTCATTTCTTTAGGTATTTGTTTTTCATTTTGAATGCTAGAACTTTGTGATGACAAACGGAGATCGAGCAAATTATTAAATTTTGCACTTCTTGCCGCGAGTGGCGACAGTGAGGCGAAAGCTTAGAAGCGGATAAATTGAAGAGGGTCGCACGCATGAGGGAGTTCATACGGTAAGAAGTCGCCCAGGAGCGCTGCAATGCTATTCTCAATAAAGTCACTCATGACCCACGAAGGGTCACTCTTTCTCTATTTGTGGAATAGAAACGCAGCGCCGTGGTACGGCTGTTCATCGCAGGCGTTTCACTAGGCTGTTAAGGCCCCCGCTTTACCGACTAAAAAGGACACATTAGTCACAGATACGGGAGCAACGGCTGTCGCTGCAAAATGGCGGTACGTTATTTTCGGGTCCGTAGTGGCGCAGTTCAGTGAAAATGTAACAGTTTATCTTTGTGCGCGAAGCCTCTGCGATACGTTGCGAAGAAGTGCGTGCTTTCCAGCGACACAATTCATCGCTTGCGCAGTGAAGGTGCCTCTAGCCCCGTTTACATGAATGCCAGAGTGGCGCATCGCATTTCCAAGCGCATTTGGGAAAGGCGATGCGACGCCGTTTACATGTAGCGCCTGAATTCTCGCGAGAACGTAGCGCCACTGGTGTCGTATAACAGAAGTGCAACCGACTTCCGGTGTAACTGGTTTCCGGTAGTAGGCCGAGTGCACGTTGGTGGTTGAGTGCCGAGAAATAGGCAGTTTTAGTTTAGCGTACGCAACTTATAGCGTACGCTATACGCTATAGTGTAGCGGATGCAAAGCCGCGCACGTGTTTTGCAGCTTTAGTTGGCCAGCTAGATCTTCGGATCTCAGAGGCCATATGCCGTCGTTGCGGCTATTTTCCGACTATACCGATAGGTAGCGCTGACATCTGGAATGTTTCTTTCGTTAGGTTTTGAGTTGTTCGAAACGAGAAGCGATCTCGAAAACACCACAAGGGTATCCATAATACTCTGTCGTCGAAGCTGCCTGAGACTAAGCGAAAGCCGTTTACACAATCATTTGCTGCGAACGAAGTGCATTTTACAAAAGCAACGCCAAATTCCATTCGAAGCGGGCAGCCGGGACCGCCGCCATGTTGATGGCCGATTCCTTCCCATCATTCCTAATGCGACGATACTGTGTTTACATGCTCCGCGAGAGTCGACTCGCGCCCGTAAATCTACCCTCGCCTGGCGCATTAATGCGATGCGCCTTCGTAGCGCATTACTGCTGTTTACATGAATGTGATGCGATGGAAATGCGATGCGATGCGACACTGTCGCATTCATGTAATCGCGGCTTCTGAGCGCATGTACGCAGTATTTGAGTGTATTGTGCAGTCCAAGGGGCTTGCGGATTACCTCTGCTGAAGCCACCAACTATCGCAGATAGATATCGTAACGACACCGCAGCAATCGCATTTTGGCAGGTGAGGGCTCTTGTGTGCAGTTATGAAATGAGACTTCGAGCGGAGAAAGGTGTTGGAACTCTAGAGTGCGCAGTGCTTGTGATGAAGAAAAGCCATTGCACTGGGTCTAGGAAAGCGAGCGATTCTCGGTCGCTGATCGTGTTTACGACGCTGTGGCTCCGATACATCACCGATGACAGAGTAGCCATCTCAAACGACTTCTGCGATACGCACTCCTCAGCAGCGTCATCTCCCTCAGCGAATCGACGCCTTGCAAGCTGCTACAGTGATGTGCCGATAATTATTTACTGTGCGCTACGTCGCCACAATGCAGCCAATGAAACCGTGTTGTGGGGCCATCTCAGCCCGAGATGTATGCATAAGCCAGCGACAGTTAATGCTTTGTTTTTGATAGTGGTGCTCAGTACATCCCCGATGACAGTGCGTTGTGCGTGTTTTATGTCGGCAGTCAAGATTGTTGATGCCCCTCAGTTCGACACCGCGTCGCTGTTGCCGAAAGATAAGTTGGGCGTGGCCAAACTGTGGTGGGTGCGCGCACACGAATTACATGCCTCGCGCAGGGCGTGACCTCTGGTTTTGATTGACAGGCGAACTCGTGCTAAACTCGTAAATTGCGAATCGCCCTCCGAGTTCAACTCGAGAACATAGCGATGGCAGCAGCAGCCCGTGTCATTGCATCCAGCGGCAGCAAGCGGCAGTATGACCGTCTGGGCCCGTTCACTTACCCGACCGTCGTGTAGGTGAACGTCTTGAATGTCTTGTAACTGCTATTTTTATTGTAAGCCTCGCTGTCACGCCTTTCTCTCCGCCACTCCCTTTACGTGGCACTGTCTTTCCATTGGTGTCATGATGATGGTGGTAACGGCAGCAGTAAAGCTGGTTTATGCTTGCGCCTTTGATTCCTGTTAGTTTACTGGTAAAGAATATGGCACGTGCATACACCTGTGCTGCAAAACTTGACCCTTGTGATTTTTTAGAGAGCTAATTTGTGTTGGGACATTTCAAAGTGGTGCGTCATTGTGGCCTAATAACTAGAGCATTGGTGAGGTTGAAGACTGGGTGTATTGGCATAGAAGCTTCAAGTTGAATTGCACAACAATTCGACGGGACACAAAGAGGAGAAATACACACCGCAGAACGCTCTGCTTTGTGTGTTTCTCTTATTTGTGCGCATCGAATTGTTGTGCGATCTAATTACAAATAGAGTATTGGGCTTCTTTGGTGCAGGACCGATGAAGTGTGAGCTATGCGACAACATGCCAGTGCCTTGTCGCACAATTATGGAAGTCTGAAGGTTTGCTTTGCTTTCAAATCCACCTGCTCGTGTAATACAAGCACCGATCGAAAGAACCGTCATACAAAAATAATGCTGAAATCAATGACCAGTGATGAGTGTAATTTGTATATTGACACTGTTGACATAATAGGTGCTATACCCACCTCAAAATTCTGCTTGGCAGAGCGGTTTGTTTCCTATGTGAAACACAAGCTTCCATTGCATGCTGTGCAGATAATCAAGCTCAGTTTGTTTTGACGTGGTGGACAACATTCACTGTAATCTGTTTTTGCTTCTAAAGAAGTGCTAAGCACCACCTCTTTTTCAAGGACGTCAGGGGAATATTTGGCGAGACCTGTTTACAGCCCCTCATAATGCAAGTGTGGCGAGCCAGCTTTGCTTGGATGCGTCCACAGATTTCCGTTCCTGATCATTGTGTGCTATCAAGTTGCTAGTCTATGCAACTTATGCAAGGCATTACGTGATTCTATAGCCGGATACAACTTTAGAAGGCCACACAATCTGCACTTAAAAGGCACGTGAACACAAGCCTGCACCAATGGGCACGCACTCTAGACGCGTTGTGCCGCCGGACGCACTAATACCCGCTTGTTGGAGAGGGACTATTTCTTTAGACGTGGAGGCAATCGGCTCCTGCACTTTGGTCATCTGGGCGGGGCCTGTCCTGTCTTATGAAGTTGTGTCCGACTGTAGAGGATGCAGCTTTTCATACAACACAAAAGGACGAAGTGTACAATTATTTGGCCTATGAAATGGATGCATCAGAAGTGAGCCATGCAAGGGCTTAAGCTGTGTGAAAATTTGTACATGCAAACATATGACATTGTTAAAGGATATGTGGTACCGAACATGCATATAATGGCACGTTTGAACCGGCGAGTGTTGCAGTCATATGCAGTCTATACGTGAGAGCATTATTAAGCTCCTGCTGTTTCCTGTCTTTTTATTTTGAATTACACACACCGTTCATCTTGTGGCTAATCAACACGCACTGTATTCTTGCCCATCGAAAGAACGAACAGCAGAATCACGTGTATGCTGCATTAGTGTATTTTTCATTTACATGGTCCAAGAGTGGCACAGGTTGCCTTACGTTTTTGCCTATTTTGAAGAGACACCAGGTGCATATTGCAAGTGTCCTAATATGCACAGTACAATATTTACTGCAATAATTTTATTCATGTTCTTGAATAATAAACAAAATAATAAACTGACAGCTTCTTTATAAGGTGTCTTCTGGGGGCTCGACTGGAGAGGAGTGAGGGCTACTGTTGCAGAGCAGCCCTCTGGACCTCTGCCACACTCTCAAGAGCACGTGCCTGGCGCTCGCCTTCTTCCACCAGGCGGTTCAGTGCCTCCAGCAGCAGAATGTTTCGCTGAAAAAAAAAAGTGGCTCATTGGAATGAATCAACCACCTGTAAACCATTATTTACAAAGAAAAATGCTCGTTGCACCATCGGTGCTAAGTGCCCTTGGAAGCTGTGGAAGCCTTTAGTGTAGTATGCATAATAAAACAATGTGTTCGGCCAACATTGCTTTATTTTTGATAATTGGGGTTATCTTTTTCAGCGCCGATTGTCATGTTGATTAGTGTGCCAGCAGCTGAGGTGTCCCCGCACCTTCACGAGTCTCTACTGTCAGCACCACAAACCTATTTTTGTTCACTGCAAAACAAATGCTTCTCCCTACAGTCCCGTCTTATATGAGCTGATTGCTTCCTATGCCTACAAACATCATATTTTTGTCCCATTACGCAATTTTCTACCATCCTCTGCTGCAGTTCTTTCTCCTGGACATCCATTCTGTCACGCTTATGTAATCACCTCTTATGAATTGGCAACAAGTGATTGAAGACGTGCATGGCCTGCCTGCCAATCCCATTTTTTTCTTAATCTCGACTAGCGTATCAGTTGCCACGGTTTACTACGCCACTGTCTTCCTGCCTTAATGCTATCTCCAACAGTTTTTGTTACTTCGCTTTCTGCACAGTCCTCGACTTCTGAAGTTTCTTTGTTAACCTCCAGGTTTATGTCCCATATTGCATAACCGATAGAATGCAATGATTCCAAACTTTTTTCTAGGATGTCGGTATCGTGGCGATCACGATTCGGTAATACCTTCCATGTGATGTTCAACCCTTGAAAATTTTGTATAAGTTTCCTGCTTTATATCAGTACCTGCTATTGATATTTCACCTGGATAAAGATACTATTCCATAGACTCTGTGGGCTTAATGTCATTCATGAATTTCTGTCATCTCGCCAAGTTAGTGAAGGTTACCTTCATCTTTTCCATATTTTTGCGGGCCCATCTGCATGTAAAAGCACGAACACTCATTGGAACCCAATGCCTTTTTTATACTGCTGGACATTCAATTCGCTACTACGAAAGCGACTTAATCCGTGCGCTATTATTATGCCAAATATGAAGCAGTAGAAATATACTTATCTGCAGTTTGTCAATGTCTCCTTCACTGTGTTGGTTGCAAGATCCATCGTAGGCACCTCCTCCTTGTCGCATCGTAGCAATATAGGCTGTCTTCCTTTTGCACACACTATGTAATATTCGTGACACTCGCAGTCCCGCAGAATGGAGGAACTCAGCGCACTCGCAGAAGCAGCACCGGACAAGTTGTTTCGTCAGCATTGCGCGGTGAACAGTAGGTGCGCGTTGCGATCTGTAAAATCGCCGAAGCTATTGTCAGTCTTACGGGGTGCACTGAAAGATCGCTCACGGAGGAACAGAACTATCCAAGATATAATAGTCATCGTCGAGCCTGATCACAACGTCGCACACTGCAAGCTTCGATGTTTGGCCGCCATGCTCGCCCGGTGAATGGGTGTGATGACGCCACCACAGCGTTCCCTCATAGTATAATTCGAAGCGTACTAAATTACAAATTAGTCAATACACATTCAGTGTACATCTTGTAAGCTTTAAAGTGCTTCTAAAGCACGTTAAAGTAACTAATAATACTGTACTACATGCATTTGTTTTATTACTTGCTTGTGCATGTAATGCACTCGGTGGAACGACAAACAGGTGAAAGGAAGGCACGACCATGCCCCGATGGTATGCTCACGTGAGCCCCAGTTTGTCGACCGCCCAGAAGGCGACGCCCAAGGAATGATAGCCACCCAGAGTGAATCTAGATAAACTAATGACAATGACAATGACAATGATGTTTATTTGCATCAGTACATGACGCGAGGAGCATGCAGAAAAAGCTGCCACATGGAAAGCTTGACGAAGCCGCAGGCCCTTGACGAAACCGGAGGCTTGTCGAAACATAAACTGTGTCTCGGTACCATTTGTACTTTCATCTTGGGGTGTCGCCAGAGCTCGTGAAGATGCCGAGTTTCGCCAAACTCGGCGCATCCTGCTTAGCACCCTAAGTATGACGTTTACAGGGATACTGATAAAATGCAATCTGATAGAGACGCCAAGGTACTTAGAGGATTGGACTTGTGCAACAGCGGTGTTAGAGATTATGTAAGATTATGTGAGAAAGATTACGTGGAAATAAAGCGAGTTTGCATTTAGTGAGATTAAGCGTCATTACCCACAGATCGCACCTCTTTTTACACGGTTAAGGTCATTTTGGAGCGCATTTTGATCAGAAAGGTTAGTTATTGTGCGATACATGACGCAATTGTCGGCAAACATACGGATATGAGAAGATGCATTTTTGTGTAGGTCGGTAATATATATTAGGAACAGAAGGGGCGCGAGGACAGACCCTTGGAGGACGCCCGAGGTTACTCGGAGGGAGCTAGAACGTTTTGTTTAATGGGGACGAACTGAGAACGGCTAATAATAAATTCTGAAATCTATCCGAGAATGTCAGGGGGCAGGTTAGACTGGGCAAGTTTTAGTAACCGGTGTTTGTGTGGTACTTTGTCGAATGCTTCAGCGAAGTCCAGAAATACTGCACCATTCTGAAGGTTATGATCGAGATTGCGGGTTTATGACTTCCCAGAATTTTCTAAGATCACTTGTTAGAGTTTTAGGTAAGCCATTGTGATAAAACGTCTCTTAGCATTTCGGATTGCAGTATAATGCGCTTCTTCTGCAGCATAGTACTTATCGCACGCGCACGCACTTCCATTAAGTTTCGCAATACGAGAGAGACGTTTCTTTTTGTTTTCTTGTGTTTTTAAAGGGGTTGGGACACCAAATTTTGAGGCTATAAAAAGCATGTTGTAGGCTGCTTCCGTATGCAAGGACACCCAGAACGAGGTATTGAACACTGCAAACACTTCAAAATAATTTTAATTCAGCTCCAAGAAGTCATTAAAAACTCCTTCTTGTAGTCGAGACCTATCGCTAGCGCGGCAGTTCCTACGTCACAGAGCAGGAACGAAAATATTGACGTCATAGCCCACTAGCACAAAAACGTGACTTATGATGAGTAGCGATGAAATGCCGATTATGGAGCCTGCTGAGCTGAGCGACCGAGCATAGCCTCGACCACGACCGAGCTACAGGCATATAGAAATCCTTTCTTAACGCAAATAAGGGACATGACTTGCAGACACGGACACAAGAGGAGAGAAGTGGACAACACGAACGCCGCACGGCGGCCCGCGAACGGCAAGATGAGTGCGGCGAGTTGCCGCGCGGACGGGAGTTTAACACTAGCCGGCCGACTCCGAACAGGATATGCGGCGTTCGTGTTGTCCGCTTCTCTCCTCGCATAGTCGCACAGTTCGGCAGCTCGGAGCGGTCTCTCGTTGTGAGGCGCCGTCCACGTTACCGGCACGGAAACTCGCCGCACGCCGTTCGCCGTTCGCGGGCCCTCGTGCGACGGCGGTTTGGCTCGCGAACGGCAAGATTTCCTTGCCGTTGAGTGGACGGGCCCGGGACCTACTTGTGCGGCAGCCGTATGGCGAAGCGGCCAATCAGCGACCGAGTGGTCACTCTGGCACCGACGGCAGCTTCACCGCCTCTGATCATTCGGCGCCGCCGATATCGTCGCTAGGCCTTTTCCGGTTCACTACAAAGCTAAAGCTTACGGCGCTTCGGAATGAATCCCCGACTCTCACAAGCCGCAATATTTTCTTACCGTTGTTGTCGCTCTTCGCAATAATTATAATAATCACGACATGCACTTC
This sequence comes from Dermacentor albipictus, assembly GCF_038994185.2. Classification (NCBI taxonomy): domain Eukaryota; kingdom Metazoa; phylum Arthropoda; class Arachnida; order Ixodida; family Ixodidae; genus Dermacentor; species Dermacentor albipictus. The sequence continues at coordinate 279,692,287 of NC_091821.1, read as the reverse complement.
GAATCGCCAGTTGACCTCTGCTGACAGAGCACGCGTATGCGCGAGGAGATGACGCAGCATAGTTTTACGTTAGTATTTTTTGTGGCCCACGTGACCAAGCCATGTTGCGTTTCCTCCTCTGTGACGTCATAGCATCCCCCGGAGCCCAGAAACCAAAACCGAAATCGCTCGGTATAATAATGCTATTATTAAATTATTTATCGGATATATATGAATCCCGCTGTGTGTATCGGGCTCCCTGAAGCATGACGCAACGTTTGAATCAACAAACACATGAACGAAAATTTTGATGTCTCCACCCATTTAAGCATTTTGAAAACCAAAATCATTTGGCAAGGAAGTTTACCTTGGGGATGAATTTATTAGTCAGCTAAATTATTTTTTCTTTAAAACTTGGCCAGTTGTTATTAAGACTTCGGGAATCGAGACTGGATTTAAACGTAGGCAGGGAATGTCGTAGTTCCTTATTTATTGCGTCGAAATCAGCCTTATCGTAAAAATATATGTTTTGCTTAAGATGTGGCATGTTGTTGGGACAAAAGTAAATGTAGTAAGAATTACTTTGTGATCACTGATTTCACGTAAGTATGCGATAGAGTTTAAGCTTTCATGGTTTTCTGTAAGTATTAGTTCAAAAATGTTCGAAGAATCATTAGTGACGCGTGTTGGTTTGCTTACCAGTTGACTAAGGTTGTACTTCAGGCAAACATCGACACATTCTCTTGCTTCATTATTTTTTTGTGATTGCTGATGTTTGATTCAGCCAGTCAGTGTTAGGGAAGTTACAATCTCTATAGAGGAGAATATGTGCAGTGGGGTGTTTATTAGTAAGCTGAGATAATATTTCAATAAGTACACGGTTGAAACCTGAATCAGTGCGAGGGGTCCTGTAGCACCCTAGGTAGCATCCTGTAGCATCAAGTACTACTGTTTCAAGTGGCGCATGACACATTACCTATAGTGATACAAGTTGTGAAGTAATGTTGATAAGAGAGCATGATAGCTCTTTGTTAGTCGTGATGAGTACGCCTCCGCCACGTGCGTTTCTGCGGTCATGACGAAAAATATTGGGCAAGTCAGCCAGGGCCTCTGTATCTGAACTGTCGTCAGTAAGCCACGTTTCATTCAATATCAGAATGCTACTGCCAGATGACTGCAACATACTAGACAGGAGCACGCGCTGAGGAAGAAAGCTGCGTATGTTAGCATAAAGTACAGAAAACGAAAGGTCTGATTTAGCGTTTTTACGAGGATGTTGGCGTGCTTGCCGACGGCCGTACTGATCCCTACGATACCTCTCTGACAATTCCTACTGCGTAGTCAAAGATGTATCACTGAGATCCAATGTGCTAAAGTCTTCAAACACAAAGAACATAGGCAAAGATTTGCTCCTAGCAAAGGTAACGAGCTGTTTTTGTGCGGCTCGAACGGGACGAGTGAAGTCTTCGCTAATGCTGAGGTAAGTACCGTTTAGTTTCGGGCCATTTGAAATCATAGAGTCTTGAGGTTTGAAGGATGAAAGTTTCACAATTATGGCTCGTTTGCGGATAGTAGTGTGCCGTCCTAGGCGGTGCGCATGCTCTATAGCGTTTGGTTCGATTGTGAGGCCTTCATAGGAGCCGGTGAATTATTATTTGTTCTGATTGAGCGTACGTTTTCTTAGAATTAGTGTCCGGAAGACCGTAAAATATTGAATTGAATTGAATTTTATTCTCCTTGAAACAAAAACACAAGGAAGGAGCAGCCACAAAAAGCTACTGAGATTAGTAGCTTGACGAGGTGGCTGCCCCTTTACACAGCAGCAGCAGCAGCAGTAGTTATGAAATAATTTTCGTGCAAATGACTGCTTTCATACATATGCACGGACAATGGTTGCACAATGGAACATAACAACGGAACATAAGCATTTTGCAAAATACAAAAGAAAACTTCACATTAATGAGCAAAATATACGAAAACATAAATAAATGCATCATAGTTCACAGGAACTGATCTCGCATTGTTTTTTTAGAAAACTGTGACACATCTACAGATTTGTTGGCAAAATTATTGAGCAGAGCTGGGAGAGTAAAAGTGATCGATTGTTTCGCATAGTTGTTTTGAGGTGTAGGTATGTGCCAAATATTATGGTGACGCGTAGGGTATACGGCAATATTTTCTCTTAATTCTGAAATCTCGCTGTAAAAAGAGTTGTTCTTTTTTGTGGCCGAACAGTATGTCTGGAGTAAACGATAATTATAAAAATCATGGATATTTATAACCTTAAACTGTTTAAAGAGTTGCTGCGTGTGAGAATCATATGGGACGTTTGCAATTATTCGCATAAACTTCTTTTGAATTAGGAACAATCTGTTTAGATTCGTTGTTGTTGTTGTGCCCCATACTAGGTGGGCGTAGGATAACTGAGAAAGGGCTAACGAGTTATATAGTAGTAGTTTTATACGTTGAGGAATGATATGTCTACATTTGTTTAGCATACCCGCAGTTTTGCACAATTTTTTATGAGTTTCGTGGATATGGTCATCCCAAGTTAAAGTACTTGAAAAATATACGCCCAGCACTTTCATGCATTCTACTATTTCAATTACATTGTGGCCAAGTGTAATGAGCGGCAAATTTACAACCTTATTTTTTGGTCTGAAGAGTATTGCTTTTGTTTTTGCGGTATTAATAAGTAAGGAGTTGCACTTTGTCCATTCCATTCCAATGTTACGGCGGATGCGGTTCTCGAGGTTGTCAAGAGGCTCTTCTACGTCACACACTTGATGAGTTAATTGAACGGCCATAGTGTTTAGAGTTTCTAGTTCTGCTCGGAGGCTTAGAAGATTTTACATTAGATTTTCTAAATCAGCAATGTGTGCACTATGATTAGTGATAGTTTGGTTTGGAGTCGTTAGCTGGGTTTTGAGACCTTGCAGCTCAGATATTAGTGTCTACTGGCCGGCGGATAACTTTTTCAACCCGTCCAGGATTATTTTGTCAGGACCAGGGTTTGCCTCTACGTCGTCTGATAGGATTAGCAAGGCGCGCTTGACTTTAAAACACTCATTAACAAGTAAATAGCAGCATTGTGGGCTTGGCAGCTGCACCAAACAGTAATAATAGATATTTTAGTAAGCGTATGATACCAGCTACCAAACTGCATCATCAGGATGAACGGGTTATCGGTCTGTGTAGTGGCACAGCCGCGAAGCCCACTGTGCACACTGAAAGGCGGTTGCTTCCTTATAGGCGGCCCAGAGGATGTTCTTCATGGTAATAGGGGAGCTGGATTTTTCACGACGATCCACAGCGCAAGGGGAGGCGCTGCTGGGGGCAATGTTCGACTTCATTGGTAGCAGGCAGGTAGCTTCCCGGAGTGGCAGGTGAGGCTGCCAGTAGGGCAGACATGAGCAGCTGATCGATGATACGGGCGAAAGCCTGCACTATCAGGATGAAGGGGATAGCGGTCTGTGAAGTGGCACAGCCGCGAAGCTCACCCACGTTGGCGGTGACCTGAAATTTTCTGGTGTGAGCGGGGCTTAAGAGTGTTGTGCGTGTAAGGCCTGGCCCGCCGGCTGTCGCGCGAGATCTTCGGGTTTCTGATGTTGTGGTGCAGCGCTTGCATAGGACTGCCGTCCTCTTTTTCTACCATACTGTGGCGTCTGCTGGAGAAGGCACCGCTACAGGGGTCAACAGTATCTACGCAATGACACGCCGGCGAGACGTGAGCGTTATGAGATGCTGGTCGTTCTGCCCAGAAGGAGTTACCTGGCGTGCAAACATGTATCCGCGTAGATATCGTTAGAAGACGATCCGAAAAGTCCAATTGTGCAAAGCCAAACTTTGTTATCGGTGTCAATGCTTCGCTCTTTGGGCAGACCTGTGTCATATCTTTTGGCTTAAGGAGTAGCTGTGCGCGCTCTAATCATGGAATGCAACCACAATTGTTGAAATTATAAATTAATGGGAACTCTAACTGCACCCGCGGTAACTTCACTTCATAGCGAGCGCCAAGAGAAATATCTCACTGAGTGCCAGGGAGCAGTGAAAGCAGCCGATAATCACTGTCCCTATACAACTGATCACACAGGCTCTCAAAACAGGGACGCAAACGATCGCGCTAGCTCAGCTGCTGCTCTCGCACCTTGCCGTCTAGCCACACATGTACGGCAACATGTCATTGCTGTATGAATAGTGGTTACGCAAACCGGAATCTCTTCTATTCTTTAGAGATGTGGTATAGACAATCTTATTTACGCAGAGGTGACCTCAAGATCGATAGACGGCCTTTGTTTACGTCGGCACGAACGGCCATAGTTCGTCCTTCGCTGCAAATATAGCGGAAATTACGGAGCCCTGATATCAGTCAAACAGTGCTGCCACATAAAACAAACGCAAAAGTTATTTTGTTGCGGGAAGAAAGCAGGCCCACGAGTGTAAAATAACGTATATTTACAAATGGTTTATATGGCGTTCAGGCAGCTGCCAGACTTCGTCTTCCTCTAGTCCAATTCAACTTCGTCCTTCACTTCACCGTAACATCAACCTCCAGGCGGGGTAGATCCGTCGCGGTGCAAGTTATACAGCCTCACTTAATGGGGGGATATAGGGCTTGAGCCTGGTGACGTGAACAACATCGCTGGTTACGTTCGGAGGCACTGAAGGCTGACCGACTGGGGCGATATCGTATGTAACGTCGGACAGTTGGCGTAAGATCTGGTATGGACCAGAATAACGGGAAAGTAGCTTTTCCGACAAACCGACGCGACGTGAAGGCGTCCAGAGAAGTACAAGGGAACCAGGTGAAAAATGGTGGTCTCGGTGCCGAAGGTCGTAGCGTCGCTTTTGAGAAGCACGCGACACTTTGAGGCAATGACGGGCGCCATCTCGGACCTGGGCGGCTAAGTCAATAGCATCGCGAGCGTAACCAGTGCTGGGGGATTGTACCGCGGAAGGTAGCAACGTGTCAAAGGGCAAGGTGTGGTCGCGGCCATACAAAAGGAAAAATGGTGAAAATCCGGCAGTGTCGTGACGGGACGAGTTGTATGCGAAAGTGATGTATAGTAAAGCGATGTCCCAGTCGCGGTGATCATCGGAACCGTACATGGCGAGCATTTCAGTGAGTGTGTGGTTGAGTCGCTCGGTGAGGCCGCTCGTTTGAGGGTGGTACGCGGTAGCAATCTGGTGTTCTGTAGAACAGGAGCGGAGCAGATCATCGACGACCTTCGATAGAAAGTAGCGGCCGCGATCCGTCAGCAACTGGCGAGGGGTGCCGTGGTGCAGGATGACGTCTATTAGTAAGAAGTCGGTGACATCTGTAGCGCAGCTGGTTGGCAGCGCTCGTGCGATGGCATATCTCGTGGCATAATCGGTTGCTACAGCAATCCATTTGTTTCCTTTGATGGAAATTGCAAAGGGGCCAAGGAGGTCAAGGCCCACACGGTAGAAGGGCTCTGTAGGTATATCAATTGGTTGAAGCAAACCAGCGGGTGGCATGGCAGGCATCTTTCAGCGCTGAAACAGGTCGCAAGAAGCGACCTGTGTCATAGAGCGATAAATGCCGGGCCAGAAGAAGCGGCGCCGCAGGTTGTCGTAAGTACGAGTGATGCCCAGATGTCCAGCAGTAGGAGCGTCGTGAAGTTGCTGGAGCACGGCGAGTCGAAGGTGCTTGGGGACGACTAGGAGGAGCTCCGGGCCGTCAGGACGAACGCTGTGATGGTATAAAGTTCCATCGCGCAAGGTGAACATCCGAAGAGACGGGTCACTGGGCGAGGAAATTAGGTGTTCCATAAGTGTTTGAAGAACAGGATCCTTGCGCTGCTCGTCGCCAATATGGAGGAAGCCGGAGAGGGATAGAACATTGATGTCCGAGTCTGCATCGGTATCGTCCGGTTGATCCACGGGATTGGGGAACAGGCAGTCAGCGTCTTTACGCAGGCGCCCTGACTTATACATAATAGAACATGTATATTCTTGTAGACGCAATGCCCAACGTGCAAGTCGTCCAGTTGGGACCTTTAAAGAGGAGAGCCAGCAGAGGGCGTGATGATCGGTTACGACGCAGAAGCTCCGACCGAAAAGGTACGGCCGGAATTTCGCGACCGCCCATACGAGCGCGAGAGATTCTCTCTCAGTAATGGAGTAATTTCGCTGGGCCGTGGAAAGAAGGCGGCTAGCGTAAGCGATGACATGGTCTTGGCCCTGCTGACGTTGAGCGAGGACAGCGCCAATGCCATGACCACTCGCGTCAGTTCGTACTTCAGTGGGCGCAGAAGGGTCAGAGTGTGAGAGAATCGGGGAAGTTGTAAGCCGCTTAATCAGGGTAGAGAAGGCTTTCTCCTGTAGTGGTCCCCAAGAGAAAGAGACGTCTTTCTTAAGAAGGTCGAGGGTGAGCGATGTCGGCAAAATGTTTCACAAATTGCCGGAAATAAGAGCATAAGCCCAGAAAACTACAGTCATCAATTGTTGCACAAGGTACAGGAAAATTTCGCACGGCGTGAACTTTCTGTGGGTCAGGTTGGATTCCGGTGACATTTACGAGATGGCTAAGCATGTTAATTTCACGGCGACCGAAATGGCACTTGGAGGAGTTTAGGTGAAGGCCAGCCCTGCGAAACACGGAGAGTATGGTTGTGAGGCGGCGCAGGTGGCTCTCAAAGTTCGTCGAAAACACAATCAGATCGTCGAGGTAACACAGGCATGTAGAGCACTTCAAGCCGCGCAAGAGAGAGTCCATCATGCGCTCGAATGTAGCTGGCGTATTGCATAATCCAAAGGGCATGACTTTAAATTGGTACAGACTGTCCGGTGTGACGAAGGCGTTTTCTCGCTGTCCATCTCATCGACGCTAATCTGCCATTAGCCGGAGCGGGGATCAATTGATGAAAAGTATTGGGATCCGTGAAGGCATTCAAGAGCGTCATAAATGCGAGGCAGGGGATAAACATCCTTCTTTGTTATTCGGTTGAGGTGACGGTAGTTAACGCAGAAGCGCCATGAGTTGTCTTTTTTCTTTACTAAGACAACCGGTGATGCCCACGGGCTACTGAAGGTTCAATGATGTCCTTGTCCATCATCCTGTCTACCTCTTTCTGTATGATGACCCTTTCTGTTGCGGAGACACGATATCGCCGCCTATGAATGGGGCTGGCGTCACCAGTGTTGATGCGATGCGTGACAACAGATGTCTGGCCAAGTGGACGGTCGTCCAAATCAAAGATGTCCCGATAACATGACAGGAGGTGACGAAGAGGTGTTGTTTGCTCGGAAGGAAGGTCAGGGGCGATCATCTTAGAAACATCGTCCGCAGGCGAAGGAGTGGGTTACAAAGGTCCGTTCTTACTGAGGAAGGATTCAGAGGTCAAAAGAGAAATCAGAAATTGTCCCAAAGGAGTGATATGTGCTATGGCGATACCGTGTGGCAGCGCATGTGACGAAAGTCCAAAATTGAAGATAGGCACACCAGCGCAGTTTTCGTGTGTCCGGATTAAGGTGCTCGGTAGGGCAATATTACGCGACAAAACCACGTCAGTAAGCGGCGACACGACGTACCCGCGATCAGGTACGGGAGGGCAGGGCGTCAGGAAGACATTTGTAGCCGCTTGAGCAGACAGCCTTGCAAATTCAGCAGAACATAAGCGGTGTGAAGCACTAGTGGTTGCGTCGGCAGGAAGCGGCAGATCCAACTGTACAACACCTGCGGAGCAGTCAGTTTCGGCAGTGTGTTTCGAAAGGAAGTCGAGGCCGAGAATTAGGTCGTGTGGACAGTGTTCAAGGACGATAAATAGAAGAAAGGTATAATAGCCCCCAATGGTCACACGTGCTGTGCACATTCCAAGGACCGGTGACGTACTCCCATCAGCGACTCGCACAGTGTACGCTACGGCGGGTTTGAGAACCTTTTTGAGCCTTCGGCGGAGAGCAGCGCTGATAGCTGAAAGCTGCGCTCCTGTATCAACGAGAGATCTAACAGGAACGCCATCAACTTCAATGTGCAGTAGGTTTCCTCATGTAGGCAGGGTGAACAGAGGATTTGTGGGCCGGGTCGGAGTTGCAGTTTCAGCTCCGGGAGCTGCACCACCTAGTTTTCCGAAGCGAAGCGACTGGTTGCAAAAGGGGGCGAAGAACGGTGAACGAGAGGCGAACGGGACCTACGACCTTGCGGAGACGGGAAGCGGCTAGATCTTGGTCGAGCACCGTCGGCGTTGATATTCCTAGTCGGCGTATAGGGCGGGAAAGTATGATTGTCTGGTACTTGGCGGTAGTGACTCGGAGACGAGCACTGTGGAGGCGACGACCAGTGGTTTCGGCGATGACGGGCGATGTGTCCAATACCGAAACAATTAAAACAGATGGGTTTATCATCCGCTGTGCGCCAGTCCGCTGGGTTGCGATGGAGTGGCGGAAAGCTTTGCGTCTGGGAGCGAGCGGTCGGAGAAATTTGGTAGGTGTTTGTATGGCGGACCGGGCAGAGAGATGGAATGCCCAAACTTGCTATTTCCTCCCGAACGACCGCTTGTAAAGGGAGATAGCGGGTACGCTTTCCTGACAATCTCAACGGACTGGAGCCGGGGCCATGGCCTCAAGCTCACGGCGAATGATGCGCGTTATTTCGTCCGGTCCTGTGGGCTGAACGAACCGCGGCGGGTCTTCGCAAGAAGATGTCGCGGCGTATTGGGCAATCGGACAAAAGTTTGAGCGACGTGGCCGCCCTTCGCTTTGCTATTTCCTCGCGAACGACCGCTTGTATAAGGGAGATAGCGGGTACTCTTTCCCGACAGTCTCAACGGACTGGAGCCGGGGCCATGGCCTCAAGCTCGCGGCGAACGATGCTCGTTATTTCGTCCGGTCCTGTGGGCTGAACGAACCGCGGCGGGTCTTCGCAAGAAGACGTCGCGGCGTACTGGGCAATTGGACAAACGTTTGAGCGACGTGGCGGCCCTTCGCTTGTTCGAAGCGCCTGTACTCCTTTATAATTGCATCCACAGTGGCACAATCCTTGCACATCAGGAGATTGAAGGCATCGTCTGCAATACCTTTCAATATATGACCAATCTTGTTGGCCTCAGTTATGTTATCATCAGCCTTCCGACAGAGGGCCAGCACATAGTGCATGTACACGACATAGGATTCTGTGGAGGTCTTAGCGCGGCAGGAAAGTTCTTTTTTTGCTGCCACCTGACGACCGACAGGTCTGCCAAACAGGTCTCGCATTTTTTCTTTGCAAACATCCCTGCTCGTTAGGTCAGCTTCATGTGTGTCGTACCATTGCTTCGCAGTTCCCCTCAGATAAAATATCACGTTTGCTAGCATCATTGTTCGATCCCACCTGTTGTTGTCGCACACTCGCTCGTACATCGTAAGCCAGTCTTTGACGTCGGCGTTGTCCGTGGCAGAAAATGTCCCCGGGTCCCGCGGATGAGTGAGGATGACCGTTGGCACGGGCTGCCGAAGCGTTGTCGCTTGTGTCGGTTGATTTGCCATTGTGGTGGCAGGTAGATGACGCCCACTGCGAAGTTCTGTGGTTGTACCCCGCACCTTCCACCAAAATGTTGGGGGAAGAAAGCAGGCCCACGAGTGTAAAATAACGTATATTTACAAATGGTGTGTATGGCGTTCAGGCAACCGCCAGGCTTCGTCTTCCTCTAGTCCAATTCAACTTCTTCCTTCACTCGACCGCAACAATATGTAATCTCGCGCACATGAGTAGAGTCGCATCGCTTTGTGAGTACGCCAATAATCTGGTTGCAAGAAGGTTTCAGCTCGATTGGCGTCCCACAAATGTTATTCGGAACTAGACCAGTGTTTCTGTGGGGGCAAGTAATTTTATCTGCAACCACGCCCTTTTCGAAAATTATTTATCTTCTACAGTTTTCTCGCGCCAAAGCTCAAATCTGCTTAAGTACGCCGTAATGGTGGATTAATTTTGACCGTCTGGGTTCGTCAATGCACGAAGCAATCTTTCTTCTTCTTACAAGGCAGAACACTTTAGGTTCAAGTGGATAATGATGAGTTTACCCGCACAACACCGTCGTACCACGGAAACGATTTTTTTTTATCCTGCCACATAACGGCAGATTTGATGCTGTAAAATAACCGTTTTTGTGCTATTTTTTGTTTCTTGCCTTGACAGCGTGTGCAGATGCATCAGCGGTGAACGGCCAGCCTATGGCCAATTTCTGTAGCCTGAGCGTCCTCATGGGAGACCAGCTCAGACACGCAAGAGCAGCGATGGCTGATTCAGCAGGTACGCGCAGTGGCGGCAGCCAGAGGAGCTCAGGGCTCTACTCTAGGAGCACGTTGCTCCACCCTCCCACAAATAGATATTTTTCTATCGATCTCTCGCAGCGAAAAAGATAAAAAAATGTAGGTTTATATAATTCTTGTTTGAGTGAATATACCATTATTTAAATAAAGTTTATATTAGAATAGTGGAATTCATTAGTAATATCTTGTCGGTTTGTTGGGAACTGGCACTGGGAACAGATGTCAATTGTATTTGTGCATACCCAGTTTGATGTTGCTTGCTGTATGAGACGGGTTAACGTCTAAGCATAAGCAGAAGTGCTTATCTTCTGATCCCGTGCATCTCATCTGGTGGACGTCTGGAACTCTTGCCGAGCACCTGGCCGGGAGAGCGCTTTTATATCTATTTTACCGGTAGGTATCCTGTGGCAGCACTCGACTATTTCACCAAAGCTGGGGTGGGATAACCGAGGCCCAGAGACCTACGCAGATCTGCATAGGGCCTTCTTTAGAGATGAGATGAACAACCGAGCGCCATTTGGTGGTACGGTAAAAAAAGCAATTAGAAGCCTCTGATGGGTTTCCGGCATCTCCAGGATTCGAGCCCAGTATTACCTGCATACGAAGCGCACGCTCTACCATTTCACCACTGCTGCTATTACTGAGCATATAGCTACGATAACCTCACCACACTGCCCCTCTCATTAGGCCTACCGTCTATGTATATAACTATCAGAGATAAGTCTTTCTGGCCTTACAATTAGCTGACTAACAAGTTCACGCATGTGTTGAAACTAAATGCCGATTGATCCCTATAGAATGTCAGGTGATGAGCGCTTTATTTAAAATGAGCAACTAAGTCAATCAATCCATCAATTAATCAATCAAACAATCAATGTTATTTAAATGCCCAGGAACAACCTCGTCGTCTTGGTACTGGCGCACGTGAAAACTTTCGTAACGCACTTATACCGATTTATACACAGCGTGTTCAGGTTATCGATAATGCACTAAGATTTGAAAAATTATTGACAGTTTTCATCTAACTATATTATCTCAAAAGTTGATTAATTAAAAAGAACTAATTACGTAATTAGGTTGAATGCAAAAATAATCTGAGTATCTCCAAGCGAAGGCAAACATTACCTTGGGTCTGTCTGGCTAGGTGGCATGTGCATATTTTTCAGTCTTGGTGCCTGAAAGTTGGGACACCCTACATACACCAACAGGAACAAAAAGTGCCCATATATGACTGTGCTTAACAGTACAGAACACATATAATATGACATAGCAAACCATAACATAGCACAAGTAATAACATACCATAACATAGCGTAACAAAGCATAACATATAGTATAGAAACAAACATTGAGATTTTTGGCATTCTGACACCAAACACACGGTAACCTTCACAAGAAACAAGGCGACGACATACGTACCAACCAACAGAAATCAAAAGTACACATGTCATACCACAATGCAACACTACGTAACATACGAAATAACACTGACGTTTCTGAAAATCGATCATGAAACAGATTCTAGTTCTGCTTGACATAATAATAACGAGAAGAAAGGGGGTTAAGCGAGGGGCCCGGTTTTTATTGATCATATATCATGAGAAGCCAACAAACAAAGCCACCAAGCACAACAAAGCGGAAATTACTTCCTCTACACCTGGCGCATAGCCGGGTGTCCTTCAGACCTATACTTTGGGAAATAAAGTTTTACCATATATGTGGTAACATGTGGTAATATATGTGGTAAATAAATATGTGGTAGAGTGTAGGTTTGGCACCGCACCAAGGGCAGGTGGCCCGGATGTGGAACATCCTTTCTGCCGCAGGCGTCACGAGAACGTGATTTTTCTGGGTGAATGCAACAGATCAATAAACCCACACACACATACACACATAAAAAAGTAATAATTTCGTGAATACAGACTTTAACAGAGCATAAGATGTGTACACGAAGAGAATACAAAGCGAAAGTGAAGAAACAGAACAGGGATTACACGATGACGTAACGCACAACATATATGATATTTTTTGTTCAGTAATTAAACCTCCTCTGGAACTCCTTTCAGGAAAATATTGAAATTAGTCATGAGTATATCTAAGCACTCTGAATGGGCGTTATATGTCACCTGCACTGTACATAAAGAGTCGCAAAATTCTGAAGGCTGAAAGGCGCGCTGTTTTCTTGTGCCTTTCTGCGGAATGTAAAAGGGCGCATTAGAAAGCAAGTGCGAACAGCAAATTTTTCCGTGTAATAATTTGTGGAGAAAAAGAACATCCGATTTGATGCGTCTACAAGTGAGGGCACGTAACATGAGTGCCTGTGTTAGTTCTATGGAGATGGAAGGCTTTTGACAGAACCGATGTTGAAACAGAGGTGTGAACGTTTTTGCACACTTTCGCGAAGTTCCCAATTTGACCTACAAAAGTTGGAGGCGTACTCAAGAACTGGAAGGCATACGCACTAATATAATGTTATAAATGACCCAGGTTGTTTGAAGTCTCTCGTCATCCGACATACTGTGCCGAGCGTTGAAAATGTATGCTGCCTCGTCTGTTGCGCGTTGGGCGAGAAAGTCGGAGAGCTATCAAAGTACACTCCAAGGCCGTTTGTTGCCTGAGGTCTTCGCAGGAGAACGTCTTTAATGCTATAGAGAAATAAAGTCATGATAGTCTTCCGCGTGAAGTTTACAACCTTCATTTTTGATGCCTTTATGATCAGCTTGTTTCCAGCGCACCATGATGCAAAATTCGCAATGTCCTTACTAAGAGCGGTACAATCATAAACATGCTTTACTGCTTTTAAATGTTTCGCGTCATCAGCATAAAAAAAATTGAAGAGTTTTGAATGACTGCCGAAATGTCGTTACAATACAGCGAGAAATGAAGAGTGCCCAGGACAGACCCTTGAAGAACTCCCCTTGTCACCGCGTAAAGTTCTCACGACTGACCATTTACGCTAACGTAGCAGTGCCGTTCGCGTAGGTAGCTTCTGATCAGTGCTGTGATAGAGTGGTGCAGATCAAGTTGTGTCAACTTTTGAAGCAGTATTTTCTGGAATACGACATCAAACGCCTTACTCAGGTCAAAATAAATGACATCCAGCTGTCCTTTCTTATAAACTCCATGAGAGGCAAGCATCATGATGCTAACGAGGTTGGTAATTGTGGACCGTCCGGTTATGAATTCATGTTGCTGCGGAATGATACTACTTTTAATAGAGGATGAAATTATTGAGTGCAGAGTTGACTCGAATACTTTAGGTGCTGCGCATAGGAGAGAAATAGACTTGTAGTTAGTCGCAGCAGTTTTTACCCCTGACCTAAAGACGGGAACGTCCCGCGCTGTTTTCCAAGCCTTTGGGAATGTGTTCCTCTTTAAAGCACAATTAAAAATTCAAGTGATCGCTGGAACAAGTAAGGACCCGTACGTCTTAATCAAAGCAGGTGGAATGTCATCAGGACCACACGAAAAAGACGGTTGTAAGGGTTTGATGCTCTTAAAGAGAAGTTCCTCTGAGATCAATAAACTTGAATCCAGGGAAGGGGGATGGGAAAGCTCACTACCTCCGTCAATGTACCCTTGACCGTACACAGAGCCGAAGTGTATGGCGAAGGTGCAGGCGGCATCAAGAACAGTTTGGCTGTCGCTGCTAAGTAGAGAGATATCTTGTTTGGTATTGTTGGATTACTGATCACGAAGGTGCCTTCAGAAATACTTTGAATTTTTGAATGTACTCACTTCCACATGTGATATATAGGTGGAATGATCACGCTTGTAAAGACGTTTAGAGAGTGCCCTGTACATTTTAAAACATACATGCCAGTGTTCCTGATTTGTACGCTGTGCCTTGTGAGCACGGTCTTTAAATTTCAAACCTGCTTTTCAGCTCAACAGAAAAGCAGTGGGGAAATTTAGAGCGTTTAGCATCTTTTAGATGTATAAAGTTGTTCATTCCATCCTGAATTGTGTTCGTCAACGCCGTGACTTGGTAATTATCTCTTAGTCCTACTGCTGAAGACCAGCGCGCATTATTAAAATAGTGCTAAAGACCCACGTAATCGCCGTTTGAGAAATTAAAAGATTGAGGTGCTGCCGTATCCTTTATTTTCCTGCTACTAGGAATCGCGAATTGTAAGAACATATGAAGCGGGGGATGATATTTATCTGGACTAAGAAGGGGCAAATCACCACAGGACACATTCACAGCTTCGGCGTTACTAAGGCATAAGTCTAGTACATTGCCGCAAGAATTCAGAATATTGTTAAATTGGCACAGAGATGTTAAAGATATAAAATGAAGTAACGAGTTGCCCTTCGCAGATAAGGAAAAAGAATGGGTTGAAACTTTACCAGTGTGTCAGGAAATGCCAGGCGTATTAAAATCACCAAGTATGAGTATTTTATTGGTAACATGGAACACTATAAAATGTCTAATATAACACTAATATAAAATGTCTAATATAACACTAGAATAGTCATCTACACGTTAATATTCATATCAGGCGCAACATAGAAATTCCCTACTTATAGCCTGTTACTATTAGCACCCAAAATCACCGCCTAGACGCATTCCGTTGCACATTCTAAATCAGGGTGCCGAACAGATCTGAATCATTCATTGGTCGCAATCAGGACCCCACCGCCCTTTGATTTCGATGAAGGATCGCCGTCTCGTCGGAAAAATTGATGAGTGGCGGTAAGTACGAGCTAGATAGTACTTCAGAGCACAACCAGATCTCTCTTAAGACAATGATGGAAAAACAAGATCAAATGGTGTTGCAGAAAAATTGGTTCACTTTGTGCGTAATCCACGAACATTCTGATAGAAAACTCTCACATCACTAATCCTTCTTGTCATCTCGCTGAACATTTTTCAATATCATAGTATCGTAAAGTTCTCCTCTGAAGGGCTTGTCGAAGGGCTTGTCGGCCACAGTGGAGGATCCCTTAGACGCTGATAGCAGTCCTCTTTAACAGACACATGAAATGACTCGCAGGAATCGTACTTGGTTTTTAGTCGAGTGCAGGACAGCGGCTTTCCACCAACTGTTGATAGGTGGGCGGGGAGCTGCAAGCGATGGGTATCAGGTGGAAGCTTTGTGACAGAGATAGCCCTAGGGCGCACAGAGTGAGAACCAGCACAAATATCAGCTGTGCAAAGCAGCCAGCACTCAGTGTTGGCTTTCTATCTAACCTTGGCTAACTGGCAGGTGACAGGTTCACTGAAGCAGGTAGGCAACGTCAACTGGTCAGCAGCGGGAGCCTTCGTCGAAGCAGGCCGATCCAGGGCAGGGGTTGAGTGCGGCAGATGGTCAGCGGTCTTCGGCGAACCCGTCCGCACAGCATGCATCGTCGCCTTGGACGGGTGTACCGGCTTCGCAGCAGCAGAAGTGGCCGACGACGGCTTGCGCTCTCTGGCAAGCTTGGCTCGTACAGCGCGCACCTCGACTCGAATAGCGCCCATAGATTCAGATTGCTGTGCGGATGGCTGCGCGTTTCCTCTGCGCTACCGTGCGCTATCATTCCGCAGCTGCGCCACTGCATCGCTGAGATAGGATATTCCCTAAAGCGGCTGAAGGAGAAGGCCGCAGAGGGTGGTCAGGTGAACGACCGCCTCGGAGGCGTGGAGGGTAGTTCGGTCAACGACCGCATCGGAATCTGCCACGTCGGGAGACACGGTCACCGATGGGGAGGCTAGCGTGTTGACACCGCTAAGCGTAACCGAAGAAATGCCGGCTTTTTGGCACAAGTTACAGGTGAATGTCTGCTCACCCGACTTTAGCAGCTCGAGGTCGTTGTCCGGCCATGCAGTACATTTCGCGTGAGCACGTAATCCGGAAAGAATACAGCGAAAGCATCGCATTGCCGAAAAAAAGGCCTGGAGCACAAAATGCAGCTCTCCTTACTGGGCGCCATGTTGATAATAATAATAATAATAATAATAATAATAATAATAATAATAATAATAATAATAATAATAATAATTAGTCACCTAATTTATAGTGCCCAGGAAGAAAAATGAAGAAATTTTGGCTTTCGTGCCAAAACCACGCTTTGAATATAAGGCACACGCCACAGTGGGGGACTACGGATTAATTCTGACCACCTGCGGTTCTTCTACGTGCACGCAAATCTAAGTGCACGGGTGTTTTTTGCATTTCGTCCCGATCAAAATGCAGTGGCTGTGATTTGATCCCGTGACCTCGTGCTTAGCTGCGCAATATAAAAGCCACAAAGCAATGACGGCGAGTTCCAGGAAGAAGCTACTGAGCCTTTTTTTGTACTGGTGCGCTTAAAAAGTAATAAGCAAGACACAAGTCCCAGAAAAGACAAGTGTGGTAGAGAAAATATTGTGAGGTATAGAAGCAATTAGGGTAAAAGGAAACAAAGAGGTGTGTCCTAAAGGGAGGCGACTATAGAACAAGATTATCCGCACACGCACGGAACGTCGGTAATGAACACAGAAAGCTGTCAATAGAGGCAGTTTTGAAGTCGGGCCATGGGATACTCACTTCTGCAACAAGGCCATGCAGAAAACGCGGAATGCAACCTGTTATTTGTGGCGCAAATATTTTTGCACTGTAACGAAGCTTTGGGCAAAGTACAGTGCGATTAACCACCTCATACAGGAACAAGATGTCTGATTTAATGTCTTGTATTTAGAGGTGCGCGGGAAGATAGAACACGTTTAATTAAATAAAGGGTAACCGTCTGAGGTATATCTGAAAGAGCTGGACTACGGTCGAGAGAACGACAAAAGTGGCGCTTGAATAAATAAACTTATTTTGGACTCGTTCAATTACGTCCTAATTAGATTTGCCCGTTCCACCCCAAACTATAGAGGCACATTCCAAATGTGAATGCAATTCCAGAAAGGCAACAGGGGAGGGGAAACAATGCGCTATTCGACAAGTAATACCAAGTGCGCGCAGGGCATGGTGTTTCACATGTCTAGCGTGTGAAAAAAAAAGCGTTTTGTCGCACTGCACACGAAGATCTTTCATTTCATCGAATGTGGGTAATGACCCTTCACGATGAGCGTACAAAAATTGCACACTTCTTTATTTACTTTATTATTTATTTACAGATACTGCCGGCCCTTCTCGGGCCCATGCAGGAGTGGATACTAAGAATACAAACAAGAGAAGTAAATTTAAACTAATTACTTGACATTATTGCACAGATATATTACATACAAAAGTGAAAAACAAAAAACATAAATACATGGCAATACACTGGACATAGATGACAAATGAATACGCGGACAAGGCAATATTGTCAACTCAGTGTGTACACCACTTGTACTCGAATTTCGACAAAAGTTGACATTACTAATAGATTCAACAAAGTATTCCAGCGAAGCGGAGTTCACTGCTTCCTCAGATAAACGTCTTCCAATAACAAATTGCGCGAGGAAATAAAGAGAACTTGTGAACATTGGTGTGGCTGACTGGCTGTCTAATAGTTTTACTGTGGCGCGTTTGCTCTGATTGTTTGAAAGGATCTTGAAGATATCGTTCCCGTGATAGCTTAAACTTCTCATGATAAAGTTGGTAAATAAATGTTAATCTAGATATAATCCTGCGCTGCTCAAGTTTTTCTAGGTTGGCCCTATTACGCAAGTTGCTGACACTAGAGTGACGGGAGTAAACAGAATAAGTAAACCGCAAAGCTAAATTTTGTACTCTTTCGATTTTATTATTCAAGTATTGTTGGCAAGGGCTACAAATAACCGATGCATACTCCAGTTTTGGTCGTATTAGCGCTTTGTATGCATTTAGTTTTACTGCAGGAGGGGTATTTCGCAGTTTCCTTTTCAAAAACGACAATTTATAGTGCACCCCGACAGACATTTTCAACATGCGGCTCCCAATTGAAATTACTGGTAAGTGTGATGTCTAAACATTTAACTTTGTCAGTTCTTGTGATGGTAACGTTACCTACAGAGTAAGTAAAGTCAAGGGGCTTCTTTTTGTTGCTAAACGTAAGGCAAGCTGTTATGGAAGTGTTCATTCTTAATCCCCACCTTGCGCACCATGCATCAATGGAGCGTAAAGAATTGTTCAATTTAACTTGGTCATCTCGGTTATTTATAGCTGTGTATACAACACAGTCGTCTGCAAATAGTTTGATCTGGATTGGTGGTTCGACGCAAAGATGAATATCGTTAATGTATACCAAGAAAAGGAGAGGCCCGAGGACCGAGCCCTGCGGAACACCAGAGTACACATCCAAATCTTCGGAGACACTCCCATTTATGGCAACACACTGCTTTCTATCTCTTAAGTAGGATTCAATCCATGCCACTACTTTCTATTCAATGCCAATTGCCTTACGTTTTGTTAATAAATCTTTATGAGGAACAACATCAAACGCCTTTGAAAAATCCAAGAAAATAGCGTCCATTAGGCCTTTTATATTGAGTCTACCAATTAATTCATCAGTTATTTCAGCAAGTTGGGTTACAGTAGATAAACCAGATCTAAAGCCATGCTGTTGCGGATGAAGCAAATTATTATTTTCTAAGTAATTAACAATGGCCTTAAAGATAATGTGTTCGAACATTTTACAACAGGTGCTAGTTAAAGAGACGGGCCTGTAGTTGTTAATTTCAAGAGTAGAGCCAGATTTATTTACCGGAATGATTTTTGCCGAGCGCCAATCATCAGGCATTACTGCAGTGCTTAAAGATATAATGAACATAGGATGTAAATATTTGGCCCCCCATAAAGCATATCTCTTCAAAAAGGTATTGGAGAGTTGGTCAAGACCAGGTGATTTCTTCACATCTAGCCTATGCAAGAGGCCCAGAACACCGTCCTCTGTTATCTCTACCTCGGGCATAGGACAATCATAGCCATATGAGGGTAACAGTGCATGCGAAACTGTACGCGTGAACATGGATTGAAAAAATGCATTAAATTTGTTAGAAATGACAGTCGAGTCAACAATACTTTCACCTGAAACTTTTATCTCTGATATACCCCATTTATCCTTTGATAGATAGCGCCAGGACATCTGGGGTTCTTTGTTCATAAATGATTGCAAAGTGACTGAAAAAAAAAAAAACGTTCTTTCGCCAACCTTGTTTGCTCCCGCAGATTAAAAATAAGGCTTGAAAGGTCATTTGTATTACCACGTTTACGTTGTCGCTTAATTTTACGTTTTAAATGAATCATTTCTCGCGTGAACCATGGGTATTCCCTATTGGTGCGTTTCTTTTTTAACGGGACATATTCTTGCTCGCAAAAAAGAAGAGTTTCTCTAAAGTATGACCTCATTTTATTAACATCACTGATTTTCTTGAAGTTAGCAAAGCGTGATTCCAAATAGTTTAAAACAGCGATATCGTCGGCATGTGTGTAATCTCTGACGAAAATATCTGAAGGCTTAGTAAAAGAACGCCCTCCCACAACCGGACATGAGAGAGCAAGCAACTTATGGTCAGATATGCCGTCTTCAACACTAACCGTACAGCCTTGAAGTGAGCTGCTAACAAGTGCTAAATCAAGGAGTGAAGATGATGAATTATTGACCCTAGTATTGTCGGAAACTAGTTCGTGTAAACAAAAGTTCAATGTAGTCTTGAGCAATCCATGAGCACTTTTAGAATCTTTGCCATCGTGAAAAAAATCAGACCAGTCTATTCCCGGCAGATTAAAGTCTCCCGTTATTATAATGTTCGACCGGGAATTCGTATTATCTGCAAGGTAGTCGTGCATGGCTTCCAGATATTCCGGTGAAGTATTTGGGGGTCGGTACACACCCCCTAGAAGTATACTTTTGTCCCGGAATTTAAGTTTGCACCATATGCTTTCATGGTTATCAATCCCATCCATTAGTGTGAATGCAATATTATTTTTAATCGCGATAGCTACTCCACCACCTCGTGACTCTCTGTCATTACGGATAAGCCTATAAGTAGAAGGTACGACTTCCGAATCCTGTACATGAGCATGTAACCATGTTTCAGTAATTACTAAGACATGCGGATGATAACAGGAGATTACATCTTCGAGGGAACCGGATTTATTTACGACGCTGCGCGCATTGAGCGATACAACTCGGAGAACTTTGCTTGAAGATTGTCATTTTTTATCGCGACTTCGTGTGGTCACACGGGCAGAAGCAGGGTGATCGGAATCACGCTGCGTCTGCGCATCAGATTGTGTGATTTCCACTCGGCGGTTTCGAAGCTCATCCCAAATATAAACTTTATCATCTATTTTCAATTTATCAAAAACAAGTGAAACCTTTGCTCCATTGGCCTTTTCCACAGTTGCAGAACGCCACAGTCTACCGCGCAAGTCACGAATTCTTTTAGAAATGTCCTCTGATATGGAAATCTGCGTTCCTTTTAGCTTATAGCATGATGACATTATTCTAGCTTTCTCAAAAAATCAAAGAGCCTCAGCATAACTGGTCGGCATTTCCCAGCATGTTTATAACCAACCCTGTGAATGCGCTCAATTGAATTCACTTCGGTGTCAAGCAACTCCTTAAATATATCTTGTTTGACTCTATCTTGCAAGGATTTATTATCCTCTTTTGTTTCTTCACTTTATCCATAAATGATCACATTATTTTTTCGACTACGGTTTTCAAGATCATCAACCTTATTCGTTAACTCATTCACTAGCTCCCTCGTTTCTTTGTAGTTTACTTCGTACTCAGCCAGATTCTTTTCACATTTTTCTAATCGCCCAAGCTCTTTCTCCATTGAAGATAGCCTTTCTTGAACGTTGCCTACCGTTAATTCCAGTTGCTTCATGTTGGCGGAGAGTATGTTGAGCGTCTTTTTGGTCTTTGTTTGCTCGTTTAGGATTTGCCTGAGAAGCTGGCTATTCAGAGTCGCCTCGGATTCTGACTCTGAGGACGGTCCAGGGTTAGGCTCCACATCCCCCGATGTCAACAAGAGCAGTCTAATAACATGCAAACAATCGCACACAGAAACAAGCAGGCACTGTGGGCTTGGCAGCACTGTCAATGTAAGTGAATCGTCCCGAATAGACTAGACAAGATACTTGTCACCAACCTGGACGAAAAAGCAGAAATGCATGAGCATCCGTCCGAGCGCGGTGCTGCCAAGCCCACTGAAAGGCTGCTGGAGATGGCTGCGGCTTTTATGCTCGAGCTGGGAAGTGTCCGTTGAGGTCACACTACAGACGAGATCGTTTCGGAAACGCTACTTGAGGCGCGGCTTTTCATGACGGTGCTCCATCGAGGGGACATGCCGGCGCAGGCGCGACAAATCTGTCTTGCAGCGAAAGAACCTCCGTCGGTCCCGCCATGGCATCCGCCCGCAAAAGGGCAATCTGGACGAAAACGCAGAAATGCATGAGCATCCGTCCGAGCGCGGTGCTGCCAAGCCCACTGAAAGGCTGCTGGAGATGGCTGCGGCTTTTATGCTCGAGCTGGGAAGTGTCCGTTGAGGTCACACTACAGACGAGATCGTGTCGGAAACGCTACTTGAGGCGTGGCTTTTCATGACGGTGCTCCATCGAGTGGACATGCCGGCGCAGGCGCGACAAATCTGTCTTGCAGCGAAAGAACCTCCGTCGGTCCCGCCATGGCATCCGCCCGCAAAAGGGCAATCTGGAAGAAAACGCAGAAATGCATGAGCGTCCGCCCGAGCATGGTGCTGCCAAGCCCACTGAAAGGCTGCTGGAGATGGCTGCGGCTTTTATGCTCGAGCTGGGAAGTGTCCGTTGAGGTCACACTACAGACGAGATCGTGTCGGAACAGCACTTGAGGCGCGGCTTTTCATGACGGTGCTCCATCGAGGGGACATGCCGGCGCAGGCGCAACAAATCTGTCTTGCAGCGAAAGAACCTCCGTCCGTCCCGCCATTGCATCCGCCCGCAAAAGGGCAATCTGGACGAAAACGCAGAAATGCATGAGCATCCGTCCGAGCGCGGTGCTGCCAAGCCCACTGAAAGGCTGCTGGAGATGGCTGTGGCTTTTATGCTGGAGCTGGGAAGTGTCCGTTGAGGTCACACTACAGACGAGATCGTGTCGGAACAGCACTTGAGGCGCGGCTTTTCATGACGGTGCTCCATCGAGGGGACATGCCGGCGCAGGCGCAACAAATCTGTCTTGCAGCGAAAGAACCTCCGTCGGTCCCGCCATGGCATCCACCCGCAAAAGGGCAATCTGGACGAAAAAGCAGAAATGCATGAGCATCCGTCCGAGCGCGGTGCTGCCAAGCCCACTGAAAGGCTGCTGGAGATGGCTGCGGCTTTTATGCTCGAGCTGGGAAGTGTCCGTTGAGGTCACACTACTGAGGAGATCGTGTCGGAACAGCACTTGAGGCGCGGCTTTTCATGACGGTGCTCCATCGAGGGGACATGCCGGCGCAGGCGCGACAAATCTGTCTTGCAGCGAAAGAACCTTCGTCGGTCCCGCCATGGCATCTGCCCGCAAAAGGGCAATCTGGACGAAAACGCAGAAATGCATGAGCGTCCGCCCGAGCACGGTGCTGCCAAGCCCATTGAAAGGCTGCTGGAGATGGCTGCGGCTTTTATGCTCGAGCTGGGAAGTGTCCGTTGAGGTCACACTACAGACGAGATCGTGTCGGAAACGCTACTTGAGGCGCGGCTTTTCATGACGGTGCTCCATCGAGGGGACATGCCGGCGCAGGCGCGACAAATCTGTCTTGCAGCGAAAGAACATCCGTCGGTCCCGCCATGGCATCCGCCCGCAAAAGGGCAATCTGGACGAAAACGCAGAAATGCATGAGCGTCCGCCCGAGCACGGTGCTGCCAAGCCCACTGAAAGGCTGTTGAAGATGGCTGCGGCTTTTATGCTGGAGCTGGGAAGTGTCCGTTGACGTCACACTACAGACGAGATCGTGTCGGAAACGCTACTTGAGGCGTGGCTTTTCATGACGGTGCTCCATCGAGGGGACATGCCGGCGCAGGCGCGACAAATCTGTCTTCCAGCGAAAGAACATCCGTCGGTCCCGCCTTGGCATCCGCCCGCAAAAGGGCAATCTGGACGAAAACGCAGAAATGCATGAGCATCCGTCCGAGCATGGTGCTGCCAAGCCCACTGTGTTTTCCGTGTGCAAATGTACACCACAGGTTTGGAAGCATTTAAGAGTAGCTCACTGGGAGAGAGCGAAAAAATGTTATTTTTACAGCGGAGCTGCATATGGCTAGGGTACCATAAAAATTTCGTGTCCGCACACAGATACTATCGTCATCAATGTCTCAAAACCCCGTAAGCAAGCAAGGAATGCACAGGCTCATAACTCCGCAAACCAAAGGCTACAAGCACTCAGTAGAGTGAACCAAACAGTGCTTACATCGCTTCTAATCACGCATACAACAAGCAAAAGTGCATGTCGAAAACTCATCATCAATGGCTCATGCCCCGGTAAGAAAGCAAAAGAATGCAACGGCTGACAGCCCCGTAAGATTCGTGGCTACTCGCTTTGGTCGTGTTGCGATGACACTGTCCTTGTGGCTGTGATTTCAATGTGCATGTGTCATGACCGAAAAGGGCATGGTTTACGCATTTCGCGTTGCAGACATATTAGGATAGGATCGGATAGGATAGGATAGGATTATTATGGGATCTTTTCCCAGCAGTTCAATTCAGCGAGCCCACCGGCTCGGCACTTACCAAGCTAACAAATGTCGCCCGCGATAATTGCTAGCAAAGACCTAGCAACATTGCAGTTAATGAGGACTTTTCACCCGTAACTCGACTTGCCCGTAAAAAACTAATTGAGTTTGCGAAATCACAACCAGACTCGCCACAGTGTAAACTCAGCCACAAGATACTGCTACTAAACAACAAATGCTACATGTACCATTCTAACTCGAATAGTATTCAGGAGATGCCAAGACGCAACGTCGGCCTAAACCATGTTTCAGCTGCCTCGCAACACGTTCCTACTTAGGGACACGTGAGGGGCTGTGGGCATGCGCAAAATAATCAAGTCAGCATCCTTTATACTAACATCAGAAGTGTTCTGAAAAACCGTGACTCATTATCATCCACAATTGGCACGTGTTCAGCCCATATAATAGCTTTAACTGAAACATGGCTCTCGAATGACATTCAAGACTCAGAACTCTTTCATGATAGCAAACAATTCACGATATACCGCTGTGACCGAACAGAGCGCCGTGGTGGCGGCGTACTTCTTGCCCTTTCGAAACGCATCCCATCATCACCCATTCACATCAGCACCAATCTAGAATCAGTGTGGGCTACAGCAACTCTGAACCATCAAAAGGTAATTTTAGGCGTATGCTATCGTCAACCTTCCTCGTCACCCGCATTTACCAATGAATTGCACGATATAATTAGTACCATTACGACAAAGTTTCCTTCTACACCTATTTTCTTATTTGGTGACTTTAATTTTCCTAATATAGTTTAGAACAGTGATACACCTAACTTATTATCTTCTTCTTCTGATTCAAAAGATTTCTTGGGTATTTGTACTACATTTTCATTAACTCAATTAGTCACACAAGCCACGAGATTAACATCCACTTTTGCAAACATTCTCGATTTGATCCTAACCAATCGTCCCGATTATGCCTCTACCATCTATTAATTACCGGGTATCAGTGACCACTTATTGCTAAATATTCACTTTAACACTGCGTTTGTGAAACTTCCGAGGACTAAAAAAATAATTGGAGACTATAAGAAAGCTAACTTCGAAGCAATAAATAATGAACTCAGTCTATTTCTTAACATATTCATGAGTGATTTTGAAAATCGTAGTGTGCAGTCAAACTGGAACATATTTTCGGCAGAGGTAAATCGCTCAATCAATAAACACATCCCAACCGTGCTATAACATGCAACCCGCGCACGCCTTGGTACAATAATCATTTAAAACGACTATCGAACAAAAAAAGACGACTGTATCGTTCCGCGAAGCAATCACCCACTGACTCACGTTGGAAAGCCTACACATTGGCATCTAACACCTATGTAGCCGCACTCAAATGCGCTAAAGAAGCATTCTTATCAACCACATAACCATATATGCTGATAACTAACGTAAAAAAAATTTTGGCGCGTCATATATCCACCTTCCGATGATTCTATCACTCTGAACACTTGCTCTGGTAACCCTGTTCCGCAAAAACCTATGCGCAACTCTGCTGAATAATAACATTGTTAAAAATTTCTCGGGCACAGTTGATATTGAACTACCTATCTTGAATGACTATAACTTCTTAACTATGCCTCCAGTGACTGTTGAAGTTTCCGGAGTTATTCGACTAATAGGTTCATTGAAGATGGCTTCGTCACCCGGCTTTGATAACATCAGTGCTTTAATTTCTGAAAAACACCTGCACTTATAGTTCCATTATACTAACCAAAATATTTCAACAATCACTCAACACATCTACTGTTCCATCAGAATGGAAAATAGGAAAAATAATTCCTTTGCACAAATCTGGCAGCAAAACCTCACCTACAAATTATCGCCCGATATCATTAACCAGTACCTGCTGCAAACTGCTAGAACACATTATTTTTACTAAAATTGCGGATTTTCATGAATCTAATTCATTTTTTTCGTCATCACAACATGGTTTTCGAAAATCATTCTAATGTGAATCACAATTATTAACATTTACTCACAAACTACACCAAATACTTGACTGTTCTTCTCTTGCCGATTGCATCTTTTTAGATTTTTCGAAAGCCTTTGACAAAGTGTGTCATAAACGTTTACTTTATAAACTAAGCAACTTAAACCTCGATCATAACGTTCTCAAATGAATTGAGTCATTTCTCGCTAACCGTTCTCAGTTCGTAACACCTAATGGCCATCACTCACCTCATAGCGACGTTCAGTCCGGTGTGCCCCAAGGTTCCGTCCTGGGACCTCTATTATTCCTTATCTACATAAATGACTTACCTTCAGCAATAACCTCTGACGTACATTTGTTTGCAGACGACTGTGTAATCCTCAGAGAAATAACTAACGAACAGGACATCTCCCTGCTCCAGGCCGATCTCAATAACGTCAGCAAATGGTGCCGATTGTGGCGAATGGAACTCAACATTAACAAATGCAAATTTCTGAGGCACACACAGGCAGATTATCTAACGATAATCTGCCTGTGTACTACTTGAATAACGTTGCTTTAGAATCTGCCGACTCATGTAAGTATTTAGGCCTACATATAACATATAAATTAACATGGAATCATCACGTCGAATACATAATTAATCAAGCTAACCGCTTGATGGGATACTTACGCCGTAACTTTTCTCATGCTCCCTCTCCTTTAAAAGTACTACTTTATAAATCCCTGTTACGGCCAAAATTAGAGTACGCTGCAGCTATATGGGACCCTTGCCACGAAAACCTAATACATTCCCTTGAACTCATCCAAAACAATGCCACTCGTTTTATTCTATGGAATTACTACCGTGGTGCGAGCGTTTCTTCAATGAAATCGAATCTGGGTCTTCAACCGCTAGCAACACGTCGAAAAGTTTCCCGCCTTTCATTTTTTCATAAGCTGTATCACCACCCTACACTTCACCGAAAATTCATATCGCTACCATACTACTTATCTCACCGTACGGATCATCATCATAAAGTTAGAATTGGTACATGTAACATGACACACTTTTTATACTCATTTTCGCCACGTACGTCGAAAGATTGGAATGAACTTCCTTCTGACATTGTTTCCATTGATAACAATTATCATTTTCGAAAAGCACTAGCTAACAATGTACAATAGCAAACATTTGTACGAACTGCTCCTCGTGTTTTCCTTTTTCTTGTTTAATGTTACTTTTATATGTCATGTTCTATTACTGCATTTATCATACTTTCAGCTAACATTGTATAATTAGCAAATATTGTGTATGAGCTTATGATTTATTTCCTCCTTATTTGTTGTATAACCCACTCCCCTCTCTAATGCCGAAAGGCCCTGAGGGTAAATAAATAATTAAATAAATAAACAAATAAATATCGCTTGGGATGCCATACCAACGGCGTACGGGCATCGATTTGACATTATCAATTTAGGTATTTGCAGCTGCGAGTATGTCGATCAGTGGGTATCATAGCGACCACAAAACCATTGTGACCGTCGTTACTAAGTGACAATGAGTGATGCCAATAACGTCTTTACCGCAAGCTTTTTTACCACAATGTTTACAGCTCTGCTGGTCTCCACCTTCGCAGTGCGGAATGGTCTTGATTTTTTTGGAGTTGAATGCAGTCCCGAACACCGTCAACAGACTTAAATAGCATTAATTAGTCAGCACATAGACGGAATGAAGAACGTTCAAAAACTGACGAAATGTCATTTGCAAGCTGCAAGAAGAGAAGAGGGCCAAGAACGGGTCCTTGAGGAACTCCCTAGTGAACTCGTAGCTAACAGAGTCGCATGTTTGCAATGCCAACAAAGTAAGATGTATAGTTCAACCAATTAGTTACCATGGAGGGCAGTGATGTAAGAAGGTATGTCCATTTGAATGAGTTTTTTTTATGAGGAGCTCACGGCAAAGTACGTCAAATTCTTTACTTATGTCAAAGAAAACAGCGCCTAATTCGCCCTATTATGTACTATACTGGAAGCATGGGTCATAAGGGTGACCAAGTTCGTTGTTGTGGAGCACCCTGATACAGAGCCATGCTGTTCATCGTATAAAATGTTCTTAGCACTAGCAGAAAGCAAGGAAAGATCCAATGCAGCTTAAATCTACTACTACTACTACTGCTACTACTACCACTACCACTACTACAACTACTACTGCTGCTACTACTACTACAACTACTACTACTACTACTACTACTATTACTACTACTACTACTACTACTACTACTACTACTACTACTACTACTACTACTACTAATAATAATAATAATAATAATAACAATAGAGCAATTGTAATGCGAGTCATTATATAGGACATTTTTGTAGTTTGGTGAGATCAGTAGAAAACAACATATTAGCTTTTGTTTAACTTAGAAATGCACCAATAACTCTACGTATTTGTCTTGAACCATTCGTCACTCAAATATTGCTTTCTTAATTGAAAGTAGCAGAAATTGTACATTCTGCAATATCATTCAATTAAATTGTTACTGTGTGCTCGTGCATGAGTAAGCTGCATGAATTAATTGTATAACATTTGTTTTCTCCGAAACAGTGAGTAGTGCAAGCATCAAACATGTTTCTATATTGGCCAAGGGTCTAATTACGTTCAAGAAAACTATTGGAACTGAACGTTTTTAAGAGTTATTAAAAAGCATCTACTGTTCGTTCTCCCTATGATAATTTATGAGACGGATAGGTCCTCAGCTGTCAGTAACTTCATTAGTTGGGGCAGGAACAGCCTTGCAGTGGTCGTCTCCCTGCGCCCTGCAGTGTAGACAGGCGCTTCTTTTTATCGCTGCGAAAGAGCCACCGGAAAAAAGATAGGTTGCGAGCGATCGTAGCTTCACTGCCGCCACGTCTTTGTCAGATTTCGCCTACCTGCACGCAATTACGAAGTTCCGGCATAACGGAGGCGCGGTACTCAGCGACGCACCCGACAGCTTGTTTAGCGCTGCCATCTTCCCTTTGCGGAGCACCTATCATTAACCACTTCGATGCTCAGAAAACATGTGAAAGCGCACCTCCTTTCTAGGTCACGCGACCCGAGATGGCTTGCAAGAACTGCGACGTCAAACAGGAGCCAAACAATTTTGCGGGGGGTAATCATGCATTGTATCCATTCTTTTTTGTTTTTTGCATTGATCACATGCGCATTACTTTTTCCCGGTTTTCATTTGCTTTCCTTGTTTTCGTTATTAAACATTGTAATCTGTGCGCAATCTCTCTAGAATGCAGCCCATATGCAGGCAACGTTTCAGCATCAATTGTAGTTGGCGTTCCTTCGTCCTTGCTGATGTGTCCTTCCGTCCAATTGCACTCACGGCAGCACACTCAAACGCTCTTTAACCGCGCGTCTGCAAACGACCAAACCATTCTCTCAAAATGGCCGTTTCCAGAAGACACATTCGACCCACTCCTTCGGGGCGTGCCCCAACTGGCAGAGATCTCCGATATGGTTTGGCTGCTACGATTCGGCGGCGCGCATTGCTATGACCCTGCGCTGCTCATTTGCCGACTGGTTGCACGATATTATCAACGTCCTTGCCTGCGTCATCGGGATTACTTGCAATATTAACACGGTCCATTCGGTATTATTGGAGCAGGCGAACTAAGCTAACATTCTTAATTCTTGAGCCATAATTTGCATAATTGTCTTTGTGTAACAACTGGCGTTCCTTGTACGTTTTAGGTTCCGCTGCTTCTCAAACTGTTTTGTTCGGTTGCACCCTTATGAATAGCTCAAAGAATAAGCGTTTAGACAACTACATAGGAATGAAAACTTGCCCGTAGGGAAATAAAAAAAAACTTTACACTTTTGTTGCACCTCCCCGGTGTATATAACGCAGCTAGCGTACACAAGTTGCTTGAGGCGATCTGTGCCAGTTATGGAGAAACACGCCGCATCGCACTGGTCGTGTCAGGCAACTTTTTTTTCCCCACTACTCCATATGGAGCCACTCTTTCTTTGTGTGCTTACGTGATGCCGGAGGTAGAGCACCGCCAACCTCATTGGTGGAGCTTGTACTGCGGGAAAAGACATTACGCTCTCGCGGAGCGCGCGCCAGCAGACGCACAATGGGTGCCGCCGAGCGGTCGATGGCACGGCCGGTCGGCTGCGCCCGCCGCAGGCGCTGCTGCGATGCTGCTCCCCGTCGTGCATTCGAACAAACAGCAGCTGTGCAGCGCAGTTCATGTGCAGCAGAGGCGAATGGCGGTGCTCAGGTTTTGCGAACCTGTGAGTTATAAAGCGATTACGAGAATAAACGTATCACTAGAATCACTTGCAGTCATACGAAACCGACTGCTTCGCTCATCTTGCTTAAAGCATCCCAAATTGGTGCAATGGGGCCACTGATTTGCAATGAATCGCAAACGCGCGCACTTCAATTAGGAGCGCCCAGCTGCTGCCTAACCAAGGTATGGCTATAGTCTCAGAGCTACGAAAGATCAGGACTGCGTGCCAGCACACAGCTGCGCATGCGCAACCGCGCCGGTGATGGCAAAGTTGCCACCCTAGTTGTGTCGAACAATATGCATGAGTGCAAGCGAAGACAACATGAACGACAAACAATATGATGAGTACATAAATATGATAATCAGTTCACATTTCAACAGCTGATTAAGCTGCCCAAAATATGTCATCGCCTTTCAGAAAGAGATTTATAACATGAGTCCGTAAGTTACAATTTTAGTTTCTACTTTTAAAGCACAGTTAATTAGACTGGCTTTTACACCTATGCACTTTATGGTGGGCATTCTAACTTCTGTGGTTTCATATATTGAGAAAATAACTGAAAAAAAAAATGTGCTACCTCACTGCGCATACTAAACCAGGTGTAAATAATTCTGCAAGATTCAGTTCCTTTATTTATGAAATAAAAAAGACATTGGTCATCTTACCGTCTCCGACATTCAACTATAAAAATAATGAATAACAAATTCCGGTTGGTATTGAACAAAGATTTTAGCATGCTTTAAGAGATGTTTATTTGTACCACTGTGTTGCACTATTAGCAAAACGAGAACAAGGTGAAAGCAGGAGCCAACGTTTCGACAAGTGGACTTTCTTCTTCAAGGCGACACATGCTTTCCTCGCCTTTTCATCGGGCGAAGGGGATAGGGAGCGAAGCGAGCCTTTCCTCCTCTCTGGCTTGGGCGATCCAGCGCGGCGCTGTTTGATAGTATTGCTGTCACGTGCTGTGGAACGATTTCTAAATGTTTTAGACCGCACTTTGGAACATTACGCAATGTGCGTTCATACAAGGTCGTCAAGGAAGCCTTTCGGTGCATCGGTAACGAAAAAAATTAAATTATGGGGTTTATGTGCCAAAACCACTTTCTGATTATGATGCACCCCGTAGTGGGGGACCCCGGAAATTTGGACCACCTGGGGTTCTTTAACGTGCGCCTAAATCTAAGTGCACGGGTGTTTTGGCCCCCATCGAAATGCGGCCGCCGTGGCCGATCGGTAACTACAGTACGCGGAAATATGTCCTGGGGGCACAAAAATGCGACGCTCATTATCAGTCGCGGTGTGCGTAAATGTTGTGAACTACTTTGCTTATATCGGTTTTAATTCAACAAAGAAAACCAGTGTCTCTGTATTACCAGCATTAAATGGTAAATCAGCTCACTGTCTGATCGCTCGGCGTAGGGAGTAAAACATAAAACATAAGAGCGCATGCTCGTGCACGGCCAATCTAACGCAACCACGAAACATCTAAGCGGCGGGCGCTATCAAATATTTGTGATGCACAGGCATCGTTCTCACGCATTTCAAGTCTCGTAGGCTTGAAATTACTATATGTCTACGCTAGCCTGCCTGCATGAGGTCGATGGCGCTGCTCAACACAGCGATCATTGCGGTTGGTGAACCAGCATGATATATATAAAAGCTGTGCGCTTCGGCATTGCCATTTTGGCCTGTATAAGGCCATAATATATGAGAGGGATCGCATCAAAAGAATGCGATGGCTATTTTAGAGGAAAAAACTTCCGTAATACGTGTGCGGGCGTTGTAGAGAATGGAACGAACACCACCGAAAAAAAATTCGGTTATCATCCTCTTTCTCGAAAAAGGAAGAGAAAACTGGCTAACGCCGCAATACGGCCTCGCATAGACCTACCACTGCTTAGGACGCTCGCGCAGTTCATAAACGGTCGCTTTGTTGGACAAGCTTAATCCAGACTGTGAGGTATGCTGCTATTAATAGCCAAAACTATTTTATTCATGGGTGGAAACCTCGTCCATAGAACCAAGTAGTCACGCAATGTAACCGGCAGCGAACAGTTTAAACGCTTATCAAAGTATTCCAGCACAGCTTCTATCGTAGCAGAACGGTACCCACGCTGTTACAATTGTGGCGTATGTTTAATTTCTCCTAAACCGCAGCTTATAACGAGAGGATAATACTGCAATAAGGTCACATTAGTGAATGGAACATTCAGAAGTATACCATTGACCTCCGAGGCTGATTGTAGGCTCAAATATATGCGCGCACACATTGCGCTGCGTGCTCCGTCTGCCTCAACGCCCGCAGAAAGTCCGGGCATGCCGACTTAAACCACTTCAGTACGTCTCACAGAACTGTTCATTTATTTATTTATTTTGTAATGAAGCAGATGCGCCCCTGTGTATGTGCCGACTGACGAGGAAGACGAAGGACCGTGCCTTGATCGCGAGTGAGCCCCGCACTACGGACAGCCCTTGCAGGGCCTTTACATAGCCTTCCACAACATTGCGAGCGACAATACACCTCGTCGCATTTGATGGAGGTTGCTGAGATCCTTCGCCTCGTCCTGCAGCTGCGCACTCGAAGCCTGCCTGCAATATCGCCATGCTCTATGCCTGATCCCGCCACCTCGTTACCTGTACCACCTGCTGCCACTGTCGTCTGCGTCCGCGCCCCGCGTCAACGCGACCCACCCATTTTCAGTGGGACCGCCGAACACGACGTTGAAGACTGGCTGTCATCGTACGAACGTGTAAGTGCCCATAACACATGGGATGACCAGTGGGACCGCCGAACACGACGTTGAAGTCTGGCTGTCATCGTAAGAGCGTGTAAGTGCCCATAACACGTGGGATGACCAGTGGGACCACCGAACACGACGTTGAAGACTGGCTGTCATCGTACGAGCGTGTAAGTGCCCATAACACATGGGATGACCAGTGGGACCGCCGAACACGACGTTGAAGACTGGCTGTCATCGCACGAACGTGTAAGTGCCCATAACACATGGGATGACCAGTGGGACCGCCGAACACTACGTTGAAGACTGGCTGTCATCGTACGAGCGTGTAAGTGCCCATAACACATGGGATGACCAGTGGGACCGCCGAACACGACGTTGAAGACTGGCTGTCATCGCACGAACGTGTAAGTGCCCATAACACGTGGGATGACCAGTGGGACCGCCGAACACGACGTTGAAGACTGGCTGTCATCGTACGAGCGTGTAAGTGCCCATAACACATGGGATGACCAGTGGGACCGCCGAACACGACGTTGAAGACTGGCTGTCATCGCACGAACGTGTAAGTGCCCATAACACATGGGATGACCAGTGGGACCGCCGAACACGACGTTGAAGACTGGCTGTCATCGTACGAACGTGTAAGTGCCCATAACACATGGGATGACCAGTGGGACCGCCGAACACGACGTTGAAGACTGGCTGTCATCGTACGAACGTGTAAGTGCCCATAACACATGGGATGACCAGTGGGACCGCCGAACACGACGTTGAAGACTGGCTGTCATCGCACGAACGTGTAAGTGCCCATAACACATGGGATGACCAGTGGGACCGCCGAACACTACGTTGAAGACTGGCTGTCATCGTACGAGCGTGTAAGTGCCCATAACACATGGGATGACCAGTGGGACCGCCGAACACGACGTTGAAGACTGGCTGTCATCGCACGAACGTGTAAGTGCCCATAACACGTGGGATGACCAGTGGGACCGCCGAACACGACGTTGAAGACTGGCTGTCATCGTACGAGCGTGTAAGTGCCCATAACACATGGGATGACCAGTGGGACCGCCGAACACGACGTTGAAGACTGGCTGTCATCGCACGAACGTGTAAGTGCCCATAACACATGGGATGACCAGTGGGACCGCCGAACACGACGTTGAAGACTGGCTGTCATCGTACGAACGTGTAAGTGCCCATAACACATGGGATGACCAGTGGGACCGCCGAACACGACGTTGAAGACTGGCTGTCATCGTACGAACGTGTAAGTGCCCATAACACATGGGATGACCAGTGGGACCGCCGAACACGACGTTGAAGACTGGCTGTCATCGCACGAACGTGTAAGTGCCCATAACACATGGGATGACCAGTGGGACCGCCGAACACTACGTTGAAGACTGGCTGTCATCGTACGAACGTGTTAGTGCCCATAACACATGGGATGACCAGTGGGACCGCCGAACACGACGTTGAAGACTGGCTGTCATCGTACGAGCGTGTAAGTGCACATAGCACATGGGATGACCAGTCTAAGCTGACCCACGTGCCTTTCTATCTCGCCGACGTAGCCAAACTTTGGATCTTCGGCACTAATCAGACTTTACAAGCTGGTTCGCGTTTAAAACTTTTTTTGCCGAAGTGCTTGATCGCCCAGCTGTGCGTGAGCTACGCGCTGAACAGCGCCTACGCCAGCGCGCGCAGCAGCCTGGAGAGGCATTCCCCAGCTACACCGAGGATGTTCTCGATTTGTGGAAGCGGGTAAATCCCAGCATGTCAGAGGATGACAAGATCAACCATATCCTCAAGGGCATCGAGGACGGCGCATTCCATATGTTGCTGGCCAAAAGCCCCACTAGCGTATCCATCATTAACCTCTGCCAGAACTTTGACGAGCTGCGCCGCCAGCGTTTCATCGCCCGCCAGAACATTCACAACGCCGATTCCGTCTCGAGCATCGCGCTTTCTCCCGACATGACCAACTCGACCCTCTCACAGCATATCAAAGATTTTATTCCGGAAGTGGTGGCCAGGCAGCTCTCGCTGCTGCCTCACACCGACGCACCTACGACAGCTTTGCCGCCAATGCAGCAGCACGCCATCCGGACTCAGATATCCGAAGCGCTTCCTGCAGCTTGCTCCTACGACCCCCCCCCCCCCACCCAATCCTATGTGTGCCGCTGTCCCATACCGACTTTGCCACTCATCCTACGTCGCTCCCGCTCAGTTATGCAGACGTGGTTGCATGGCCACCTGCTCCGCCAGCTCCATTTTCATCGCCCGCGCTTCCGGCTTAATTTCTAGTTGCCAGACCACCACCACAGTTTTTTCGTCCTATCGAGACGTGGCGCACTATAGACAACCGGCCTATCTGCTTCGCCTGCGTCATGGCTGGCTATGTGGCGCGCTTTTGTCGCCGACGCGTCCTAACTACGCGTACCACCTTTGACACGCCCAGCTACGTGCCACAATACGCCGCCACGCCTCCATTTTCACCGCGACGTCTTGATACTGATCGCCGGTCAGAAACTCGGCGTTCCCCTTCCCCTCGTCGCCGTCGGATTTCACCCCCGCGTCCTCGAGCTCCCACTGAAGAAGGAAACTGACTGGTGCAGTTCCCGAGGCAAGAACTGCAAATATATCGACGTTTTCAAGACCTCATTCTTCGCCGCAAAATGTTATTACCGTTTTTGTAGAGGGAGTACCCGCAGTAGCACTAGTCGAACCGGAGCAGCTGTTTCCGTCATTCACGATAACCTTTGTCGCAATTTACGAAAAGTGACTACAGCTCCCTCTGGCCTGGTGCTCGCCATTGCCAGCGCGCAGCTAATTCACCCTTCAGGTGTATGCACGGCCCGTGTCGTCATCAACCACTTTCTTTACATTTGATTTGATTTGATTTGATTTATTGATTTCCATTTACACACACACATGTACAGAGGAGTGGTGAATAGAGGTGGATGAGGGAAAAAGCCGCACAGACGCGGCTTGAGGTAACCACACCCCCTTAGGTACAATATGGCTGCATGGGGTTACACATCAAGCGCCATATAAATTACCTTTATATAGTGGCCATAAAACATTGCAATTATGCAATATATGAAAGAACAGTGAAATATTTCCACAATAACAATGCAAAACACACTGCGGCATTGAAATGAATAAATGATATACACTTGTTAACATACACAAAAAAGAGGAACATAACACACATTATTATTCATTAACAAACGTTCTCTAAAGTGAAAGCAATAGTGTTTTAAATTCTGACAGTGATAAATCCTGTAAATTGAAGCCTGCTCTGTCGTATAAATTCAGTAATCTTGGAAGGTTGTTACACAACATTTGACCACCATAGTTAGTTCTAGAGCGCGGAACCTTCCAGACTTCAGGTGTACGAGTTGCTTAACGGTATGAATTGACGGATAGATTTGCAAGTTCTACAAGTAAAGTATTGTTACGTTTGGTATTAAAGTAATACTCGCGTAATAGTCTGCAGTTATAGATGTTATGGGCTGTGGCAATGTTGTATTTCTTGAACTGGTTTTCAGTATGGGCGGCAAACGGTACATTAGCGATGACACGTATTATTTTCTTCTGCATACGAAATAATTTACTCAAGTTACATTCAGTTGTGGTGCCCCATACAAGATGCCCATAATGTATGTGAGACACGAATAAGGCATTATAAATTAATAATTTTACAGAGATGGGTAAAGTATATCTGTAGCGATTTAAAACACCTGTTATGCGGCTAAGTTTTTGGAGTACAAAGCTTACATGGTCGTCCCATTGCATGGTACTCTTGAAGTGAACCCCTAACACCTTTGCAGAAAGAGTGAGTTCTATATTTGTGGATCTACACGCTAATGTTAGATCTGGATGAAGAAGACTCATGCCTTTGGTATGAAAAATTACGGCCTTTGTTTTCGCCGTATTTACTTTTAGACAGTTCTCAGTGGACCAATAGGATAGGCTGCGCAAGAAGTCATTTGCCATACTAATTAAATTGGTACAAGAACCGGACGAGATGAAAATACTTGTGTCATCTGCGTAAATTATAAATTTCGCCTTTTCGTAGGTGGAAGTAATATCATTAGCATATAAGTTAAACAGCAACGGGCCCAAAATGCTACCCTGTGGGACGCCACAAAGTATTTCTTTGGTTACCGATGTATTGTGGCCTACAGAAACAAACTGGCGTCTGTTATTAAGATAAGATTTTAATAATTGAAGTGGAATGCCTCTAATCCCATATTTTTCTAGTTTGTAGAATAAAATGTTGTGAATAATATGATCAAACGCCTGTGTAAAGTCGACAAATATGCCTATTGTTAATAGCTTATGTTCGAAGTTCTGCAATATGAATTCCTTTTCATCGAGAAGACCTAATTCAGTCGACCTGTTTTTACGGAAACCATATTGAGCATTGGAAATTATCTTGTACCTTTCACAGAACGAAGACAACTGACTTAGAATAATTTTTTCATGACCTTTTGAAAAAACAGGGAGGATCGAGATCGGGCGATAATTTTTATATCTAATTTATTACCCTTTTTAAATAATACTACTACCTTAGCAACCTTCATATTTTCTGGAAATATGCCTGTGGAAATGCACAAATTAAAAATGTGTCAAAATAGGGGCTATATCATATATAACAAATTTTAAAGGTGGAATCTGAAGACCATCGGCATCGCAGCTGCGAGATGTCTTGAGTCTTAGGTACACAGAACATACATCCGAAGGCATGCGTGGCTGAAAAAATATTGTGTTTGCGTTCGGAGTAATGTGCACATAGTGCGGCATGGGATGATTGAGGTCAACGTCTCTGTGTACAAAATAATCATTGAAAGCGTTTGCCAAATCCTCCTTTACCAACAATCTACCATTTAAACTAATTTGTTAAATTGGATCACTCCTCTGATTTCTGTTCATAAGAGCATTTAGTCTATTCCATAGTTTCTTTGAGTCATTCATACAAGACGAAAACATCTGCAGAAAATAAGCATCACGTGCTTTCCGTAGCTCTTTGCCTAATTTGTTACGAAAGATTTTAAATGTTTTTAAATCCAGACGCTCTCGGGTTTTGATGAATTTAGCACATAGTTTGTCACGCTTCTTCATTCTTTTACAAAGAGCATTCGTTAACCATGGCTTTCTGAGGCATTTTTTTCTCCTGTTAACTTTGTAAACAAAATGATTTTTATACACGGTAACAAACCTGCTAAGAAAAATATTGTACGCTGATTCAGCATCATGTTCCTGTAAAACGTCATCCGAGTTAATCTGCTTCAGCCCTGTTTTAAAAGATGTTAGGGTATCCTAGGTTACTTTCTGGAAGGTTCCGCTTGTGTCTCTGTGCGAGGTGCTAGCTATTCTAGTTTTGACAAACATGCAAATGGGCATATGGTCACTTATAGCACTACTCAAAACAGCACTTACGATACACTGAGGAGAGTAATTCGTTATAAACAAATCAAGCGTAGTTTCCGTATTTTCTGTTACTCTAGTGCTGGAGTGAATTGTATTTAAACAACCATTTGAAATGAATACCCTTTCAAAATCTGACCGGCGTACTGTATCCGCACCAATGTTTACATTAAAATCTCCTCCAATAATTATGTTTAGGCTGTTTTCATTAGCAAAAGATAACAGATCATCAAAAAATTCAAGAAAATGGGCAAGGACACCATCAGGAGGGCGGTAGCATACAGCAAAAAGGTCTTTCTCTGAATGAACACACAGCCCTTCGTAATCACTCGTTGTACGCGAAAAATTAGGAAGTATATGACAAGGTACAAGGTCAGACATTAATGGGCACACACCACCCCCGCGTCTTGTTAACCTATTAAGGTAAAATGTTTTCATGTGCGGAAGTTCTAAAATGTGACTGTCATTCGTATACCAGGTTTCGCTTATCATAACAACGTCACACAGCTTATCTATCCCCAGAAAAAAGCTTTCCAATTCTTCTATTTTGCTAGAAACGGATTGAGCGGTAATATGAACACAACTAATTCCCTTTTGTTCAGCTTCTATGTGGGCAAACCATTCTTGTTTAGAAACCAACCCTAAGTGATTCATGGTGCTGAAAAAGAAATAAGATCAACAGCAAGGAACATTAGCAAGGAATACTAAGTAAGAGTCGAAAGCTCATCCTCGTGCTTAATGACTACAGCCTGGGCACCATTTTCTTTTCGTACAAGCACATGCCCATTCGCGTGCCATGCATACTTACACCCGGAATGTTTTGCCCATTCCTTAGCGGCAGCCAGAAGCTTTCTAGATCGAGTTGTCATGTTCTCGGCAATAAAAACTTTCATGGAACTTTCTCTAAGTGATCGTTTCTTAGCAAGCCAGGCATTTCGCAGTTCCTGACGCGCGAAGCGCACAATTATGCCACGGGTCCTGCCCGACCTAGCTGGCAGCCTGTGTATAGCCACAACGTCCTGCTCCGATAGACATTCGATGTTAAGTGGTTGTGCTATTTCATTCACCAGAGATAACAAGTCCTCACCCTCAGTCTCAGGAACTTCATGAATTTCAAGGTTCAGGCGCCTGCTGTGCCATTCAAGAGCGTCAATGCCATCCCTAAGTTTACTAAGGTCCTCAGGGGCTCGAGTCCCTTCCATCTTTTCCACCCTACGCTTTACATTGTTTATGTCTTTTTCGTGACAGTCCAGACGTCTCTTAATTTCATTAAATTGATCAGACAGCATTTGGACAGATTGCTCAATGCCACTTACTTTACTTGGCAAGTCCAAAAGCAAATTAAGCTTCTTATCCAATTCTACCAGCTTCACCATGATTTCCGGATCTTTTACCTGACCCTGTACAGGCGCAACACTTTTGCTTCCTTTCCCTTGACATGTCTCACACTTTCAATTTTTCTTGAAGGCTCCTCGTTTAACCTCATTCACCCCCGAACACTGACCGATATGAAAAAGAATTTCGCAGTCGGAGCACGTCAGAACTGAGTCATGCTCGCCGATAACTAAACGGCACGTGCAACATCGGGACATTGTAGGCAGCTTTTACGTACAACCACAATCACCAGCACATGTAAGAAATGGTAGAGCTACAGTGGCTAAAACGCATTACGGATTAAAGCAGACAATCAGTTTGGGAGCAGACACAGACAAGCAGTTTGGCAGCGGCAGCAGCGGAGCGCAAGAATAGGAAGGTTCAAATTACAGAGATAGACCAACCTGTAAAACAGAGGACCATTCAGGCTTTCGTGCACGATGCGCTCCACCGCTGCAGCCAAAATGACACGAGACGCCCCCGCTGAACTGGCCGTGTTATCTGGTCGCATTTAGTGGATTTTCAGGAAAGGTGGCAGCACAGGCAGCCAGGTAGCCTGGTAGGCGACATAATCTGACTTCTGACATAATCGAGTGTTTCGTGCTACCATCTTGCTCTCACGAACTCATCATTGTATGGGATTTCCTGTCACGTCATCAGAAGTGTCGCTTTTACCACTATGTGAATCACTGCTGACCAGCTCTCATCACTTTGCCGATAAACTCATTGTTGATGACGACATAACCATACCCCCTGAGTCGTCGATGGCTGTTGTCCTGTAGTCTGATGCCGCATCTGACGCCACTGTAGTGTTCACCCTATCCAATTTTTTGCTCAGCGCAAAGCCATTGTTCTTCCGTTTGCCGTGCTTACTATAGCATCTGGGTCAACTGTGATTCTGGTCACCAACTACTACCAGTACCCGATCAGCCTATTGCGTGGAAAGACCGTAGGATACTTCCAGGCGGTCGACTACGTTGATGATCTCGATATTCCTACCGACTTCCTCCGTCACGTTGATGCCTTCGCTTCGGTCTCAGACTTATCACCTTCAGTGGGTTTTGACACTTGCGACACCCCCTTGCGACAGCACCCGTATCTTGTCTCCGCTGAAGAGCGCCGAATCATCACAGAGCAAGTGTACGATATGCTCAAACGTAGGGTTATCCATCCCTCTCAAAGTCCTTTTTGGTGAGAAAAAAAGATGGCTCCATTCGCTTTTATGTCGACTACAGACGCCTAAACAATATAACGAGAAAAGACGTTTATCCACTGCCTCGGATCGATGATGCTCTTGACCA
Organism: Dermacentor albipictus; assembly: GCF_038994185.2. Taxonomy (NCBI): domain Eukaryota; kingdom Metazoa; phylum Arthropoda; class Arachnida; order Ixodida; family Ixodidae; genus Dermacentor; species Dermacentor albipictus. Next base: position 279,651,339 of record NC_091821.1, on the reverse strand, counting down.
TTTACAAGGCGCAGAATATTTCAATTCCTTGGATCTGCGCTCTGGGTACTGGCAAGTTCCTATGGCCGAACCTGATCGTCCAAAAACCGCATTCGTTACACCCGATGGTCTCTACGAGTTTAACGTCATGCCCTTCGGGCTGTGTAACGCACCTGCTACTTTTGAGCGTATGAATGACACCATCCTTCGCGGCCACAAATGGAAGACCTGTTTATGTTACCTCGACGACATCGTCGTCTTCTCAACCGATTTTCCGACACACCTCACTCGCCTGCATAAGATTCTGACCTGTCTCGCATCTGCCGGCCTACAGCTTAAACTCAAGAAGTGCCGTTTTGCTGCAAGCTAACTCGCTGCAGCTACCGATGCAGCTTGCATCTGTAGGGAAGCCGAACAAGTGCGCCTCTAATGAAAGCTGCTGGTATCCGGTCACGTTGTCTCAAAAGACGGCATCCTCCCGGACCCAGACAAGCTCCGCGCCGTTGCAGACTTCCCAAAGCCCACGTCTATCAAAACCCTGAGAAGTTTTATTGGCTTATGTTTCTATTTTCGTCGCTTCGTACGCAATTTCACATCCATCATGGCACACTTGACAAGTTTACTTTCCGCCAGTAACGGCATAGCAGCGTGGTCACCTGAATGTGATGCAGCATTTCAGCAGTTGCGCCACTTGTTGACCTAACACCGATTCTTCGCCACTACGATCCTGATGCTCCCACGGAAGTTCATACAGAAGCCAGCGGAGCTCGCCTTGGCGCGGTCTTAGCGCAACGGAAAGCTGGCTATGGTGAATATGTCGTCGCTCATGCGAGCCGTACTCTAAAGAAAGCAGAATTAAATTACTCCGTCACAGAAACGGAATGCATAGCGATCATTTGGGCACTAATAAAGTTTCACCCATACCATTACGGCCGTTCTTTTGCCGTAGTTACTGACCACCATGCGCTTTGTTGGCTTTCTTCGTTGAAAGACCCGTCCGGACGCTAGAAACTATGGGCACTTCCCTTGCAAGAGTACGACATCCGCGTCATGTACCGCTCCGGTCGCAAGCACACCGACGCTGATGCGCTCTCTCGCTCCCCACTGACGCCTGATATGGCGCCTTTGTCACCTTCCTCGTCCACACTGTCACCGTTGGCCATCACTTACATGTTACAGAGCAGCGCAAGGACCCAACACTTGTAATGTTACTTGACTACCTTGCCGCTCCTTCTGACGCCCCTTCGACACGAGCACTGCGTCGTCAAGCGACCCACTTTTTCTTGCGGGACAACATTCTATATCGCCGCAACTACATGCCCGATGGTCGGAAATGGCTCCTTGTTATACCTCGTCATATGCGCTCTCACATCTGTGCGTCATTTCACGCTGATCCCCTAAGCACTCATGCCGGCGTCCTCAAAACGTACACACGGTTGCGTCAGCGCTGTTATTGGCGAGGCATGTACAACTTTGTGCAAAAGTACATTCAGTCTTGTACTACATGCCAACAAGGCAAGACACCTACCCAGCGTTTAACAGGACCGTTGGAGCCGCTACCGCGCCCATCTCGCCCGTTCGACAATGTCGGCATCGACCTCTACCGCCCGCTTCCATGTAGCGGGTGTGGAAATCGGTGGATTATTGTCGGCGTAGACCACCTTACTCGCTACGCTGAGACTGCAGCTCTGCAAGCAGCGACTGCCCGTGACGTTGGTTTCTTCATGCTTCGCAATTTTGTTCTTCGCCACGGTGCTCCCCAGAACTACTGAGTGATAGAGGCCATGTCTTCCTGTTGGAGGGCGTCCAAGCCCTCCTCGCTGAGTGCGGGATAATTCACCGCAAATCGTCCGCGTACCATTCCCAAACCAACGGTTTGACCGAGTGGTTCAATCGCACTCTTGGCGACATGTTGCGGATGTACATTTCATCCGATCACTCCAACTGGGACACCATACTGCCTTTTTTTACGTTCGCAAACAACACCACGACGCAAGCGACCCCCGGCGTCTCTCACTTTTTTCTTGTGTATGGCCATGAGCCTTCATGCCCATTGGACACCATACTGCCGTACCAACCTGACGCTAGAGAGTATACTCCGCTTACCGAAGTCGCCAAATATGCTGAAGATTGCCGTCAGCCGGCACGTGCCCTGACTAGTGAGACGCAAGCACGTCAAAAGACAAGACATGACCATGCTCATCAACCACCCCACAACTTCGCTCCTGGTTCGCTTGTGTGGCTTTCAATAGCAGCCCACGTTCCTTGAATTTCTTTTAAACTCCTGGCGCGTTATCACGGGCCGGATATTTTTCGTTTTTTTTTTCTTTCGCACGGTATAATGGAGGCCACTTCACCGGTCAACTACATTGTCGAGCCGCTCACAGTGTCACCAGACCTGCGTCGTGGTGGCCGAGAGACACTACATGTCAACCGCCTGAAACCCTATTACATCTTCTCCGCGCCCTGAGTCACCAGGATGGCAACGCTTCGATCCCGGGGCATTGTAATGAAGCATACGCGCCCCTGTGTATGTACCGACTGACGAGGAAGACGAAGGACCGTGCCTTGATCGCGAGTGAGCCCCGTGCTACGGACAGCCCTTGCAGTGCCTTCCCTAAAAGCAGGAAAATAAAAAGAAAAAGGCACTAACCGTACAAATATTAGCAAATATCAACATCAAGTGCAGGGCAATGAAGCGTAGCAACACAATGATATAAAGTTTTTTACGCACTGGAACACAACCAAATTGTCAAAAGCATGACACACAAGCAGATACACACACCCAAAAGAAAATTAAAAAAAAACGTTTTACGAGGCCGTTACTGCAGCCAACGAGACACAGGATAACCGAACACTGGAAAACAGATAAGTGTAGGTATAAATTCGCAGCACATGAATGCCAGTGATGTTAAAGACTTATATGTTCTAAAAAATCAGCATCAGATAACTGTGAAAAAGGTAGGTTGTTCCAATCTGTTATGGTGCGTGGAAAGAAAGAATATTTGAAAAGGTTATCACGGGTGATCATCATCATCAGCAGCAGCAGCATCAGCATCATCATCAGCAGCAGCCTGGTTACGCTCACTGCAGGGCAAAGGCCTCTCCCATATTTCTCCAACTACCCCAGTCATGTACTAATTGTGGCCATGTTGTCCCTGCAAACTTCCTAATCTCATCCACCCACCTAACTTTCTGCCGCCCCCTGCAACGCTTCCCTTCCCTGGGAATCCAGTCCGTAACCCTTAATGACCATCGGTTGTCGTCCCTCCTCATTGCATGTCCTGCCCATGTGCATTTCTTTTTATTGATTTCAACTAAGATGTCATTAACTCGCGTTTGTTCCCTCACCCAAGCTGCTCTTTTCTTATCCCTTAACGTTACACCTATCATTCTTCTTTCCATAGCTCGTTGCGTCGCCCTCAATTTGAGTAGAACCCTTTTCGTAAGCCTCCAGGTTTCTGCCCCGTAGGTGAGTAGGTGAGTACTGGTAAGACACAGCTATTATACACTTTTCTCTTGAGGGATAATGGCAACCTGCTGTTCATAATCTGAGAATGCCTGCCAAACGCACCCCAGCCCATTCTTATTCTTCTGATTATTTCCGCCTCGTGATCTGGATCAGCCGTCACTACCTGCCCTAAGTAGATGCATTCCTTACGACTTCCAGTGCCTCGCTGCCTATTGTAAATTGCTGTTCTCTTCCGAGACTGTTAAACATTACTTTAGTTTTCTGCAGATTAATTTTTAGACCCACACTTCTGCTTTGCCTCTCCAGGTCAGTGAGTATGCATTGCAATTGGTCCCCTCCGTTACTAAGCAAGGCAATATCATCAGCGAATCGCAAGTTACTAAGGTATTCTCCATTAACTTTTATACCCAATTCTTCCCAATCCAAGTCTCTGAATACCTCATGTAAACACGCTGTGAATAGCATTGGAGAGATCGTATCTCCCTGCCTGACGCCTTTCTTTATTGGGATTTTGTTGCTTTCTTTGTGGAGGACTACGGTGGCTGTGAAGCCACTATAGATATCTTTCAGTGTTTTTACATACGTCTCGTCTACACCTTGATTCCGTAATGCCTCCATGACTGCTGAGGTTTCGACAGAGTCAAATGCTTTTTCGTAATCAATGAATGATATATATGAGGGTTGGTTATATTCCGCACATTTGTCTATCACCTGATTGATAGTGTGAATATGATTTATTGTTGAGTAGCCTTTACGGAATCCTGCCTGGTCGTTTGCTTGACAGAAGTCTAAGGTGTTCCTGATTCTATTTGCGATTACCTTAGTAAATAATATATAGGCAACGGACAGTAAGCTGATGTTAGCGTTCTTCCAAGATTCCGGTACGCTCGAGGTCATGAGGCATTGCGTATACAGGGTGGCCAGTTTCTCTAGAACGATCTGCCCACCATCCTTCAACAAATCTGCTCTTACCTGATCCTCCCCAGCTGCCTTTCCCCTTTGCATACCTCCCAAGGCGTTCTTTACTTCTTCCGGCGTTACTTTTGGGATTTCGAATTCCTCTAGACTATTTTCTCTTCCACTATCGTCGTGGGTGCCACTGGTACTGTATAAATCTCTATACAACTCCTCAGCCACTTGAACTATCTCATCCATATTAGTAATGATATCGCCGGCTTTGTCTCTTAATGCATGCATCTGATTCTTGCCAATTCCTAGTTTCTTCTTCACTGTTTTTAGGCTTCCGCCGTTCCTGAGAGCATGTTCAATTCTATCCATATTATACTTCCTTATGTCAGCTGTCTTACGCTTGTTGATTAACTTCGAAAGTTCTGCCAGTTCTATTCTAGCTGTAGGGTTAGAGGCTTTCATACATTGGCGTTTCTTGATCATATCTTTCGTCTCCTACGATAGCTTACTGGTATCCTGTCTAACAGAGTTACCGCCGACTTCTATTGCACACTCCTTAATGATGCCCACAAGATTGTCGTTCATTGCTTCAACACAAGTTCAACAACAAGTTCCTATCCTGAGTTAAAGCCGAATACCTGTTCTGTAGCTTGATCTGGAATTCCTCTATTTTCCCTCTTACCGCTAACTCATTGATCGGTTTCTTATGTACCAGTTGCTTCCGTTCCCTCCTGAGGTCTAGGCTAATTCGAGTTCTTGCCATCCTGTGGTCACTGCAGCGCACCTTGCCGAGCACGTCCACATCTTGTATGATGCCAGGGTTAGCGCAGAGTATGAAGTCTATTTCATTTCTAGTCTCGCCGTTCGGGCTCCTCCACGTCCACTTTCGGCTATCCCGCTTGTGGAAGAAGGTATTCATTATTCTCCTATTAATCTGTTCTGCAAACTCTACTAATAACTCTCCCCTGCTATTCCTAGTGCCTATGCCATATTCCCCTACTGCCTTGTCTCCAGCCGGCTTCTTGCCTACCTTGCCATGAAAGTTGCCCATTGGTATAGTGTATTTAGTTTTCACTCTAACCATCGTCAATTCCACGTCTTCGTAAAAGCTTTCGACTTCCTGGTCATCATGACTGGATGTAGGGGTGTAGACCTGTACAATCGTCATTTTGTGCCCTTTATTAAGTTTAACAACAAGACCTGCCACCCTCTCGTTAATGCTATAGAATTCCTGTATGTTCCCAGCTATATTCTTATTAATCAGGAATCCGACTCCTAGTTCATTTCTCTCGGCTAAGCCCCGGTAGCACAGGACGTGCCCGCTTTTTAGCACTCTGTGTGCTTCTTTTGGCCTCCTAACTTCACTGAGCCCTATTATATCCCATTTACTTCCCTCTAATTCCTCTAATAGCACTGCTAGACTCGCCTCACTGCTGTATCACAAAGTACAATTTCTACAATTCCCCTCAAATTGGAAATTTTGACAAGAATGAACATTACTTAAAATCAAAATAAAAGAACTTCGTCGTAAATTTTTCTCAAGATCACGTAAACAACTGTTCACAGTTATGTGAAAAAGAATATTAAAAAGCACGTTGCATTATTTTGTCTGTAATCCCAATACAGGTGGCAGAAATGAGAGCTTTCCCAGAATATGGCAAGGTGGTCAGAAAAACGGGCATTAGGGAAAACAGAACGTGCATAAGGCTCTGACTTTTCTAAACGTGACCGTGATTGCAAGGCAAAGGCAGTTTGGGCCTTACGGTTAATACTCATGCATAAAACTGTGTTTAGTACAATACTCATTTGCTTGAATAGGAATGAAGAGGCATCAACATAACCTTTACATGGCTCATTTTATTTAACAGCAAGTGCGCGCACCTTGCAGCATAGATAATTTGTGCCATCTGTTAATGTAGTTTGTATTTCTTTCTGTGCTACAGAATTAACGGTAAACTTTCTATGAATATACACAGGTAACAGAATGTACGGCAGGTAAATGCCTCTAAAAATGCCGTACTGATCATAATTTAAGCATCGTTATATAACCAAAGAGGCAGTGGTCGGAGTAGCGATGGTGTTGTTTAGGGGAAGGTTAGCTGGCAGTTATTGCCAGCGATTGCTCATTTTACCGCTTTTTAAGAAAAATAAAACAAGGAACTGTTAGATTACTATATCATAGAGAGTTCAAAGTCCATAAGGCTAACCACTTGTCAGAAAGTTCACAGTGTCTAAGAAAAGCTGGAATGAAGCACGACACTTCCTCTCTCAGAAACTTGGGTCTTTTGGGAAACGCTACCTGTTCCACGCACTCATAAGGACATTGCCTTCTGTGCAAAGCGTCAAGTAGACTTTTTCTTTCTTCATTGAACAATTGGCAGGACCAGATGAAATCTCGGCCGAACATGCGGGTATACAATGCATGGGATAGTTGGTGGAGTACCACTGACGAATGCGAAACGATGATAGCGTGCAGACAACACGTCCTCAGTTTACGAAGCGCAGCAGCAGTGGCGGCTCTTTCCGCATTTCTATCAGAGACCAACGGATCCAGAGGGCCAGATCACGCAGTTCTAATAAAGCGAATCGAACAAGCAGTGGCACAATTGCTTGCCTGTTGATTTACTAACTGGTCATTCTACACTTGTTGATGATACGGATATGCCGCATTGGAGTGCTCCAGCATGGAGGCAGGGAGAGGGAACAAGGCACTTCGAGCATAGCCGTGTATGCACTCAGAAAGGCTTGATCTTTTTCCAATTATCTGCAGCAGTGCGAGACACTTACACAACGCGATTGAAAGTGGTGGTGTCAGGCTCGCTTAACCAAATGTGTCAAGACCATATGCCTGGAACACGTGGCAAAGATTTCCACTGGTTCTTTTTGACGTTACGAAAGTTCTCTGTATCACCTGCACCTGCATTGAGCACTTTTACGTTTTTCAGCGTTGCTGTCATCTGCGTCACCATATCAGAGGCTGACCTAATGTGTAGTGCTGGGTGCTCTAAGATTGCAGAGTGAGGCTTGGTGCTTCACTAAGCCAGCAACACCATCGCAAGCGTTCCTGCCATGTCCTGTGGCCGAAAAAAGACGCTTCGTTGATGCGTGCTCCTTCTGTTACAGCTCGCAAAGCTGATACTTGTTTTTAAAATGGCTACTGGCGCCGTCAGACACGTATGTAACATGTGTGTCCAGCTGAAATTCTTCCCTGATGCATTCATATATTTTTTTTCCAGTGCAAACAAGTGTGTGCAGCATCATGACATACGTCATCACTGATGACAGCAAAACTCACGAGTAGATCCTCACGTCACGAGTAGATCATCTACTCGTGACGACGCACGTAAATAGCGAGGCTTATTTTTGTGCACATGGTATGGCTGTACTTCGTTCGGTACAACAGATTTCCAATTCTCTGCAAAGTCAAAATGGAAGGCGCAAGATCTGTGCTGTTGATTTCGTTTGGCGTCATGTATCGCTGATCCTTAAAGGCCTCTTATGGGATCATGTGTGATCCACCTGACAAGCCATACACCAAGCTCCTGCAGAAAGGCAAAGTGGTGTCTTTTTGGCGAGGTCGCCATTTTCCCATACTGCATAGTTTACTTCTCTCTCTTCAGGAATTCCCAACGTTGTAGTAGTTAAAGCATCCTTTTTTTGCACAATAATCTCAATCGCACATGAAACAATCACTTGTGGGCGAGGTGTGAAAGCATAGTTTTTTAGCTGGTGAATTGTGCAAGCACCTTCATTGAGCTCTTCTATCGCGGAAACACACTGTGTTGCGTTGGCCCAATACATGCAAAGGCACACTTCTTGTTGTAGAGCAAGACGAACCCAGTTTGGCCGGAGGGAATAAAACTTTGAGACCCGAATAGATGTATCCGGATTGGCATCCTTAAAGAGACGATAGGTTTCTCGTACTGAGCGGGTCATGAACCTCGTCGCAGCATACTCTTTGTTCCCCTCAATCGACACAGATACTACATCTTTTTTGTTGGGACTCTGCCGAGAACATCGACGGTCGTCTTTGATATAATATTTCACAGCGGTCTGGACATCTCTTGAGTTCAACCGTGTTCTCTCGGGTTCGTCTGGTGCTGACCACATTACATGCTTCTCGCGCCAGCATCGGGCTTTGCATGTGATATAGGCTGACAAATTTGGAATGAGAGCTTGGACTTTCGATGTTCCAGTTGGCTTGGCGACAGAGTCAACGAACGCATTCGCTCTTGGTACAATGAGCACACGTCATAGCCTTCTTTAAAGCTGGTGAACCGTTCGGCGCACACGGCGCATTTGGCACCTCAGGGGTACAAATGGCGCCTGCACTCCACGGAGTGGCATTTCCACCTTGCAGTACCATCGAGCAGAATTTGCTTTGGCACCGGGCAAAAGTTCCTTAGTCGCGAAACCGACTTCTGCTGACGCGCATGAGGCAAAGTTTCAAGTGGGTGTAAGCACTGCTTTCTACCTCCAAGTTCGTCTTCTTCCGGTACGGTTCAGCTGTTTCAGCAGGGGAAGCATAAAAAATAGAGCATTTATTTTAGACACTGGAAGCAATTTCGGCATATCAGGTCGTCATTCTGCGCATGGCTGGCAGTTTACAGCAAGCGCTTCTGCAATGCAGATACACAAATGTCTAAAACCTTGCGGAAATTTATATGAAGCGGTATTTTCTTTTTGTGCAAACAAAAAACCCTATCACCGCTGTAACGGTGAGCCATCGCAGCTCTATTCACAGCTCCAATCACTGCGAACACAGTTGGCGCTTGTCTATGATGAAGTACGACTGTGGGGTGTGCGCAAAACTTTCAGCACGAAATGGGCCTGTCGTCTGTTTCGAGGTCGTTCACGCCTGATACAAGCAGACGTAAAACTGACAGCTGCTACCTGAACGAAGCGGAGGCAAAAATTAAGGTGTATTAGATTGACTCCGTAGTTAATCAACATTAGGTTCATTTTTTAGAATATGTAAGATAACTGTACCACCACCTATAGGTTGTGTTTAAAGGAGGGTGTCTATGACGTATTACCGGCTACCCAATTGCTTCCGGCGGTTGCAATCAGCAAGAGCTTGATGTTCCAGATTAACTTGTGTTACCTAAAGAGCGCCATCGCTGGAACATTAATTTGGACACCAACTATACCTGAAAAACCATAATCTTATAATCGCTTCCGAAACGAGGAGCATGATGCCCAATTTCGGGAGTTGTCGAGCAGAAGGCAGCTCCTGAGCAAATGGCAGACGGCAGCGCATCCGAAACAACGGGAGTGCGCGTAGCTTCTTCTGGTTATGGCGGCGGCCGCACTGCCAGATAATTTCAACGTATTTTACTGCATTTTATCCGCCTGCCATCGCCTCTCGCGGATCCACTCAATCCCCACTCTGGTACACTATACCAACTCGATCAAAAGAGAAAATTTTTACAGAAGCCGCAACTGAAAGCGTGAACTAAATATGGGCACCAATGATGGCCGAGGAGAAGAATAGCTCCGCAAATTTGTGTCGGAAATTTATTTATTTATTTATTTATTTATTTATTTATTTATTTACTCATTTACTTAGTGACCACAGCGCCCAACAAGGCATAACAGCAGGAGGCAGGGGAGGGGGTACAGATGAAAAAACAAGCAAGACCAGTGCAGGTTAGCATAAATTTGTCCAAGTGAACAACACATTATTATACGCAGACGCAATTTAGACATTTTAGAACAGAGTGGTTGAAATAATAATTATAGTCTACCAAAACTGCCTTTGCCTTGCAATCACGGTCAAGTTTAGGCTAGTTTACCCCGATGCCTCTTTTTGTTAGCTCCTTCCACATTCTGCCAAATGTCTCATTTCTACCACCTGTGTTGTGAATGCAACATACTTTCTAATATTCTTTTTCACGTGCCTGTGAACAGCTGTTTGCAAGATTTTGAGAAAATTTACGATGGTGATTTTTGTAATTGTGATTTTTAAGTAGCGTTCATTTTTGTCAAAACTTCAAACTTGAGGCGAATTGTAGAAATGGTAATTTTTTGAATACAGCAAGAATATTCCGCACAATTGTTGAATAGGTTAAGGTCCAGCATATTTCAAAAGGCTACATGGATTGGTTTAGTTGGTAAAAAATCATAAATATAACAACTTTTGAAGATTGTAGCAAATTAAGGAATTCTTCTAAACCACTTGCGTTTTGCACGGAGCCTCAAACAGTGCTAGCTGACCCGTCTTTACGTCTACGTTTTACACACAAGAATGTATTTTTTGTAGCTGTAATAGATTGTATTTCCCATCGTTGTGAATTTGTGAAAATGCTTTGTGGATGAAATAGGCACCTCCACACTGATGAACCTCGCAAATTTTTTCTTCCTAGAAGATTCATCTGGAAAAGAAGTCACGTTCACTTTAATCCTACCGAGTGATATGCGCACAGAACATGAAATATTCAATGAAATGTAAAATATGAATTCTTTGACCCGTGCTGATCTCTCATGGAATCACTCAATCGTCTTTTACTAACCTCTATTGCGGACAGGTTTACTTTCCCCTGTTATCCCTGAATCCAAGGGCTTCAAGGAGGCCAGACGAGCCTAAACCAACCGCTGGGTAGATATTTTCGCATTCTAATCAAACATATTTCATTGTTTTTCTAGCTTTACCGCAGAAAGCACGTGCTTCGTTTTCCTCATTATATTGCGCGTTTATAAGTAGGCTTTCTGAGGCTTCCTCATCTTGCTTCGAAAAGCAAAGGGCTTCCCTTTGAGTTGTCGTAAAATGTTTCCTTTCTGTATTTTCCACTCAGTTACTCATAGCAGGCTTGCCGCCTCCCAGGACATTACCTCGGACTCTCTCACTTTGCATTTCGCACCTCTTTGTTGCCACGTCGCTCAGCATACAACTCGCATACTTGCTGGTAGGCTTCCCTGTTCTTTCCCTCCACTGTGAGTCATGGTTTGCACCACTTAGGCGCCTGCTCCTGCGGCGAGCATCGGCGTGTAGCCACAGATGAAAGCGAACGCGGATTGCAGCGGCAGGTAAAAGAAAGCGCCAGGAGGAACGTGCAGGAGCAGGCTACAATGAAAGCATGAGGCGGAAAGCGGAGGAGGAGAGTATGGCGAAAGAGTGAGCAGGAAAACAGAGTGCCGCACGAGACTACGAGATGGCGCTGGAGTATTTGTAATCTCATTATATGCTCGACGCGAATTGTGTAGTTCTTGCGCGAAGCCAAGCGGGCACGAGCAATTAGACTGGAGCTTTCGACGATTCATGTATAAATGCTGACACGCTTGACCCTCAGATCAAATTTTCAACGGTCGCCGACTCTACTCGCCGCTACCGTTGTGCTTGAGTGTTACTTGTTTCGCAACGCTTCGCTCCGTTTGCAACGTGCAGCACGAGACAGGTTGTCCGTGCCAGCCAACAAACATACCGCGCAATGAGAAGACGTACACAGCTGCGCTCAGATATCGCATTAGGGAGCATCGTAATTGTCGGTAAATTTTTCTTTCTGCGAATACCTGATCACTCACGCAACCCGTTTGCTTTCTTCCATACTGTTCAGTCATTCTTCGAAGTCAACTTTACCCTTAGCTTCCCTCATTTCAGGACATGTCTAGCCCATATCCGACTGCGCAGCTTCACTTGTTGCCTTCCCGTGAGCGCCCAATGGAAGGCGTCCCACTGACTTTTGGTTGCCATCGAGCCCTGATTACACCCCTGACTTCAAGCAAACAACGCCATCCCCAAATGTGAATTCTGGAACCATTACACATTTCCACATGCCCCGGAGCACGTGGTACCGATTGTGTACCCAAAGCGCTCTGTCAGTGTGTGTGTGTGTGTGTGTGTGTGTGCCTGTGCGTTTGCGCCTGCGTGCGTGCGGGTGCATGTGCGCGTGTGTGTGTGTGTGTGCGCGCACGCGTGTGTGTGTGTGTGCAGCGCGCGCGGGTGTGTGCGTGTGTGTGTCTGTGTGTGTGTGCGCGTGCGTGTGTGTGTGCACGCACGCGTGTGTGCGTGTGTGTGTGTGCGCGTGCGCGTGTGTGTGTGCGCGCGAGCGTGTGTGTATGTGTGTGCGCGCACGCGTGTGTGTGTGTGTGTGCGTGCGTGTGTGCGTGCGTGTGTGTGTGCCACGCACGCGCGCGTGCGTGCGCGTGTGTGTGTGCGTGTGCGCGTATGTGTGTTTGTGTGCGCGCGCGCGTGTGTATGTGTGTGTGTGCGTGTGTGTGTGTGTGCGTCGCGCGCGTGCGTGCGTGTGTGCGTGTGTGTGTGCGTGTGTGTGTGTGTGTGTGTGTGTGTGTGTGTGTGTGCGTGCGCGTGTGTGTGTGGGTATGTGTGCGCGTGTGTGTGTGCGTGTGTGTGTGCGCGCGTGTGTTGCTTTACGTTACTGTAGCCCATTAGCCTCCACTTGCTGAACGTAGAGGGGATCGCAATTGAAAACCATAAAAGCAATTACTTTGTAAAAACATTGTGGTGTTTTTCAACGCATGTTTGTGTACATGCTGTTCTAAAGGAGAATAACTATAAAGATACAGTAAGTAGGAAAAAAATGCGCAAAATGAAGCTTCATGAAACGTGCACTTTTGGCACCAGGTGTAAAACGTTGACTCATCAGTAAAAACGTTTCGCCAGTCATTTGCAGTCTAGTGAAGATGGGTTTGAGAGAAAGCGAGCCTCTTTGCTATTCTGGCCTCATTGGAAATAAGTGGCTTCTTGACAGCAGTTCGGTTTTGGAAACCTGCTTTGAGAAGATGTTGTCGCACCAGTTGTGTGCTGACGTCGACGCCTACCGTATCTCTGACCAGCTGTAGTGGAAGGATTAGCGTCAGCAACGACAATCAAGGCAGTGCCTTCTTCTTCAGTAGCCTTTCAGACACAATTCCTTGCGGCATCAACAATGCGGCTCTCATCTCTAAACGCCTGCACAATTTTGTTAACAGCGGCTCGCGTTATCTCCAACGTGTTCGCAATGTTTCTCTGAAACGCACCGCGCAGCGACATATATATCGCAGCCTCTCTGATTTATTTTGACACTCGAGGAGGCATTTCACATGCAGCGCAAAAGGCGCTCCTGACGTGGGCGGTAAAGCCACTATTCACAACCTGATGCTGCCATCGCAACGTTTCCTTGCAGTGTCAGCTGGCGCAATGCAGTTACATTTCTTATCTAGTCAAAAACATGATCGAGTCTCAAAACACGTCCACAACCGGCAACACCTTTGGGCGCATGTCGCCTTCCTCGATGCCCACACGTTCCACGTGGCTAGGCGTTTATAAAGTATGCAAAAAAGAAAGAACCGATAACGGAGGGAGTGATTTCGCCTAGCAGAGGAGCGCAGCCGCAGACGCCTGCACTGGACTGCGCGTAATGCGCACGCGCATACTCTTTTCGCTGAGGTGAACCACTGCACGGTGCCGCACTCGCGCGATAGCGTTCAAAAAAATGCGAGGGTGTTCAAAGGGCACCCCCGTTTCAGTACCTTGTTCATGTCAACTTTATCTTGGCTCGTCATCCCTTCCCATTCAATTAAAGCTATATTTTATGGGTAAATCTCTCTGAAAAGCTACACACAGTCGCTGCATAAGCCTTCCTTTTCCAGAATATTCCACAAAATCTTGCCGCCTACGTTGTCATACGCTCCGGTAATGTATGAAAAAATCACAGGTAACGCTCCCCTTTCTCTCTCGATATTTGAGTACACTCAGTAAGAACAAATAAGTTATCGTCCAGACACCTACCGATTCTGAAACCATTTTCAAGTTCTCCAAGTATACCATTATATTGTGCCCATGCTTGCAGTTTTAATTTAATCGCCTGCATTGCGAACCCGCGTATTTCCGATGTAATTGTCAAATGTAGATATGACTGAAATCTACCTTTTTCCCCCATACCTTTATGAATAAAATTCATTTTACTTTGTGGCCAACTGTGTAGTATTAGCCTTTGTTTGTAAGTTTTGATTTCTACTGCTTTTAACACAGCTTCCTTACTTTTTGTTCCTGGTTCATTATTCTGCCAAATGGGAACCTCGTCTAGCCCTGTGGCTGTGCGCTGAGGAATTTTCTCTTCGGCTTTCTTCCAGTAAAAATTTCTCAGCACCACTCCTTTTCCCTCTGGGTTTAGTTCATGTTCACGCGTTCATAAGCACCTCCCTATGGCCTTGAAATGCTTCGGCTGTTACTTTCAAATGTAATTTAGTGCCGCGTCCTTTTATAATTTGCTTCCATCGTCATCTGGATATGTTCGTGTATTGTTCCAGACGTCCGACATTATAAATGAATGTGGTTGAAAATATCCTAGGTACAGCCTTCTTTTTCTAACATTGTTCTGGCAGCCAACGTTCATTTTCATCTCTAATCTTTCCTTGAACTAGTGTTTTAACCATATATTTTTTTTCTTCCGGTATGTTTCTCATTGTCTGTCTATTTCCTCCTGCGGCAACTACGCTTTTTTTGCTTGACTAGGCTCCCGTAATGCGTTCTGTCGTTCATCGATCGCTTCCCGTATCTCTCTGTTTCATCAGCTTTTTGGTTTCCTTTTGTTCTTTCCAACAAACGTGTTGCTTCTCTTGCCTCATCTCTCGTCATTACACTTAGAAGCTTACTATATTTCCACTCATTGGTCCACCAATTGCTGTGTTCTTTCTCTACTCTTATGACTATACTTGTTATTTGTTCAGAGTTTAAATTTTGACTGGCCATTCCTTGTTCCTTGCTCTCTTTCCCAACTACATGTCCTATTTTCTAAATAATGCGTTTATGGTCACGCCCTACGTTACTATACCTTTCCTCGTCAATGATAACTTCCTTCAACTTATCAAGAATTAATTTTCTTGTCAGACAGTAACCAACGGTAGATTGCCTATTTGCAACTGCCCATGGTATCTGGACATCATATTTAGGCCCCGTGTTCACTATAACAAAGTTACGTTGCTCGCAGTGATCTAAAATTAACTTTCCATTGGTGTCGGTATAACCCTCTAGATCCTATTGTGGGCATCGAGGACACCTAACGGGATAATTTCGGCATTATTCACGATACCTCTAATAAGAGCATTTGGGCATTCCATGAACTTTTGAATCTTCTCATTGACATGTTTTCCCGTCCACAAATAAGTTACGCCCAAGTAAGTTTTCTTTCCACTCACTGTGTCTGATAACCAAAGATGCTCTTGACATTAGGAATTTACTCTTTCCCATTTCACTCCCCGATGTATGCGCATTCCGACTCCCACTCAATTTCTGTGCGATTTAGTTTTGTTGGGCCCTTCCCAGACATAACTTTGAATCATTGGTTGCTCTTTTAAGTCGTTAACGTGTATTTCTCTCACCGCATACATCCCTATTTGTTCTCTATTTAACTCCTCCTCAATCTGTGCCCACTTTTCCCTTCTGCTGCCCTGCACCTTCATGTAGCCTATTGCATGGCCCGAGCTTTCTTACAAATTATTTTCCTCCTTTTTCTGTTATTGAAGGTGATGTTAGTCTGAGGTTCCGCTAGAGAACCTTCTTCATTACTATATACCTAGCCTGGTATCCTCAGCTTCCGTGGAACACCCCCCCTCTGGCAAAAAAAAAAAAAAAACTTTGCGCGACCAGCCAGTCGCCAGCTCACTTCCCGTTGAAGCCTTTGATTGAAGTGGAAACATTTCGGTTGGCTAGAAATATCCGCGAAAAAAAAAAACGGAAAATCGGCAGCCACTGCTTCATGGAGAAGCAAGCCGGAACTAGCAACATTGAAAAATAAGTACTTACCGAACAGCCGCTCGGCGCATTAATAAAAACATACCAGCCTGTGGGTCTCGGAGGCTGCGTAGAACATGTTATGTTCCCAAACGGTACCGCCACCCCATAGAGGGCTAAGACATAACTAATTAAAAGGAATAATATATATCATGAATGCAAATCTCTTAAATTAAAGCCGCCACGCCAGCTGTCTACAAAGCACATCTTGAAACAAAAGCGCACGCTGCACAGCACAGAGAAAGAGGAATGAGAGTGGCATACCTCTTTCTCTGTGTCGTGTAGATTGCGACATTTACATTGTAAAATGCAGAACGCTAACCAAGTAGCCCATTTTTCACTTGTACTAACTACAAACTGAAAGGCGCGAAAGAAAAGCAGTTTGGTAGGTGTGTATCAACATCAATGAGCTGTGCAATGAACTAGCACCATTAAGTTATCTTAAAGCTGAGGCGTGTTGTATTCAAAAAGATATTTTCCTTTTTCATATGAAATAATTTGTGTAAAACAGAAAAAAATGCAAATAAATATCTTGCGACAGATGACGGAGAGCAATAAGTGCAACCTGAAATGAAATTGTTGTGGTTCTCATGAAAAATATTTTTCAAAAAGCTCATGAGCCATTCCACTCTGCGAAGGTGGGTGACCAGCGAAGCTGTTTAGCACACGACAAAGAATTTTGAACGAAGGTACGAACACATTTATTGTCTTGACGGGTGGTCATCGTGACGAAAGGTACACACACACCTTTATTTTAAACATTCGCATTCATTCGCCTTATACCGTCTTTATATACATTCATGTTTTCATTTCGCGATTTGTTCGAGGCAAAGAATGTGAGACCGCACTGACTGCCAGCGGGGGCGGTATGGGGAGGCTGGCATGATGAGCTTGCTTGATTGCTTGTTCCATAGTGGCCCGGGTGATTGGCCAAGGGAAGGGGAGAGAGAAACACTTAAACGGAAAATTAAATCGGGATGTATAACGCTAATGTGAACCAAAAAATGGACTCACATGGCAGACATAGAAATAAAATAATTGGAATTCTGTATAAAGAACAAACTTTGCATTCTTTTTTGGGGGTATCAGAATAATTTCCAAGACACAATCATGCATTTAATGCTCTATCCAATTATTTATTTCAAGAATTAACACGGTAGTCTTCTTGTGTTATAGAGATAGTCGCAACTGGCCACGCGGATGTTCCTGTGGCTAAAGCCCAATGAATAAGTCCCGAAAAAGAGGATATTTTGACTAGTTAAAGATAATACCCAATTCTCGCAATGAAATTTCTAATTTCTTCCTGTGATTTCTGCATCGACGACATGCTATTGGAAAGTGATCAATGTTTTCGGGCTCCTGGCAGGTTGCACACAGAGGGAAGGGTGCCAGACCAGACCTGTATGTGGTGGGATGCGGCATCGTAATTTTTTGGTGGAGATTTCTAATTTACATGCGGGACACCATTTGTTGCCCCATAAAAAGGACATATAGGAGGCAGAGAAACTGGCCACCCTGTATACGCAATGCCTCATGACCTCGAGCGTACCGGAATCTTGGAAGAACGCTAACATAATCCTAATCCATAAGAAAGGGGACGCCAAAGCCTTGAAAAATTATAGACCGATCAGCTTACTGTCCGTTGCCTACAAACTATTTACTAAGGTAATCGCAAATAGAATCAGGAGCACCTTAGACTTCTGTCAAGCAAAGGACCAGGCAGGATTCCGTAAAGGCTACTCAACAATAGATCATACCCACACTATCAATCAGGTGATGGAGAAATGTGCGGAATATAACCAACCCTTATATATAGCTTTCATTGATTACGAGAAAGCGTTCGATTCTGTCGAAACCTCAGCAGTCATGGAGGCATTACGGAATCAGGGTGTAGACGAGCCGTATGTAAAAATACTGAAAGATATCTATAGCGGCTCCACAGCCACCATAGTCCTCCATAAAGCAAGCAACAAAATCCCAATAAAGAAAGGCGTCAGGCAGGGCGATACAATATCTCCAATGCTATTCACAGCGTGCTTACAGGAGGTATTCAGAGACCTGGATTGGGAAGAATTGGGGATAAAAGTTAATGGAGACTACCTTAGTAACTTGCGATTCGCGGATGATATTGCCTTGCTTAGTAACTCAGGGGACCAATTGCAATGCATGCTCACTGACCTGGAGAGGCAAAGCAGAAGAGTGGGTCTAAAAATTAATCTGCAGAAAACTAAAGTAATGCTTAACAGTCTCGGTAGAGAACAGCAATTTACAATAGGCAGCGAGGCACTGGAAGTCGTAAGGGAATACATCTACTTAGGGCAGGTAGTGACGGCGGATCCGGATCATGAGAAGGAAATAATCAGAAGAATAAGAATGGGCTGGGGAGCATTTGGCAGGCATTCTCAGATCATGAACAGCAGGTTGCCATTATCCCTCAAGAGAAAAGTATATAATAGCTGTGTCTTACCAGTACTCACCTACGGGGCAGAAACCTGGAGGCTTACGAAAAGGGTTCTACTCAAATTGAGGACGACGCAACGAGCTATGGAAAGAAGAATGATAGGTGTAACGTTAAGAGATAAGAAAAGAGCAGATGGGGTGAGGGAACAAACGCGAGTTAATGACATCCTAGTTGAAATCAAGAAAAAGAAATGGGCATGGGCAGGACATGTAATGAGGAGGGAAGATAACCGATGGTCATTAAGGGTTACGGACTGGATCCCAAGGGAAGGGAAGCGTAGCAGGGGGCGACAGAAAGTTAGATGGGAGGATGAGATTGAGAAGTTTGCAGGCACGGCATGGCCACAATTAGTACATGACCGGGGTTGTTGGAGAAGAATGGGAGAGGCCTTTGCCCTGCAGTGGGCGTAACCAGGCTGATGATGATGATGATGAAAAAGGACAAATGATTACATTCTGGCATTTGGATTTTCAATTTTGTAGAATCTTGGAAAAGTGAAATTTCTTTAAACAGCAGTCATATATATATAAGCCGAAATAGGCATGACGGGCATAGCTGGTCCGTCAAGAGAAATCCCCTCAAGTGTGTCTGCCAGTTCATTTAAGAATATACAAGGATCACCTAGAACCCATACCAACCGCACCATGCTTAAATTTGAGCGGATAATTGATTTAAATGTATTGGCTACAGTATTGTCGAAAGATGACGTGAGTGATGTGCATACTGACAGTGAATCAGTTACTATAACAGCTGTTCAATAATTTGGCGGAAGTTTTCGAAGAGCTAAAATAACGGCTATAGTTCAGCGAGAAATATGAGTGTGAAACCCGGAAGTCGTAATGCATATGACCAGGATAGTGGCTGGGAGAAAGCACCGGCTTTCGCCTCACTCATTGAAGCTTTAATAGCCATCACATCATCTATTCCCAACTGTGTTAAATGATCTTGTAGCATGCCATTTAAATATGTAGTGAGCAGGAGTTTAGCATTGGATACAAAGGCAAGGTCTTGTTTATGCAAATGATGTCGCGTACATTAACGTTTAGTGGGACAGCTCAGTTTGTACAAAAAAAACATGAGGTCTATATAAACGAGACCCATGCTCATCGAAAAATGCCATCATTTAACTAATAAATAAAAATTGGAAGCCTCCAAGAAGATACATAAATATTTAAATGGGTTGATACTGTTAGAATGCGGAATCGACAGAGAAGAGCAGGCGGTCGTGATTCTTAATATAAAACATTGCTGGCTGCAGATTTTGGTAAACAAAGACAATTCCGAAGAGCCTCGCGCTCTTGAAGAACCAGGGGAATAATTTTGTATGCTGGCCTACAAGACAAAAGCACGAACCAGTATCGTTCGAACGTACAGTCCATAAATCATTATTATGGTATTCCTGCGTGGCCCAGCGTGATGTTGGCCAAGTCTTCTTATCATGCCAAGTGCTGCCGCAGATTTACCAAGGTCAATGTGATTTCGCCAGCTTGTTTTTGCGTCGTATATACCCAGATCTTTAATGAAGTAAACTTGCGGAATTCATCCCTGATGATACTGGAGAGAGATATTATTTGGCACATTCAATAGAAACACAAGCAATTAAATTTTGTGGACATTAAGCGACATTCTAATATCTGCAAATGAAGTTTCAAGCGTTCCTAAGTATGACGGCAGTATTCTTTGTAATGAGTGAATATCACTCGCAGATGCAAAGAATGCTACTTCGTCTGCACAGACATGCTCTTGTACGGTATCGCACAACGGGATTGAGCCTAATAAAATGTTAAACAAAATAAAAGAAAGCATGGATCCTAGGGAATTCCTCTTGATTGATTATATTTCTTCGTCAACACGCCACGTTGGATACAAAAAAAATTCCGATCCTTTAAAAAATCACATATTCAATTTCTAATATACCGAGGAAAACTCATGATGAAGAGCAAAACGAGAACAAGGTGAAAGCGGCCGCCAACGTTTCGACAAGTGGACTCGTCTGCACAGTATATGTCTGAACGCATGTCTGCACGACATGCGTTCGTCAGCACAGTATATATATGTAGGGTTCTTCTAAAGGGGAGAGGTGGTAAGGCGAGTGGGTACCACAACGAGTGAAAGTGCGTTAGCGACGAGAGTGTGGAATTAAAAATAAAGGATTGCAGCGCACAAGGCCGGTCACACGACCGTCTGTCAGTCACGTGTCAACGGCCGTGTGTCAGCCGGCGTGTGAACGGCATGCACAGCACCCCTATATTGCCATCTTCGCTGGTCGTCGTGGGTTAGCGTGTCTCTCAAAGAAAGAATGGAAGGAGTGGCAGAAACCGGTGCTCGCGAAAAAAAAAATGTAAGAAAATGCTGCAATGGAACACATAAATAAATAAAAGTAAAGAAAAAGCGAAAGAAAGAAAAAAAATACGCTAAGCAACCAAACTAAATGTTGTTGCCTACAGCTTGAAAGTGAGCATAGCGAATAGATTCTAAAGCTCCCTTTGAAACGTTCATGCTCATTGGTTGCAATGTGTTGAACTTATGGATAAGGTATGGTTCTCCATACGTTCTTTCTCGTCCAGAACGGAAATTTGACTGTAAGATGTAGAGCTTTAGTTAATCAGAGTCATCACCTGTTGGTTGAAATGCTCGGCGACGGCTTTCGGAAACTTCTTAGCTGTGTCCGCGCGATGTACGTTCATACGGACGTTCATTGATTGTCCCGTTTGACTGATATATTGTTTCTTAAAGAAAGAGCATTCAGGCATATAAATCACATCCGAACTTGTACAAGTAAAGCAAGTTTTCACTTCGTGTATATAACTATTTGCGGTGCTTTCAATTTTAATGTTCCGTTGAAGGTGCCGGCAGGTGTTGCACCTGGGTCAACAACGTGTTTTATTGCAGGGGTATAACGCTGGCTGACTTTTACGCGCACAAACGTGTCTTTCATGTTTCTGTTGTGGTGATAGGTAACCGATAGGTAAAGGCGAGCAGCCAGAGCACTGCAGCAATGTAGTAGACATATGCTACAGTTTGAGCCCCGATGAAGTTGACCTTCTGAAATGTGGCCTAACGTTTTGTCCAACGAACGACGCATTAAACGAATAGGAACTCCACAAAGATATAACAGAGTTTTTAAGCGCATGCGCATCAAGGAGTTCTTTTCCGATAGGCCAGACGTAGAAAAATGAGATAGAGACTACCATGGACCATCCAGCACGTGGACACCCAAAGTCGACAATCGAGTGCCCAGACCTTGATTCATTATACATAAATCTAATCTCAAAGAAAATTCTAGAATGAACGCGGCATTGGCAGAAACGCAAAAATGTT
Source organism: Dermacentor albipictus (assembly GCF_038994185.2). Classification (NCBI taxonomy): domain Eukaryota; kingdom Metazoa; phylum Arthropoda; class Arachnida; order Ixodida; family Ixodidae; genus Dermacentor; species Dermacentor albipictus. Next base: position 279,629,466 of record NC_091821.1, on the reverse strand, counting down.
TCCCCCGTTGAGCACCAAATCCGTAAAGAAGTCGCGGAAGGGAATGATGTTGTAATAAAACCAGCAGACAAAGCCTCCAGTATCGCAATCTGGCCTACGGAAAAATACAAGGATGAGGCCTCCAAATAACTAAGCAACCAAACTCGTTACAGAAAACTTGGCTCTAACCCAACTTCAGAATACAGCAATATTGTGCTAAGCACAATACTGGAGCTCCTGTCCAGGGAACTAACCCCGCAATCTGAATATCGCTTCATGATGTCCAAGATCAAAGAAGCAGGCCGTTTTCATCTTCTTCTTAATGTACATAAAGTTCCCGTCGAAGGAATGTTTACATCTGAAATCCCAGGGCAACCTATTGTGTGTAATAACACATTATCGAGTCGCTATCGAAATTCTCGACTCCCCATCTGTGAAACATCCCCACCACCCCCCCCCCCCCTTTTGTTCAAGACACGTCGCACTTACTTCGAATAATCGACGGCATCAACGCCAACCAAATTCTTTCCGACCGCGCTATTCTTGTCACTGTGGATGTTTATGCCCTTTACACAAACATACTCATGAGTGGTGGAATTGAAGCCGTATTGAAATCCCTCGCAATCAATCCGCAAGCGCACGCTCCTTAGGTTAGTTCTCAAGCTCAACTATGTCAAATTCGATGCTATTCCCTACGTGCAAACTTTCGGCACTAGCATGGGAACACGATTCGTTCCCACGTATGCGAACATTTTCATGGGACAGGTTGAAGCAGACGTGTTAAAATCCTACCCTTTAAAATGCCGCACCTATCTTCATTATATTGACGACATATTTATAATATTGAAAGACTGCACAAGCACGTTAATCGACTTAATTAGCCATTTCAATCGCTTTCAGCCGAGTACTAAATTTACTGTTCACCACTGTCCTAGTGAAACCAACTTCCTCGACACGACGGTCTACATAACTTATACACATGAAATGAAAACTAGCTTTACTTGTACAACTATTTGCCGTCCTTTTAATTTTAATGTTACCTTGAAGGTGCCTGCATCTTTTGCACCTGGGGCGACAATATGTTTTCGTTACGGGTGAATGATGGCTGACTTTTGGGTGTTCTAGCATGTCTTGAAAGATTCTGTTGCGGTGATAGGTAACGCTTGGTTTATCCGCGAACGCTTTACTCAGGCGCTCGTTACTTGATAATATTGGGTGGTTTTTCCGTAGGATGTTGTTTTTATTCGGGAGGGTATTGGACTATTTTGTTATGAAGGCTGGTGGTCCGTCAGATTCTGGTTTAGGCTTTTTCTTAGCTAATTCCGACTGTCTCCCCAATCTTCACGCGACATCATCAGCTCTATCCAGAGCCACTTGTGGAAGGTTTCTTTCTACTCGCGTTGTTCAAAGGTCTTTTAGGTGGTGGATAAAACCGTGGTCTTCGCTGCTGATCCTTCTTATTCGTTTCGCTTGTCCGACAAAAATTCCTTGCTTGCATTGTCGCGGGTGATCGCTGTTCAGGTCTAAATATTGCGGATTATCCGTAGGCTTCTGATGACGTGTCGTTCTCAGTTTCCCGTTTTCTATGTAGACCTATCATGTCCAGGAAGTTGATTTGACTAGGACAGTGGTGAGTAGTAAATTTAATACTCCGGTGAAAGCGATTTAAATGGCTAAATAAGTCGGTTAACTTGCTTGTGCCGTGTTCCCATATTATAAATACGTCGTCTATGTAACGAAGATAGGCGTGGGCTAATAAAGGGTGGGATTAAAGGGTGGGTCCCATGAAAATGTTCCCATACGTGGGAACGAATGGTGTTCTTATGCTAATGCCGAAAGTTTGCACGTAGGGAATAGAATCGAATTTGACATAGTTGAGCTTGAGAACTAACCTACGGAGCGTGCGCTTGCGGATTGATTGCGAGGGATTTCGATACGGCTTCAATTCCACCACTCATGAGTGTGTTTGTGTAAAGGACATAAACATCCACAGTGACAAGAATAGCGCGGTCGGAAAGAATTTGGTTGGCGTTGATGCCGTCGATAATTCGAAGTAAGTGCGACGTGTCTTGAACAAAAGGTGGGAGGGTGGTGGGGATGTTTCACAGATGGGGAGTTGAGAATTTCGATAGCGACTCGATAGGTGTGTTATTACACACAATAGGTTGCCCTGTGATTTCGGCTGTAAACATTCCTTCGACGGGAACTTTATGTACTTTAAGAAGAAGATGAAAACGGCCTGCTTCTTTGATCTTGGACATCATGAAGCGATATTCAGATTGCGGGGTTAGTTCCCTGGACAAGAGCTCCAGTATTGTGCTTAGCACAATATTGCTGTATTCTGAAGTTGGGTTAGAGTCAAGCTTTCTGTAACGGGTTTGGTTGCTTAGTTATTTGGAGGCCTCATCCTTGTACTTTTCCGTAGGCCAGATTGCGATACTGGAGGCTTTGTCTGCTGGTTTTATTACAACATCATTCCCTTCCGCGACTTCTTTACGGATTTGGTGCTCAACGGGGGAAACATTTTTGCGTTTCTGCGAATGCCGCGTTCAATCTAGAATTTTCTTTGAGATTAGCTTTATGTATAATGAATCAAGGTCTGGGCACTCGATTGTCGACTTTGGGTGTCCACGTGCTGGATGGTCTAAGGTAGTCTCTATCTCATTTTTCTACGTCTGGCCTATCGAAAAAGAACTCCTTGATGCGCATGCGCTTGAAAACTCTGGTATATCTTTGTGGAGTTCCTATTCGTTTAATGCGTCGTTCGTTGGACAAAACGTTAGGCCACATTTCAGAAGGTCAACTTCATCGGGGCTTAAACTGTGGCATATGTCTACTACATTGCTGCAGTGCTCTGGCTGCTCGCCTTTACCTATCGGTTACCTATCACCGCAACAGAAACATTAAAGACACGTTTGTGCGCGTAAAAGTCAGCCAGCGTTATACCCCTGCCATAAAACACGTTGTCGACCCAGGTGCAACACCTGCCGGCACCTTCAACGGAACATTAAAATTGAAAGCACCGCAAATAGTTATATACACGAAGTGAAAACTTGCTTTACTTGTACAAGTTCGGATGTGATTTATATGCCTGAATGTTCTTTCTTTAAGAAACAATATATCAGTCAAACGGCACAATCAATGAACGTCCGTATGAACGTACATCGCGCGGACACAGCTTAGAAGTTTCCGAAAGCCGTCGCCGAGCATTTCAACCAACAGCTTATAGCTTTGATGAACTAAAGCTCTACGTCTTACAGTACAAAGGAATACGTGTGGTGCAAAGGAGTACATCAGCGGTTATCCCACTATACCCTCTACCCCGATGCTTTGCACACGATGGAAGACGGCGCGCTGACTCCCCCCCTTCCACCCTTGCGCACGCGAGATCGAGCCACGATCCTCGGCTCACCTTCGCACGTGTTGGCTCGCACCCACAGCATAGGGCACGCCTTCACGATGGTATGGCACATGGGAACATTATGGCGAAGGTGACTCCGATGACGACCTTCGAAATGCGCCTGGAGTGTCCATGTACTTGTTATCGCCATAAAATAATCAGTGAACGCTAATTTACCACAGAGGTAAAATGACTATCGGGGGCGCAACTGTGAGCCCACATGCACTCCCATGCATTTCCGAGGTTACACCTGCCGCCCAAGCAAGATTCAGCTTTCGTTGCCTCTTCCTTCGACTTTTCCACTGCTGCTGTCTTTCTTGCACACCGCGTCGGGGGATGATTGAGAGCCTGTATAATCTACATCGCAGGAGCACGGGAGAGGGCAAGCGCGACCTCAGCATTCACGCCTCGTTTGGATTCCATGAAGCCTATCCAATAATAGGTCCCTGAACTTCGGTGTTGGGCTGTACTTACGCGTGATGCCCCCGCAGAAGCATTGCAAAAATTGCAGCACTTACACTCTACAGTTGAGAGAGGAGATCGAGAGAGGAGACCAAGTATCAGAGTATGCATAAGCACACGCAGTCAGGAAATGAGTGAATAAAAGCCACTCTTCCCTCAAGGAAGGTGGCCTGATTGAGAGGATCCTGGAAGAGTGGAAAGGCGCCGTCGGAATGCATGCCTCGTTTGGGATGCCTTCATTAAAGGAAGTGCTGGAGATTGCAACAGTTCCCCACAAACTGGAGAAATGCAAGTTCAAGGCTATGCAAGTTTGTCCACGCGGAAAACTGGAGCAGCGCAGGCAGACACAAAGCCACATTAAAGCACTACAGCGCCAAGACAGCTTTATGCAAGTTCTCCTGCGAATCAACACTTGAGCTTCGATGTAATGCGCCGTGTCAGGCAGTGGCTGTGCTAACGTTCTCGCAAGCTACGAATATTGGAGTAGAAAACCTAACCTGTCTCGCAGTGTGTTCTGTGTACTACGTAGACGAACACAACTGCACACGCAAGGTAACGTTAATATGAGTCCCATGTACACCATCAACATAAGCATCGTCATTCATCACCAACACCACGGAAAGCCTCGCTTACATCAATTGCCATGGCGCATAGGTGTGATATCGCTTAATCGCGTCTCCCTGGCCTGCATTTCTCTGCAGCCACAACCCTAGCTCTTCGCAATGTAATACGTAGCGGGTTTTGTTAGAAAAAGCGTTCCCACGAATCACCTAAATATTTTGGTGCAAAACGGCGACCGTAGTTGTAACTTGTCGTGATAGTATGTGCGACGTAAATGACACAGAAGATGTTGAAGACGAAATATTTTATCACATTGAAGTGCTACATATTGTAATGCACATTATTTACTGCGGTAAGTACATGCTATCGCGCTTAGTATGAGCTACAAAGCGCGACCGCTTTGCCATACGCGTTTGTGGTGTAGCTCATACTTAGCGAGATGGCACGTTACTTTGCCATTAAATCATTCAGTGTACAATGGTTCCTGTAACTGTAAAAACGTACAAAGACGAGAACCAAGTGAGAACGAGAGTGTCCATTGGTTCACTGGTTTCATTAATTTAATCGATTTGAAGCCTTCAAATTCAACGATCCGTGTTCCTTCCAGTCGGGGAAAGACGACGAGCGACCTCGGCGTGTTTACGTTACTCGAATTCGGCTGGGATAGAAAGAATCGTGGGGCAACGCATTTTGCCTAAAAACAGTCGGGTCGAGTGACACCTGAAAACTCTACGCAGTCCTCACATAGCACTTGAATGGGAAGGAGCAAGCCTCGTCTTTCATAGTGAATCACAATGTCAATTACAGGCACCTAGGGCGTCTAGCGTCGATCGTCATTTATGGCGTCCTCGATCACCCGCACCGGTGCGCACCGGGGCACCTTGGTGCGCACTTTCATCCTCGATCAACCGCACCGGTGCGCACCGACCATCCTCGATCACCGGAAGCGCACCCTGTTGGAGCGGTTTTCCATTGCCCCGTCTCGCACCGAGAAAATCGGCGGTGCGCCGGGGTGCAATCCCAACAAGCACTGCCGGACGCGCGCGCGCACTGCCGACTGCACAACCGTGGATGCTCTGGCCTGATAGCTGCGGTTGCAACGGAGTTGACGGAGTTGGCCAGTGGAGATGTCGGCAATGAGAAAGGAAGCGCTGCTAATTGCCGCAATCGATGAGTTTTTTTCAAGTTCGTCTGACAGCGAAGACGGCATGCTTATCGACCTCTTCCAAAAACAATGTGGTGAAGAGCGGCCGAAAGTGGACAGGTTCGTTTAAAGGGTCGTCAGGAATGGCTCGTCAGGATTAATTATAAGATCCATTGGTGTTTGCTTGCAACCAGGTATGTCGGAGCACGCAGTTTGACAAGGTTCGAGCGCTTGCCGCAGATGCTCAGCACCTGCAAACAACAAAATGTGCGCGCGCGCGTGTTCGCGCACGTCTAGCGCGCCAGGGGCAAAGTAGCGCTGCATGCAAGCACCTTGCAGTGGGGGCAGTGTTGTCCTCGATGTTGACCCTCCGCAGTGCGCCACCACGGCGGTGCAAGGCGCACCATTCTGGTTTCGGGGCAACCCCGGGGCAAGGTGATCGAGGACGCTATTAGATTCCTCTACGCCATAGGCACTGTACGGGGGATGAGTTTCGACCGGTAGGGCCATCAAGCGGCGGCGGCGCAAATCTAATGGCATGCGACGGCCGGACCGGAAACAGCATACGCAGTCGCCAGCTACGTTGGTTGAGTATATTCCATGATTTGTTCTGTAACCGATATACCTCGAGGAATCAAGTCCATACATTCATGCTGCGCTTTTGTCTGCACGACCAGTTACGCAAGCATGTTCATCGGTTTTCATCGCGGCCTCCCAAGGCCTGGTCATGCGCGGTCCCTATGTCAATGTTCATACAATCAATCACAAAAATTTACGGGGCATGACATCTCAGAAAACGTTTAATTTCTGAGCTGTCTCTAACAGTAGGCAGTAAAATCGCACCGTCACAATGCTGCTCCCATATACTTATTGGCTGTGAAGGAGCATGCTAGGCTCGCTGTAAGGCTGCACAAATATTAAGTTTATTCTCAGATCTCGTGTTGCGTAAAATTGTGGTTCACTGTACGCTGGTGACGTTGCTTTGTTTTGACTAGTTGTTGTAACGTAAATACAGCAGTCGTTCATTCCCTGAACCTTGTGTTCCGCGCTAGTTGTGCGTCTTCGCCTCCGCAGGCGGTACGACTCCGGAGTGTTACGCCGAAGGCAAACCCGCGGATTTAGAGTCGTCATTTTGCCGTTCTGCGGTGTAAATATGGTGTATTTTCCTTTCTCGCGCTTCCCAACTCTCGCTGCTATGTCTGGTGCACGGCGCTTTCTGCTCTGCATCAACGGTGAACGTCAATGCAGCAGCGTGTTCCCATTCGCCGAACGTGCCGACATTAGACATGCACTGTTTCTCGTTGAGTGAAGCAGGGTGAAACTGACCAAGACTGAAGATTGGGATAGTTTTCAATGCATTAAGATTGGCGAAACATCTAAAAAAAAGAGATGGGTAATGGACAGAGAACGGAAACCTACTGACACAAGTGCAATCGCTGAAGCAGCGCAAAAACATAAAGGAAAAAAAGAAAAATAAACACGTGTGTACCGTTTTTTTGCCAGTGATTGTTGGGCTGCTTCGCCATTCTACACGCAATGAAATACGCGGAAATCTTCGGGTGCACAAAAGAATAACGTCAACAATATAGCTGTTGAAATTCCTCGTCTTAGCATGCCGCGGTAAGCTTTGTCTGAAGGGTGCATTTACATCGCATTTTGCAGTCCTTTCGTGTTTTATATACTAGCTGATGCAATGAACGCGACCTGTTTCGTACAAGCACCGACCATTTTCAACAGCAGACACATGAAATTTGTTTTCCCACTCGTCCGACCTTGAGAACCACAATGAGAAATCACTGGACACGCCGTGTGCGCCGTCTCCCAGTCGTCAGCATCACGCTTTAGTGCTCTTACTACTGCCGTTCACGGCGCTATTCGGCGGCGCGCTGCTGGCGAACAGCGATATCAACAAGATATCAACGAGGGACTGAGGCAGGGGTGCCCTTCATCCCCACTGCCGTTCGCGTCGTACATGGTGAGGATGCAGAAGGCGCTAGAAGGTGGTAACGTCGGGTTTAATCTCTCATACAAACGGGCGGGTACCGTAGTATAGCAGCAGCTTGCAGGATTATTTTGTGCGGACCACATTGTGTTGCTAGCTAGGAAGCAGCGTGGCATACAAGGTCTGGCTAATATCTGTGAACAGAAAGGCGACAATTTAGGTCTGAAATTTAGTATTAGGAAATCAGGTGTTGTGGTATGAAATGAAAACAGTGAACATACGGCGGCAATACAGGGCCAAGAAATCACTCGGGTAACAGAATATAGATACTTCGGTATATGGAGAAACGAAGGCAAGATATATATATGGAAACAGGGGCAAAAAGAATAACAGCAAAGGGGAAGAGAAATGTAGCCATAATGAAACACAGAGCGCAATCGGATAAAATATGTACGAGGTGCTCCGGGGTATGTGGAAAGGTGTAATGGTTGCAGGACTTACGTTTGTAAATGCGGTTGTTTGCTTGAAATCAGGGGTACAATCAGGACTCTATGGAAACCAGAGGACAGTGCGACGCCTCGCATTGGGCGCTCACTGGAAGACTATAAATGAAGCTGTGCAGTGTGATATGGGCTGGAGTGAAGTTTTCAAGTGAGGGAAGCTCACAGTAAAATTGATTACGAAGAACGACTGAGCAATATGGAAGAAAGTAAATGGGCTGGTAGAGTGTTGAGGTATTTTTACAGGAAAAACGTTGATTTACAGCGCAGGAAATAACTAAGAAGCTTACCAGCAAGTATGCGGCCTGTAGGGTGAAAAACACAGAAACAAAGAACGTCAAGCGGAAAGTCAGAGAAGCTGAAATAATCTCATGGGTGGCAGCAACGGAAAAGAAACCTGGCATGAGTAACTACTTAACACGAAAAAGCGAAATCAGGAAAGAAACAATTCATGATAACTCAAAGGGAAGATAATTACTTTTCGAAGCGAGATCAAGATGCCCTAGAACAGAACACGCACCTATAAAGCGAGATATAAGAAGGAAGAAGAAGCAAGTGCTTACTGCGGTAAAGTTAGGGAAACTATGGAACATGCTGTATTAGAATGTGAACATATCTACCCAGCGGTGAATATGGGCACTACAGGCCTCCCTGAAGCCCTTGGGTTCAGCGAGAGCACGGGGAAAGTAAACATGCCCACAGTACGAGGCGTGAGAGGTGATTGGAGGACTGGTGGAGGAAAAGTAGGGAAACGACAAAAGACGGAGACGTACAAAAACAAAGTTCACAGTAGGGGATAAGAAAATTTGTTTATGGTTATTCATCGCATTTTTTTGCTTCTTTAGCCTTGGTTGGACATTAGGCAGTATAATAGCAAGAGCTTGGTGGCGCAAACCACCACCCCGTTCCAAAGGGGACGCTGATGACATCCATCCATGGTGGCGCCTTGCAACAGCTGCCCGGTGCCTATAGGCTTAGGGCAATCTCAACAATCGGCTGGAAGAACACCGGCTCGCTTTCCCGGAAAGCCGAGAGCGAATCGACGTGTCAAGTGATAAGTGATTGCACACTACTTCACTGGCCCTTCAGGCACTCTCGTAGGGGTTGAGCCAAATTTTTAGACTTCACTAACTTCTGCATTGGTCCATGGAAACGGTTAGATATAAAGCAAATGGTAGGAAAAACCACGCTACACTCGACAAGAATGCTTCACATTTAAAAAAAAAATGGCGAGAGGCTCGGCCGAACCTGTCCTTGTTACATTACATTGTAGATTGTGCCCAAAATGATTCATGAAGTAGCCGCACACAATAATCCCTACACTGTGGCCCCTCCCTGAGTTATACGTAAGCGCATTGCTTCATTCGACGCCTATCTATCAATGATTGCCATCTACTTCACTCGTTTTCAACAAGGCACCCGTATCGGGTGCCAAAATACCGAATCTTTTGTTCTTTCTTTTTCTGCCATGTTCCCTCACGAGACATGTTCTTCCCTCACGAGAAATGCTTTAGTCAAGCTCTCGAATAATGCGATAAAATGGTATGACCCTCCAATCGAAAGCCAGTGCATTGAACCGTAGCACAAATAGAAAGTGCACATGAGCTTCCTTTCCGCTTTTGAATGCAGAGCAGCCGAAGAATGGTTGGGACAACTATTACCACAAACCCGTTGAGAAAGGGGGTTAACCGAGGGGCCCGATTTTTATTATTCACGTCAAGAGAAGCAAACAAGCAAAGAAACCAAGGACAACATTGAGTATTGTGTATTGAGTGAATTACTTGTGCTTACTCACTGAATTAAAGCAGTCTTTCTTCGCGTTCATTATATAAGAAGGGTCTCGAATCCGGCAACACTGATGCCTTGAGGTAGGATGTGTGGGTTTACTGACCAGTTGCCTTCACCCGAAAACATCACGTACTATGACGCCTGTGGCAAAAAGGATCATCGGCCGAACCTGTCCTTGTTACATTACATTGTAGATTGTGCCCAAAATGATTCATGAAGTAGCCGCACAAAATTATCCCTACACTGTGGCCCCTCCCTGAGTTATACGTAAGCGCATTGCTTCATTGGACACCTATCTATCAATGATTGCCATCTACTTCACTCGTTTTCAACAGGGCACCCGTATTGGGTGCCAAAATACCGAATCTTTTGTTCTTTCTTTTTCTGCCATGTTCCCTCACGAGACATGTTCTTCCCTCACGAGAAATGCTTTAGTCAAGCTCTCGAATAATGCGATAAAATGGTATGACCCTCCAATCGAAAGCCAGTGCATTGAACCGTAGCAAAAATAGAAAGTGCACATGAGCTTCCTTTCCGCTTTTGAATGCAGGGCAGCCGAAGAATGGTTGGGACAACTATTACCACAAACCCGTTGAGAAAGGGGGTTAACCGAGGGGCCCGATTTTTATTATTCACGTCAAGAGAAGCAAACAAGCAAAGAAACCAAGGACAACATTGAGTATTGTGTATAGAGTGAATTACTTGTGCTTACTCACTGAATTAAAGCAATCTTTCTTCGCGTTCATTATATAAGAAGGGTCTCGAATCCGGCAACACTGATGCCTTGAGGTAGGATGTGTGGGTTTACTGACCAGTTGCCTTCACCCGAAAACATCACGTACTATGACGCCTGTGGCAAAAAGGATCATCGGCCGAACCTGTCCTTGTTACATTACATTGTAGATTGTGCCCAAAATGATTCATGAAGTAGCCGCACAAAATTATCCCTACACTGTGGCCCCTCCCTGAGTTATACGTAAGCGCATTGCTTCATTGGACACCTATCTATCAATGATTGCCATCTACTTCACTCGTTTTCAACAGGGCACCCGTATTGGGTGCCAAAATACCGAATCTTTTGTTCTTTCTTTTTCTGCCATGTTCCCTCACGAGACATGTTCTTCCCTCACGAGAAATGCTTTAGTCAAGCTCTCGAATAATGCGATAAAATGGTATGACCCTCCAATCGAAAGCCAGTGCATTGAACCGTAGCACAAATAGAAAGTGCACATGAGCTTCCTTTCCGCTTTTGAATGCAGGGCAGCCGAAGAATGGTTGGGACAACTATTACCACAAACCCGTTGAGAAAGGGGGTTAACCGAGGGGCCCGATTTTTATTATTCACGTCAAGAGAAGCAAACAAGCAAAGAAACCAAGGACAACATTGAGTATTGTGTATTGAGTGAATTACTTGTGCTTACTCACTGAATTAAAGCAATCTTTCTTCGCGTTCATTATATAAGAAGGGTCTCGAATCCGGCAACACTGATGCCTTGAGGTAGGATGTGTGGGTTTACTGACCAGTTGCTTTCACCCGAAAACATCACGTACTATGACGCCTGTGGCAAAAAGGATCATCCGCCACCAAGGTTTGTCAGTTGTGGCACCTTCGAACACTTTCAACGTTGGTTCTAGTAGTAAAAACATAAATACACAAGAAAGTGAATGGGAAAATGGCACCGCGGTAGCTCAAACGGTTAGAGCATCGGCACGCATAATGCGAAGACGTGGGATCGTTCCCGAGCGGTGGCAAGTTGTTTTTTCATCCACTTTCCTTGTGATTAATTTGTGATGTCTTTCATTCACTTAGTAAGAACAGGCAACTTCCCCCATGTTTTCCTTGGTGTCTTTGTTGTTGGCTTCTCATGATATGAATAATAAAAATCGAGCCCCTCGGTTAACCCCTTTCCTTCTTCTTCTTACAATCGCGCTAGACATTTTGTGGTTGACCACATCTAGGTTCCTGAGTTGTCAAGTGCCCACTGTTAAGAACGGCCTGCTGAGGTGCAAGTTTTGCCAGCCAGTTGCGACAGCAGCGTCAAACGTTTCCTGGAAGGCCGCTACAACCCTTTAGCCACAGCGTCACTAAGCCGACTGTGTCCGTAGCACAATACGCGCGTCCTCGACTCTCCGTCGCAGGAGCCAAGATGAGTGCGACAAAGCAGGCTCTGTGCCTGAACCCGACACCGCCAACCTGGTCTACTGTGAACGAAGGGGTCCCCGAGGGAACGTAGTTCGAGAATCCTTCCCACGCGCCGTTCAAGACGCAAGACAATAGGCACCCACCTGGCGGCGCGCTGCGGGGTTCCACTCGGGGAATAAAAGGAGCCTTTCCTGATGTAAGCCCCGAGTTCTACGAAGTCCGTCTGACGTCGGTAAGGACCGTGAACTTCGCGCAAAGAAGTGTGTGTGTGTGTGTGAGTGTATGTGAGTGTGTGTGAGTGTGTGTGAGTGTGTGTGTGTGAGTGTGTGTGTGTGAGTGTGTGTGTGTGTGAGTGTGTGTGTGTGAGAGTGTGTGTGAGAGTGTGTGTGAGACTGTGTGAGTGTGTGTGTGTGTGTGTGTGTGCGTGTGCGTGTGTGTGTGTGCGTGTGTGTGTGCGTGTGTGTGTGTGTGTGTGTGTGTGTGTAATCCCTCGCGCAGAAAGGAGACTTGTTTACGATGACTGGTGAAACGTTTCCCTCACCTTGGGATCGAGGGATGACCAAGTATTTATAAACCGCTGTTGTGCGCCTGTTCGAGTGTACTTTCTTTCGCAGTTATGCTAGACTGATGAACTGCAACGTCCATATGTAGATACTGTATATAAACCCATATTCCTCGTTCTCGATGAAAAGTAGTCCTTTCCTTCATCAATGTCCTCAGCGTGGATAAGTTGGACGGCGGCATGGGCCAGCTACCATTTACTTCATGCCCTACTCCAATGTTGACTACTGGGGTGCTATGCAGGATGCGCCGAGTTTGGCGAAACTCGGCATCTTCACGAGCTCTGGCGACACCCCAAGATGAAAGTACAAATGGTACCGCGACACAGTTTATCTTTCGAAAAGCCTCCAGTTTCATTGGTTTATCTAGATACACTCTGGATGGCTATCATTCCTTGGGCGTTCGCTTCTGGGCGGTCCACAAACTAGGGCTCACGTGATCATACCGTCGGTGCATGGTCGTGCCTTCTTTCACTTGTTTGTCGTTCCACCGAGTGCATTACATGCACAAGCGAGTTATAAAACAAACGCATTTAGTGCAATGTTATTAGTTAGTTTAACGTGGTTTAGAAGCATATTAAAGCTTACAACATGTACACTGAATGTGCATTAGACTAATTTGTAATTTAGTACGCTTCGCATTATACCACGAGGGAACGCTGTAGTGGCGTCATCACATACATTCATCGGGCGAGCATGGCGGCTAAACATCGAAGAGGCCCAGTGTAAACAAATTCCTACAACGAGCTTGCAGTGCGCGACGTAGTGATCAAGCTCGACGATGACCACTATTTCTTGGCTAGTTCTGTTCCTCCGTGAGCAATCTTTCCGTGCACCCCAAAAAACTGCCAATAGCTTCGGCGATTTTACAGATTGCAACACACACGTACTGTTCACGGCACACTCCTGAACAAAACCCTTATCCGGTGCTGCTTCTATGAGTGCGCTGAGTTCCTCCAATCTCCATGAATGCGAGCGTCACGAGTATTAGATAGTGTGTGAAAAACGAAGACAGCCGATATAGCTACGATGCGACAAGGAGGTGGTGCCAACGATGGATCTCACAACCAACACAGTGAAGGAGACATCGGCAAGCTGCAGATAACTATATTTCTACTGTTTCATATTTCGCATATTAATAGTGCACGGATTAAGTCACTTTCGTAGTAACGAACTGAATGCCCAGCAGTTTAAAAAGGGCATTGAGAACCAATGAGTGTTCGTGCATTTACATGCACGTGGGCCCGCGAAAATATGGAAAAGATAAAGGTAGCCTTCACTGACTTGGTGAGATAAAAGAAAATCATCAGTGACATTCAGCCCGCAGAATCTATGTAAGAGTATCTTTATAGAGGTGACATATCAATAGCAGGTGCTGATATAAAGCGGGAAACTTATACAAAAATTTCATGGGTTGAACAAAACATGGGAGGCTTTACCGAATCGTGATCGCCACGTTACCGATATCATTGAAAAATGTTTAGAATCATTGCATTCTACCAGTTATGCAATATGGGACATGAACCTGGAGGTTAACAAAGAAACTTGAGAAGTCGAGGACTCTGCAGAAAGCGAAGTAACAAAAATTGTTGGAGATAGCATTAAGTCAAGAAGACTGGCGTGGTAAACAGTGACCACTGCTATGCTAGTTGAGATTAAGAAAAAAAAATGGAATTGGTGGGCAGGCCATGCACTTCTTCAATCACTTGTTACTAATTCATAAGAGGTGATTACATAAGCGTGACAGAGTGGATGTCAAGGAGAGAGAACTGCAGCCGAGGATGGTAGATTTTTGCGTAATGGGACAGAAATATGATGTTTGTAGGCATAGGATGCAATCAACTCGCATAAGACAGGATTGTAGGGAGCGGCATTGGTTTTACAGTGAACAAAAATAGGTTTGTAGTGCTGACAGTAGAGATTCGGGAAGGTGCGCGGACACCTCAGCTGCTGGCAAACTAATAAACATTACAATTGGCTCTGAAAAAATATCCAGTTATGAAAAAGCAACGTTGTCCCGACGAATTGCTTTATTATGCATACACTAAAGGCTTCCACAGATAAGGGCATTCAGTACCAATAGTGCATTGAGCATTTTTCTTTGTAAATAATGGTGTATATGCGGTTGATCCATTCCAACAACCCACTTTTTTTGTAGCAAAACATTCTGCTGCTGGAGGCACTCAACCGCCTGGTGGCAGTAGGCGAGCGCCAGGCACGTGCTCTTGAGAGTGTGGCAGAGGTCCAGAGGGCTGCTCTGCAGCAGTAGCATCAGTGCCCTCACTGCTTTCCAGTCGAGCCCCCAGAACACACCTTATAAAGGAGCTTTGAGTCTATTATTTTGTTTATTATTCAAGAGCATGAATAAAATTATTGCAGTAAGCATTGTGCTGTGCATATTGGGACACTTGTAACATGCACTTGATGTCTCTTCAAAATGGGCAAAAACGTAAGACAACCTGTGCCACTCTTGAACCGTGTAAATGACAAAGGCACTAATGCAGCATACACGTCATTGGGCTGTTTGTTTTTTCTATGTGCAAGAATACAGTGGGTGTTGATGAGCCACAAGATGAACAGTGTGTGTATTTTACAATGAAAAGACAGGAAACGGCATGAGCTTAATAATGCTATCGCCTATAGACTGTGCATATGAATGCAACACTCTCCGATTCAAACGTGCCATTACATGCATATTCGATACCACATATTCTATAACAATGTTAACAGTGTCGTATATTTGGATGTACTAATTTTCACACAGCTTAAGCGCATTCATAGCTCACTTGTGATGTATCCATTTCATAGGCCAAATAACTGTACACTTTGTCCTTTTGTGTTGTATGAAAAGAGGCATCCTATAGTAGGATACAACTTCAGAAGACAGGAGAGGCCCCGCCCAGATGACCAAAGTGCTGCAGCCGATTTCCTCCACGCCTAAAGAAATAGTCCCTCTCAAATGAGCGGGTATTAGTGCGTCCCGCGGCACGACGTCAGTGTAGAGTGCGTGCCCATTGGTGCAGGCTTGTGTGCACCTACCGCTGAAGTGCGGATTCTGCGGCCTCCTAAAGTTGTATCCGACTATAGAATCACGTAATGCCTTGCACTGGTTGCATAGACTTTAGCAACTTGATAGCACACAATGATCAGGAACAGAAATCTATAAAGGCAACCAAGCAAAGCTGGCTGGCCACAGTTCCATTATGAGGGGCTGTAAAAAGGTCTCGCCAAATATTCCCATGACATCCTTGAAAAAGAGGTGGTGTTTGGCAATTCTTTAGAATCAAAAACAGATTACAGTGAATGTTGTGTACCACGTTAAAACAAACTGAGCTTGGTTATCTGCACAGCATGTAATGGAAGCTTGTGCTTCACATAGGAGACAATCTACTCGATCCAGTACAATTGTCGAGTTCGGTGTGGCACCTATTATGTCATTAGTGTCAACATACAAATTTTACTTTTCAAAGGCCATTCATTTACCCGCCGTGGTTGCTCAGTGGCTATGGTGTTAGGCTGCTGAGCACGAGGTCGCGGGATCGAATCCCGGCCACGGCGGCCGCATTTCGATGGGGGCGAAATGCGAAAACACCCGTGTGCTTAGATTTAGGTGCACGTTAAAGAACCCCAGGTGGTCAAAATTTCCGGAGTCCTCCACTACGGCGTGCCTCATAATCAGAAAGTGGTTTTGGCACGTAAAACCCCAAATATTATTATAAAGGCCATTCATTTCACCATTATTTTTGTATGACGGTTCTTTCAATCAGTGCTTGCATTACATGAGCAGGTGGATTTGAAAGCAAGGCTTTGTTTGCAAGCCTTCAGACTTCCATAATTTTTTGGCAAGGCACTGGCATGTTGTTGAATAGCTCACATTTCCTCGGTCCTGCACCAAAGAAGCCCAATGCTCTATTTGAAGTTGGATTGCACAACAATTCAACTGCACACAAGCAGGAGTAACACACAAAGCAGAGCATTCTGCTGTGTGTATTTCACTTCTTTGTGTCCCGTCTAATTGTTGTGCAATTCAACTTCGAGCTTCTATACCAATACACCCAGTCTTCAACCTCACCAATGATCTAGTTATTAAGCCACAGTGGCACATATCTTTGAAATCCCCCAACACAAATTAGCACTCCAACAAATCACCACAAGATTAACATGTTGCTGCACAGGTGTATGCACGTGCCATATTCTGTACTATTGAACTCGCAGGAATCAAAGCGGCAAGCATTAACCAGCCTTACTGCTGCCGTTACCATCCATATCATGACACCAATAGCAAGACAGCGCCACGTTTCAGTAAAGGGAGTGCCGGAGCAATAGGCGTGGCAGTGAGGCTTACAATAAAAATAGCAGTTACAAGACATCTTCAATGCCAAAATATGCTGCACATCACTCATCCTACTTTGGCATTGCGGAAAGCTTTTACTCGTTTGAGCATATCACGTTTTGTGTAATCATTGCTCTAAAGCTGTACAAATCGCTCTGCAATCTTTATTTTTATCATGGCGGGTTAAAGACCCACTTTTCATTGGCATCTGCACCACATTTCTCCCGATATGAAATTTTGCCTTGGTGGTTCATGACATCTTCACGCACACCGAGTTCTGCAGAGCATTGGATCTGCATTGTTCTACTGATGAAGAATTAGAGCCCCATTATGAGACGAAAATGTATGATTTGTCCATACAGAATAACGCTGCCCCCCACCCCCCAAAAGAAGATACGGTGAACCACTGGCACATGCACCAACAGTGAACACAGCATACACTCTGAAGTATTTTCTTCATGCAAGCCAGCAGACTAAGATTCTCAATGCATTTCCATTTCGCCATAAATGCATAGTCACAACCGGCTTGGCGTGACATCCGCCTCTCGCGCTACAGTGAATTGTTCAATGCCTTGCTGTTTCATACTGTGGCCGATAGATGACGCATGACCAAAATTCAGCGTCATGCATACTAAGTAACTTGTACTAAGTATAAGTTCTCTCATAAAAAACCAGGTTCTTTATGAGATTAGCATTCACAGGGTACTTCACACAATATGTGATATCCATTTATCTATTTATACTTCATTAACCTCTATCCCCAAAAAGTGAGCCATTTGGAAGGCACCCTGACAGGCAAGTAGAACAATCGGCAAAAAGTCAGCAACCAGCGAAAAAGTCAGTAACATAGGCTGCCGCATGTGTGATGTCGGTAACACAAAATTTAAGTCGGCTACACAGGAGTCACAAATTTGGCAATATGGTGTGTCAAGACTTTGCTTCAATGCTAATCACTGTAACGCTGACATTGAAGGCGCCTTAATTCCTACGTACGTTCCGTCGACACACCCGACTAAGTTCGTAATGTTTCCGCGAAGTAAGAAGCGTTCTTTTATAACAGCCCGCTAGGCCGCAGTTTTGGTGAGAGCCAGCCACCGCTTCCGCACTGCCGCATCAATAAGCACATCAGACATCTCTGACACAGAGGCTCACAAAGAAGCGTTCTTTTATAAATGCCAGCTCAGCCGCAGTCTTCGGGAAAGCCAGCCACCGCTTCCGCACTGCCGCATCAATAAGCGCATCGGACATGGATGACACAGAGGCTCACAGTAGTTTGATGACGTCCAATGTAACGCTCAGCGCCTATGCTTTCCTGAAAACTCCCAGTCCCGTAAACGGAGGGCGCAGAGGACTTGCTCTTCGACGGTGAGTGAATGAAGCCCGCCACGCTGTCTCCACAGACGAGAGTCTTCGCCTAGCTCGTCACACAGCCAGCGCAATGATGTCTTCGACAGGCGAAAATGACGCTGAAACTCCACGGCGGTCATGTACCTTAACGGGTCCAGACGGTCATACTGACGCTTGCTGTCGCTGGATGCAATAACACAGGCTGCTGCTGCCACCGCCATGTTCCCGAGTCGAACTCAGAGGGGGTTTCGCGATGTACGAGTTTAGCACGAGTTCACCTGTCAATCAAAGCCAGAGGTCACGCCCCGCGCGAGGTATGTAACTCTTGTGCGCGCACCCACCACGGTGTGGCCACGCCCAACTTATCTTTCGGCAACAGCGACGCGGTGCCGAGCTGAGAGGCATCAATAATATTCACCACCGACATAAAACACGCACAAAGCACTGTCATCGGTCATATACTGCGCACTACTATCAAAAACAAAGCGTTAACTGTCGCTGGCTTATAAATATATCTTCTCGGGCTGAGATGGCCCCACAGCACGGTTTCGTTGCCTGCATTGTGTCGACGTAGCGCACAGTAAATAATTATTGGCACGTCACTGTAGCTGCTTGCAAGGCGTTGATGCGCCGAGGGGGACGACGATGCTGAGGAGTGCGTATCGCAGCAGTCGTTTGAAATGGCTGCTATGTCATCGGTGATGTATCGGAGCCACAGCGTCATGAACACGATCAACGTCCGAGAATCGATCGCTCTTCTAGACACAGCGCAATGGCATTTCGTCGTGACAAGCACTGCGCACTCAAGAGTTCCAACACCTTCCTACGTTCGAAGTCTCTTTTCACAACTGCACACAAGGGCCCTCACCTGCCAACCTGCGATTACTGCGTTACGATATCCATCTGCGATCACTGCTGGCTCCAGCAGAGGTAATCCACAGGCACCTTGGTGTGCACAAAACACTCAAATACTGCGTACATGCGTTCAGAGGCACTTTCACCGGGCAAGCGATGACAAGCGATGAATTGTGTCACTGGGAAGCAGGCACTTCTTCGCAATACGTCGCCGAGGCTGCGCGCACAAAGATAAACTGGTACATTTTCACTGAACTGCGTCACTACGGGCCATGCTACGGGCACTACAGACCACCATATTGCAGCGACAGCCGTTGCTCCCGTATTTATGACTACTGTGTCGTTTTTAGTAGGTAAAGCGGGGTCCTTAAAGCGCCTGCGATGAACAGCCGTATCACGGCGCTGCGTTTCTATTCCCCTAATAGAGAAAGAGTGGTCATGACTGAATTTATTGCGAATAGCACTGCAGCACCCCTAGGCGACTTCTCACCGTATGAACTGCCTCATGCGTGCGACCCCCTTCACTCTATCCGCTTCTAAGCTTTCGCCTCACTGTCGCCACTCGCGGCAAGATGTGCAAAATTTATTAATTTTCTCGATCTCCGTTTGTCATCAGAAATTTCTAGCATTTAAAACAAAAAACAGACACTTAAAGAAATAAAAAGCTTGTTATTTTATTTGTTGTATTTTAACGTATTCGTTTGAGCGAAAACGTAGGTGCAAGAATGCGCCGCATGCACCCTGTTCGCATTCGATGGAGGATCGAAAGATAGTGCCCGAAAGAGGAGGCACGCCCTTGACGCGCCCGGGAAAGGCGTGACAAGCGGCTCACGGCAAGTGTGCAGACAGACAGCGGGACAGTCACGGTATTGCTAAGTTGCGATAATCCGTTGATAACAATACGCGGCGCTGGCGCGTTTCGTTCTGCAGCCGTCTGCGCTTGAAACGTGGAAGCAGCGTGCCGCGCAGGGTGCGCTCATGTTGTCATACGCGACTTTTTGTCTACATATTTTTTTGCCTGCACCTTCGGCCCGTTCCGCGCTATCTACGTTCACTGACTGCCGTCGAGCAAACTCGGGCAAAACTCGGGTGAACGAGAAACTCGGGGCATCCTGCATAGCACCCCTGGTTACGAATGATGGGATTGAGCCCTCAATCCTCACACCACCTAGCCAGACAACACAGCAATACAATTACAAAGAGCAGCTTGCATTATTTTTGCTTTGATATTTATATTTAGGGGCAGGGGGCTGTCTAATTGTTGCGTACATATACTGTGATCGGTTGATTCGCGGAGCCCCCTCATCATCATCACCATCATCATCATCAGCCTGGTTACGCTCACTGCAGGGCAAAGGCCTCTCCCATACTTCTCCAACAACCCCGGTCATGTACTAATTGTGGCCATGTCGTGCCTGCAAACTTCTTAATCTCCTCCGCCCACCTAACTTTCTGCCGCCCCCTGCTACGCTTCCCTTCCCTTGGAATCCAGTCCGTAACCCTTAATGACCATCGGTTATCTTCCCTCCCCATTACATGTCCTGCCCATGCCCATTTCTTTTTCATGATTTCAAATAAGATGTCGTTTACCCGCGTTTGTTGACTCACCCAATCTGCTCTTTTCTTATCCCTTAACGTTACACCCATGATTCTTCTTTCCATAGCTCGTTGCGTCGTCCTCAATTTGAGTAGAACCCTTTTCGTAAGCCTCCAGCTTTCTGCCCCGTAGGTGAGTACTGGTAAGACACAGCTATTATACACTTTTCTCTTGAGAGATAATGACACCCTGCTGTTCATGATATGAGAATGCCTGCCAAACGCACCCCAGCCCGTTCTTATTCTTCTGATTATTTCCGTCTTATGATCCGGATCCGCCGTCACTTCCTGCCCTAAGTAGATGTATTCCCTTACCACTTTCGGGAGAACCCCCCTAAATGCACTGTGGTATAAAGTTTGTAAACAGGCATAAGGTGCCTCAGAAAGGCACCTTATCCCTGTTGACAAACTTTTTACCACAGTGTGCTATTCCATCTGTCAGCCCTTTCTTGTTTTTGGACCTCTAAATACAGTGGTATTTTCAAGCATCTCATTTTTCCGCAGAACATATAAACATACCTGGATACTTCGGATGCACACAAAATTTCCTCTACATGCCTTATGGTACCACTTGAGCGTCGAACGGAGCTAGCATGCCTGGACGGTAAATGAATGTCTTTCCGACGGGACGGAAGCAGTAAGATGTCGCCATCGTGGTAATGATCAAGCGTTAGGCGATGATGATAATCTGAGCTATGCTGGTGCTCCGTGATTCTCCAATATGTGAACTAATAAGACGACGTTAAGCAAGTTTTCTTTGCTGCTAAAAGCATAGTTACGTAAAAACGTGGCAATAAACTCTAGTCAGATCACTCTTAATTGTCTTCTTCCGGGGCCTTAATTAGCATTCATGTACCCCTGTTATGTGTCTAGTTCGAGAAATGTAATCAAGAACCGAGGGGACGACCCGGGGACATCTCTTGAAACAAAAAGCACGTTCGTTTAATTATAAGCAGAAATCCGCCTACTTGTTTTTGCTAATTAGCCCCGAAGGACCACCCTCTGGGAGTTCGCGCACCAAGCGAACAACTTGGCGTCATTAGGAAGTAACTGGCTGCGAAAACTTGCGCAGGGCGGAAGTGCGAACACCCTGTATAACTAAAAAAGGGGCGCGTTCTCTCTCCACAACTCTTTCATCACGGCACATAGGGTGCGCAGGCGTTGTCGCTAAGTAGTGCTTGATTGCGGCGTGCTTTTTTAATGTGGACTCAGCAATGCATGCGCGCTTCGTTGTCCATGCCCCGGCGTCTTCTGAGGCCCGAGGTCACATCTGCAGCCGTGGCGGATGCATTACTGTGGGGGCAAAATGCAAGAACATCCATGTATCGTGCACTGGGCACACGTTAAAAAACCCCAGGTGGTTGAAATTACCCCAATGCGGCATGTGTGAGAATCAGATCGTGGTTTTGGCAGGTAAAACTTCAGTATTTTTAAGGCTCTCCTTCAAAACAAGAATAGATTTATCGATTTACTTAAAGTAAATGCCCAGGTTTGTAGCCTAACTCTTTAATAATGTGAAAATATTGTAGTTAGGGTTCTTTTTACTATTGGGTCAGTAGGCTATGCAAATAAACAAAAACTTAAATCTCGAAATCTTACTTGCTTGCTTCCTTTGCTCTGCTCATTGCACGGAAGAAATTGTACAGGTCCCTTTCCTTGAACACAACGAAATGGTGCTTCTATCCAACGGTTAAGCTTCTGTGACAGGAATTACCAGGAGAAAGAAAGATTTAAGCTCATAAAGAAACAAACATGTGGACAGTTTGCGTTTGTGGTGCAAGGCTGGGTCACAGCGGAGCTAGTTCCGGCTTTTGCTAAGTGTTGCTAGGTTTTGTTAACTTTTCCGAGGTTATACGTGGCTCGGGTAGGTTCATTAAGTGTTGCTAACTTTTCCGAGGTTATGCATGGCTTGGCTAGGTTCACACTAAGTGTTGCTAGGTTTTGCCAAATTTTACGATGGTATGCATGGCTTGGCCATGTTCATACCAAGCCTTGCTAGGTTTCGCTGAGTCCTATGAAGTTAGGCATGGCTTAACTATGCTCCTACCAAGTGTCGCCAAGGTTAGCTAGGTATGGCCAAGTTCTTGCGAGGTCATAGACGGCCAGGCCGGTAAGCCGCACAAGCCCAAGCAAGTCACACGTATACAAGCCACATTACGTGGGTCACGATTTATTATGTACAGTGCTTCAGTAACAGTCGTCATCATCGCCGATCCGGTCGTCGTCCTCGACGTCCGACCATCCTCGTGGTCGTTGGCGTCGGGGAAGGCTTCGCGAAGCAATTGCAAGGCAGCGCTCTTCTGTTCGAAGTTCCGCGCCGAGCTCACCGTGGAGAGATTCACGTCGAACCTCAGCCGGTCATAGACGCGGCACCTGTGCCCGAACTCTATGCACAGGAATTCAGGTCAAAAGAGGTTGTTCGCACCTCCCATGGATTTGCCGCCTTGGCATTGGAAGTTCTCGGTGACGCGCAGGCCCGGAACCGATTTCCGGCGGTGCCGAGAATTCAGTCGGCAGCGTTCGTTGTCTCTGGCCCGAAACTCGGTATCCTCGGCTCGGCCACGGCCTTTGTTGGCGGCTACTTCGGCACGATGAGCAGGATGGGCTCTTCGTCGATCGTAGTTCCGCTAAGCCACGCGCCGAAATTCCTTGTAGGTCCCAGACGCGACAGCTATGCCCAAACTCTACGCCCAGAAATTCGCGCTAGAATAGGCCGTTCACACTCACCACGTCTCGGCGGGCTTGACGCTGGAAGTTTTCGAACAGTCGCAGGCCCGGTTCTCTTTCCCGGTGACGTCGAACGTTCAGGCGCCGACTCTCGCGTTCCAAAGACTGAAACTCTGGATCCTTGACTCGGCGTCGCCGCTTCTCAGCCGTCCCTTCGGTGCGGTGTTCCAAATCAGGTCGGCGGCGACGCATCGCTTCTCACTTAGCGATGGATTTCCTAAACTTCGATCAATTCACGTGTCAGCTTATCGTTCTCTTTCTTAACCACTGTACACTCCCCGTAGACCGGTTTACAAGTAGTGTAGTGATGAAGCGAAGCCTGTCGTTCGCACACCTACCTGACTGGCTGATGTACCTTTTCCAGCCAGTCGGGTAGGTGTGTGAACGACAGGCTTAGGGAGCAAATGAATCTGGTTGGAAAGTCTGTCGTATTTGGCTACCTGTCACTACACTGCAGAAGTTGTACTTGTCAACCGGTCTACGGGGAGTGTACAGTAGTTAAGAAAGAGAAAGTTTAGCTGACACGTGATTTGGTCGAAGCTTATAAAATCCATAATGATAAACATAATTGAGTAAGCACGCCATCCGTGACGCTGCCAAAAATGAAAAGTGAATATCTGGATGACACTTTGTAAAGGGCAGTGGGCGATATGATGAGTCCGAATTTGTTTTACTTTTTGGGTGTTTGGCTTTGTTAGCTGTCCCATTGCCTGGTTCAGCCTTCATATATGTTGTCTCTTCCAATAAAGTACCAGTTGTAGTTGAGCGCTGTGTCCTCTTGTTCCTCACTCTGTCCCCGTCTGCGTGTGCTGTTAACCGCCCCGTCTGCGTTTAACTGCACCGTCTCTGTCTGTCCCCGTCTGCGTGTACTGTAACTTTACCAACTAGCGCACCAAGCCATCCTTGTGAAAGTGGTTAGATACCCACAACCCACTAAACCCAAATCGGTCTGAACTCGCCAAAGAAGACCTTGTCTTCGAAGTACTGTACTGCAGGCTCTCGCATAATTTTGTCACTCTCCACCTCAGTATTTCCCTGGCACCACCGCTCTGCTAGTCAGCCATATTGTAAACAATAGGGCACCCTGTGCGCACGTGTTGTTTCATCCGCATTCTCGAAATGGTTACAGGGCGAGTGAACCGTAGCCAGTTCAAAGCCTTTACACTGACTAGCCTGTGGGAGGATTACCTGAATGACGTGAGTAAGGCGAAAATGCTGAGCGTCGTCGTCAAGCGCCGCCATGTCAGCCATATTGCTTGTTTGCAGTTTTTCGGCTGGCTACCTTACTAACTACCTACTTACTAACTAACTAACTGGCTACCTAACTGGCTAAGCCTTGGCTTGGCTTATGGTGGCCAGACGTTGTGAAATGGAACTTTTGTATGGATTATTAAAATCTTATTTTAGTAAAGCGGCACACAAGGAGTGTTTTAATATAAATGGTTTACCTTTCCAAACACTTCATTCCTTCCCCGTTCTAATTTAGTCGTCAGTATTATCGAAATCATCCACATTTATATCGCAACCGAAGTAAATTATTTTTATGTGTGTAGCATTGTGGGTAGAATGGCATTCCTTGCACCGAATATCATAAAAATACAGTGTCCAGTATGAAGGATATTTTTGGTGTTACGTCAGAGCACGACATAGATGCCAGTACCATGACATACAGCAGTGCCATAACAGTATAGTTTTGGTTATGTGCTGGAAACGCCTATAGTCGCAGATACAGCTTTAGGAGTTCCTGATGGCATGACCGTAATGTTAAAACAAGATGCACTTATCCAGCGTGCTTTGCACAGTTATAACACTACACACGCTTTTATTCGATGAACATGTCTTGAAAAATTTTAGTGCATAAAGCCTATCACCACTTCGCACAAAATGGCAATCAATTAGCGAACGGCACAATGTCAGCGTTTCTTTATGTTAATTCTGCGCTAGTGGATACATGTTTCATGAACTAAAATTGTTCCATATGAATCGACCAGCGCGGCAACACGTACTATTGAGGAAGATGTCTTGTAGACAAAACATCCATTTTCTCGACGGGCTAAACGCTTATCGCCGGCACATTGCGTCGAATGCGGTGAATGTGTGCATTGTCGGTGCCCTTTAGTTGGTGTAAGCATCTACCCGGCAACGGGCGGCCAAGGACGCGCTTAAAAAATTAAAACAGTCGCCAGGAGGCTCCAACACTGATTATGCAGGACGGTTCAACAAATTTCAAGCTTTTTTTTTATAAGAAAGCTCGGCCCCCTGTCATTCTGGCGGAAGCTCATGAGGGCGGTACTCAACAACGAGAGGTTTGTACTTCACGCTCATTGAAGGATCAGACAGCTGCAATCATCTGTGATAGCTGACACGGAGAGCAAGCTAATGAGCCATCGTAATGGTCCAACTATCATGCCACTTCAAGCGTGCATTTCGAACAGGTTTAGCGTACGCGAGGGCTGCACATGCCTCCCTCAAAAGGTGCTCGCCTCTGCGCGGCACTTGCACACTACACAACGGAAAATCTAATGCATTCCTTAAGAAAAACAAAAGCAAGTTTAACCTGGAATCATCGCTCGCGCTGCAGGCATTGCCAGATCAGGCAGACTGGCTTAAGTAGTACCGTACCCGCAAAGTGTATTCACCCTAAATGACACAATACTACCGATGAAGTTGGCTCTTATGCACCTCTAGCGCTTGTGTTCATGTTAACAAAATACAGAATAATAATAAATGATTTCCCTATATAAAAAAAAAACACGATGATTACGATGCTCTCTAAGGCGAAGTTTGAGCGGAGCTTTATACGTGTTTTCATTTAGCGATACACTTTCCCGCACGAACTATCTGTCTCGCGTGGCACGTAGCAAACGTAGCGAAGTGTGGCGCGACTGCCTCGCTTATTTGGAGATCGCCTGAAGCAGTTCATGGGTGACGCGTGGGCTCGACTGACAAGAACCGTCTTAGACAGACGCGCGCTACTCTGGCCCCACCTCGTAGTCCCCGCACTACGCTTGCCTTCTCACACTTGCGCAAGACCCTCCGCCTCTGCTTTTCTTATCTCGCCTTCCATTCTCCGCTCGCTCATTCATCCTTCACTCGTTTATGCCGACGCTGACACTCGACGCAGCAACGTGCGCCTAAAGGCTGTTTCACATGCTACGACTGGAACGACGAAAATCGGTCCAATCGCACGAGTTGCAATGCGATTTCTACAGGGCACATTTCACATGATTGCAACCCGCCGTGGTTGCTCAGTGGCTATGGTGTTGGGCTGCTGAGCACGAGGTCGCGGGATGGAATCCCGGCCACGGCGGCCGCATTTGCGAAATGTGAAAACACTCGAATACTTAGATTTAGGTGCACGTTAAAGAACCCCAGGTGGTCAAAATATCCGGAGTCCTCCACTACGGCGTGCCTCATAATTAGAAAGTGGTTTTGGCACGTAAACCCTATAATTTTTTTTCACATAATTGCGATTTCAATAATGCGACTGGTGCGACGCTCATGGTTGCTTACTACCAGGTTTCGGGGCACACGCTGCATAATGCTTTTATTGCAATGAATAAAATGTTTAAATTATATCATTATTCACTTTTCTTGATTAGGAGCAAATATTATGCACATTTAGCAATTTAAAAACGTGTTAAGATTTGTTTTGGAGTGCGCAATGGCGGTTTCTGAATTTCAGTGCGACATGGCGCACGTAAGCAGCTGTTCGCAGGTGGTTCAGCTCTGTGTGCTGTCTCATCTGCCTTGTATGACCGTTTCGTTTTGCCTGCGCTACAACAATCTACAAGGTGACCTATCGACAAGTTCACATAGCTACCCTCACCGCATATGCAGTATTCGGAATTCGGCTGCCACGAAGTCGTCGTGTAAGTCCAACAAGATCCTCGCGCCACCCGTGCTCGCCGTCAGTTTCTGAAGAAATGATGCGTGTATATTGCCCGTCATTGCGCAAATGCGGTGCCTGCTCCTAGCTATATTCCTACGCCAAACGCAACAACAAGCACCAACCCGAAAGCCCGCGTGTGCCCCCGAACGAAGCCGCAAGTGATCTGTGTGATTACTGGACGTGGAATGAAAATTGTGTTGTGAAATTCAACCTTAGCGCTAGCCTGGTTCGTCCATCGCCGCGCGTGCCTTGTGAATATATACATCGGAGTTCTCTCTAAATATTTCTAAAGGCGCAAAAGCCGACCCATGAAATGTTTTGAGCTGTTACCGTCACTTTTGTAGAAACCTGCACATTGTGCACCATTCTAAAAGAAAACGCTTCTCGTGCACTTTGTTGTCCTGTGTCTCGCCGTGGTAGTATACTCGGAACTTCTAACAAGAAGACAATATCAATACGCTCTATTCATAATGCAGGATCGTAGGCCCATGGCAGGCGCACTCTCCGTAGGGTTTTTCAGCTTTCTGCTCAGCCTTGCACGCCACTCAGGGTTAATCTGCTTTGTGGATATAAATATTGTTATTATAATATTAATGTTATTAAAAATTATAGTTTCTTCACTGCAATTTATAGCAATCATCCAGATTTCTTAATCTAATCATGCATTTAACCTGTATTAGATCAACATTGTTACGACATGCATATGGGAGTCATATAAAACTACATTGCTCAGCCAGAGAAAGTACAAATAAAAGTCTCAATCTTTATTCCAATTTGGTATTCGCAAAACAAATTATATTGGCAGAATTTTATGCCTGTTTGCATTATCTGCAATTCAATGTTCAGAGATGGAAAAACCGATTCCTTCTTTTGCTGTCGAAAGGCTGCTTCAATGTCGATAGCAAGCTGTAATTATACATTTCGAAAGTGTTAAGCAATGACTATATCTCTAAGCTTCTCAATGCGTTTTTGTTCCATGAACACAATTTTTTCTTTCTCCCTCTCATTCACAGCCATGGAATGAAATTGTTCACTTTCATAAGTATCAGGATGCAAACATTCTGGAGTTTGTCCTGAGCATTTGTCTGCATCCTATAGTGTGCATGCTTTTATCAAGTTCTGGTGTTGCAATCGCAGTGACCTAGCATAATTTTATCTTGCAACGAACAAATTTATTGAACTTTGTTTTCAAATGTACAATGTGGCCATGCAGTAAAGACCACATTATTAAGCAAAAAAATGCAGATTCAGCGTACGTGTTGGAATCTAGGCGAAGTGAAGTTTTTGTCATGTGGTCTATTAAATGCCGTAAAAGTAACTGTGATACATACAGTTTGTCTGATTTTCAACAATCCAACATGTCATCTTTTGCAAGGTTTACTTATGCACTGCATAGGTCACAACCAAAATGTCATGTAACCTTTATGCACTACACTGTTCACAAACTATACCGAAATGCAAACGGCAGGTAATGCAGATGCCCACAGCGAATCATCAACACAGTGACATTTGTTGAGCAAGGAATGGTGCAAGGTTTGTGCAGATGAAATAATTACATGTGCTTATGTACTGATTTATTTATATACCTCACAGGCTGGAAGGTTCCATTATTAGGTGAGGGGGAGTAAAGAAGTATTTACAAAAGGAAGAAGAGCACAACAGTAATTAAAAACCAGCAAGAAAAGCAGTACCAATACAATGCACCAACTAGCCCAATGTGTTTTACTGGCACAGCATTCTACAATACTTAACAAACAATAACAGAAAAAAATACTGCCCCTGCACCCCGTACAGATGGTAAGCCAGCGAAGCTGAAATGTGCGGCACTCTGTTTATCACTGGGTTAATTCCGACAGCTTATTCAGGCCTTTCTGAATGAATGGTTAAGTCTGTTTTTTTAAGGAGGTTACGCACAAGTTTGGCTTCGATATACCACATTGTTTATTTTGAATGCCACATATCGTGCTTCGCAAGATCACCATCATGGAAAGTGCAATGAGTGGTTCATTGTGTTAATCCAGCGGGTCCATCAAAATATTTCTGAATTATGTTACACATTTGAATTGTAATCCGTAAATCATAGTATTTGACTCGGTTATGCACTGTAGTTACCAAGTGACACAGCGGGGCTGCACATTTCATTTATTTAAATGCAGGGACACATTCTTGAACCTATTGGGAAGTCGGAGAGAGACTTCTGCACGCGCGCTCTGCTGCGAGATAGAAACGACGTCACCATCCGTGTAGCCTATGGCCCAACCTATCTTTGCTGCGAGGTAATTATAACACCATGATCTTATGTTCACCCCGTACCGCTCTGTGTCCCTTCCCTGCAATAATACGTAGATAAATATACACGTTTTAAATGCATAAGTACTTCTATGTCTACCCAACAAGAATTTTCTCCGTCCATCATGTGGGACGAATGCAATGGCTCACACCCCCCTAAACAATGGCTCGTACCCCCACCTTAGGGTTTTTGTGATCGGACCACGAGTGTTTCGCCTAGGCGTATGCAGCTTCACTAGAAAAATAATGAACACCTTTCTTCCAGAGACCAAGACGATCATGAGGCGTAGTAAGAAATGAAAGTTTATTGAACATGTCGAGGAAATGCTGGTTGACAAGCAATAAATCGAAGAATTGCGTGGCACCGGGGTTCGAACCATGGTCCTCTTGCACACGAGGCGGATACTCTACCGCCCGCGTAGGAGTTGTACGCCTCATTTAACCTACAGTGGGGCCTTATTTGATCATTCAAGGTGGGCCAATCTGAGCTCGGTTATACCGCACGGATAGTGCTCAATTAGAGAACCTGGTATTTATGACCTGCACATGTGTGGCCATACATAATAGAGAAGATTTAGAAGGGGGGAAAAAGGGGAAAAGGAAGAAGAGAACAGGTGATTTGAACTCGTGACCCTTGGATGTTGCCCGGAAAGATTGCTCAGTCGGTTGGCCCGTCAGGCTCCAGGTTACTTTGAAGCGCCATAGCTCCTGTCCAGAGCCTTATACTTGCGTGGAAAGGGACTGATGTTGTCCGCAATGGTGGTTGGAAGGTATACTTTCTTGGAAAAATGGCCGCCCATGGAGAAGAGCGAACTCGAGCGGCTTTAGAGACTAGGAAAAGCTTGATCACGTGCTCGGCGAGTGTGGCACGCTTAGCGTGGGAAACTGGCCCGAGTAACTATCTCAAGGACTGCTGCTCACGAGGGCGAAATACCTTCGTGTAATTATAATAACACTAATAAGACTACTTTCGAAAAAGAGAACGTCCCAGAAGGCTGTACTACGTGTGCTACAGCTGATAATTTTCAATATATATATATATATATATATATATATATATATATATATATATGTTCATCTCATCTATGGGATCGAATGCGAGCGTGCTTTGTCTCTGCGTGTAGTAGTTCAGAGAGCCAGTTGAAGGGAGGAGAAAAAAGGAAAGGAGAGTTTCTGAAGCAAAATTGCAGCGCCGTGGTTTTAGAGCACACCCGCGGCAGAGAAACGGAGGGCGATATAAGCGTGCGTGGCCATGATACGCACACGACAAACTGCCTTAAAATATTTACAGTTGAGGGAAAGCTTCGTTAACAAACGATAACACGGCAATCAGCACTCGAATATGACGAGAGAAATTATTTAAACGTGGAAAGTCCCCTTGAAATAAGTATGGATTTCGAGACAAATGCTTGTAAGTTGTGAACTTTTTAAAAGAGAGGGGAATATGCGCTCACCGAGAGGACAGCGTCCGCACGAGACCACGACCAGGCACCTTTCTGAAACATGGAGGGCTTTGTGGCCGTCTCTGCCGACCAAGCGCAGAAAACGTGCGTTCCGATCGCTCAAGTCTTCGCGGACATAGTATAGTTCTAGAGTCTAGGAAAAGCTTAAACAGGTGCGAGCGCGGCACTCCTAGCTTGGTAAGCTGGCCCGAGTAACTATCTCAAGGACTGCTGCTCACGAGGGCGAAATACCTTCGTGTAATTATAATACCAGTAATAAGACTATATATATACCAGTAAGATATATATACAAAAAAAGCAGTTCTGGGTCCGGGTAAATATTCACAGTGATGTAGACGCGCGTATGAAGCGGTTTATTGACGTTACGGCCGGGGTCCGGCCTTCATCAGAATACATTGCATGGTGTCAGTACAGTTAATATACATGTGCTTATCAACCAAATGAAGATACGTTTACGTGAAAAACGAATAAAATGGGCGAACAAAATGCATCCGAATCGTTCAAAGGATAGCTGACACGTGTATAGACCGATGGCGATTGCAAACATATAATCTAAAATACAAAGCATAAAATCGGAACGAAATGAATTGTAAAAACTAATCGCCACGTGACAACAAAACGTCAATATGTGCTCAATATGTGCTATGTTATCAAGCAAACACAGACACAGAAAAAAGCGAATAGCGACGTACTAGTACAAGGGACAAGTGACGGGCTACAAAGACAGGCAACTCAATTTTCCTACACATTCATTCATATCACACGGGGCGGTATCAAACCTATAGATAAGGAAGGATTCCCAGGCTTCTCTATCATAATTTGAGCACAATCGAGATTCAAGCAACGTGACTCTCAGTTTATCAAATGAGTGGTCAGGAAAATGTACGTGTCTTGACATGGGCAGGTTGGGCAACGTGTTAGCGTGGGATTGATCATTGTTAAAGCGGAATCTGAAAGGCCCTTCTGTTTGTCCGATGCACCGTTTTTGGCAGAGCGTAAATTCAAGCATGTATATTACGTTTTTTGTGTCACAGTCGAAATCGCCTTTGATTTTTAAACAAAAGTTTGAAGACGTACTGGTAACCTGTTGCGATGTGACCATGTAGGGGCATGCTTTACATCGCGGTTTTCGACAAGGATGGCATCCGATGGCATCAGGGCAGTCAGTCTTAGATTATGATGCTAGTATATCTCGAATATTTCTATCTTTACGGTATACTGCTTTAGGCGGATCAGAGAATATGTTTTTGAGGCGTTCACTTTGCATTACAATATTGTGGTGTTTCTTTAATACATGCGAAACATTTGAGACTGACGCAGTGTGGGTTAGGACAAGATTTGCCTGGGGTGAGGGAGTCGGTTTGTTTTTAATGCAAAGAAGCATCCTTCCGTCATGCACGTCTGCGCGTTTTATTGCATCGTCAATTATTTGTGGTGGGTAATTTTGTTTGGCTAAAGCGTTTTATAGGGTACCACAATTCTTTTAAAACTCTGATTGCTCAGAACAAATTCTTTTAAAACGTAAGGCTTGGCTATAAGGAATGCTGGTCTTGCAATGTTTAACGTGACTGCTATCGAAGTGCAAATATTGACATCTCTCTGTCGGCTTTTTGTAGAGGGCAGTAGATAGTTTATCATTTAGCACTAAAACGCTGACGTCAAGGAAGTTAATAGTACATGCTGAATGCGTGTTGGAAAATGATATATATGGATGGGCATTGTTAAAGTCAGATATGAAAGAAAGCAGTTCCTGTTTCCCATGAGGCCAAATGAGAACAACATCGTCAATGTAACGTTTGTAGTAAAAAGGTTTTAACGTCCTGGTTAGGAAAAATTTATCTTCTGGCTGACCCATAAATATATTGGCGTAGTTCGGGCCAATTCGCGTACCCATAGACGTTCCACTAACTTGCACATAGTGCTGTCCTTCAAATTCGAAGTTATTTAGTTCCAAAATAAGGGCTAGCAAAGTTGCCAATGTGTCGCTATCGATGAGTTTCTCGGGTGATACACATTCGTAGCAATTGACGACTGCCATGATGCCATCAGAATGTGGAATGTTAGTATACAAAGATGCTACATCAAGTGTGACCAAAAGAGAACCTTGAGGAATAATGAGATCGATTATAGCCTACAGGAAGTGGGTAGCGTCTCTTACGTAAGAGGCAAACGTAGCTGGGATATTACTAATCAGGGAATCTACGTAGCTGGACAAATTTTATACATGGCATAGTGATTTTGCATACTACATACTACATATACATTACATACATACTGGACAAATATATATATATATATATATATATATATATATATATATATATATATATATATATATATATATATATATATTTGGGTACTTGCTATACCTGATTATGCTTATTTGTGCAGTGCTGTTGAACAATACATATTGATGCAATCAAGGTTTACACACTGGAATTATCACTAAAGATGGTTCTTTTACAATTGTGCCCTTTTCTCCAGATTGGTGTTAGATTTTGCGTACGCATGCCTCCCTATGCGATAGTATTTGGATGTTTAAGGGTTCAATAAAATGTGATGAACTAAATCTAAGTGCAAGAGCTGTTCTTTTAAATATGACTCCCATCGAAATGCGACTTTCATGGCTGGAAAATGAACCCCTCGCCTTGTGTTAGCAGCAGAATGCTATAGCCACAGGGGCAGGTGAATAAATTGAAGGACCATATTTTTGCCTGTAGATATTTTTCTTGCCTGTATGTAAGTAAAATTTGGAATAAGTTTGTAATTGCAAAAAAGCAGTTTGTCGTCCTCTATTGAATAAACCACATATTGTGTATAGTTGAAATGCAGAAATTTGTTCTAAAATCCTCTGGTGATATGTTCTTGCAAGTAGCATGGTATTTCATTACTTATAAAGATAGTAATCACAGCGGATATCATTACAATGGGTTTACACACTAATATATGTGATCACAAACTTATTAGAAACTGTTATTAGAAACATGTAAGGCATGAATGTTTCTGCACACTTGATCAGCTGTGAACGTGCAAGGATTGCTTCTACTTTAAAGATTCAAAGTTTCACAGGAAGGGATGCAACTTGCTGACTTCACTGCACAGTTTTGATTTACTTTTCTTAAACGTGTCGTTTTTGCTGTTTTATCCCCTCAAGAACAGGCTGTATGCCTGCTTTTCGCATTGTTGCACGAGTTTTACATGACGGTGCAGTAGGGTACGTTGTCACAGTGTCTAGCAAGTGAATAATTTACTTAATTTACTAGCTGTAGAGTAATTACCTTTCAAAGCAAATGTTGATACAGGTGCAGTAAGGATACAAAGTCCACAACATATTCAACGTTTATTGGTTTCGGTGCAAGAAAAGAATTATCCAGCGAAGAGGTGCAACTAAACATGCATGTAATATGCGAAAACTAATTAACGACGCGGTTTATTCAAGCCATGGATTTAATGCTATCGTAGAAAATTCATTGCGGTAGCCTACACTTTTGCTCTGACCAATTTATTAAGTGAGGTAAGATAATCTTTCAAGACGCATCGGGAAATTCATGCTTGAAAAGCTACAAGAAATTGCAACTGAACTGTACCACGTTCAGCACAACGATGAAACTTCGGGTACTGCGCTGTCTTGTCATTTGCCCTTGCCGAGGTTCAAACAATTCAAGCTGCTCCATAAGCGCGAATTTTACATGCTACTCAACAAAAGAGAATTGTGACAACCTGGTCGTCTGGTGGGGATCGAACACCTCCTAGTACTGACAACTCACAAAGGCGTACGAGGCGAACGTGAAAATGCACTTCATTTGCTGCGTAGCATGCCAACAAACGCATAGAAACGGGGGAATGGATTCTGCGATACAAAATTTTGAGTCGCCCTTCCCGTACGTACCGAATTCGGCAATCCACGTTACCGCTCATTGCACTTGTTGCGGGAAACGCCATTTTCCAAAACTAAACGTCGAAATAGCCGCGTGATAGCTCTCCGCTCTATTTCGACGGAAGATAGCAGCGATCGCTGCGAGGGTGCGACTGTGCGACCTACCCGTTGGTCGCAGCCGAAAATTCATGGTCGGCGCTGCGACTGCCATATTCATCGGAAACGACGGAAATCGCACTTCCGGTGCGACGAGAATCGCACTATGCGAAACAGCCTAAAGAGCTGCGCTCTTAAACGTAGGCTCCAATCCACGCTGGGAAGGGGATTGGCGAGCGTACCTGTGGTATCACCTGATCCGATAAGGCAATGCCACGTAGGCTTGAGCGGAGTCCTGCCGAGCGTGAAGACGTCCCCGTTGTGCATATTGATGCCTTTCGTCGCTTCGTATATGCATGGCGTTTTTATAGCTCTATCGCAACACAAATAAAATCTGTTCCTAGGCGGGTTCTTTTACATATGAAAGTGTAGTGACGTCACTCCCTGCTTTGTATGCTACAGTTACTTGTTCCTGGCAACGGCAATTTATCCATCTGCACTCTTTACTGCAAAACGCTTCCTGCAAACGCTTTGCGCGAAGGCCAGCTCTCCGGTTATTTCTTTTTAAATGCATGAGCATTTCTACGGCTACCGAACGAGGAAACCCGTACCTCACGTAGGGCGAGATTGCTTTCAAAATAGGGCCCGCGGCAGCGAGCGAATTGATCTTCGGGCTTCCTCTCGCTTCAAAACAAACGGCGAGGACACATTGCACACGAACCTAGCAGCACTCGGCGCACTGTGCCACCATCGCAGGTCGTTTTCGAGATCGGCCGTACGTAGCCCCCACCGGAGCATGGTTGATAACGGCTCACATCCAGAGGAAGCAGCATCATCGACGACACCTATGTACGAGGGCTACTAAACCTGACAGTGTTCAATTACGTCACATACTGCAGCACGCTCATCTCATCAGCATGCTCTTCTCCCATGAAGCAGGGGCTTCACAAAAAACAATTATGGAATTTTACGTGCCAAAACCACGGCCTGATCATGAGGCACGCCGTAGCGGGGGCTCCGGATAAATTTTGACCACCTGGGGTTCTTTAACGTGCACCTAAATCTAAGTACATGGGTGTATCTGTATTTCGCTCTATTAGAAATGCGGCCGCCATGGCCAGGATTTGATCCCACGACCTGGTGCTTAGAAACGCAGCACCAACGATATTAAGCAACCGTGACGGGCGGCACCATCCAAACGCACCATCAAATAATACGAGTGGGCATTGCTTTTACTCGCCTCTTCTTCGTCGTCTCATGGTCGTCTCATTTCGATGTTGCAACCATGTTTCTCCGTTGGACAATTCTTTCGCTGTTTCTCGCAATTATACCAAACACAGCAGCATACGACGACGAAACAGCAGGCGATTCGTAGAAAATGCTTACGCATAATTTAGATAACTCCCACGGGAGATTCTGAGTGTAATTTTTTTATTGGCGATTGCTCCGCTTCTGCTCAACACGTCAGAGGATATTTTGCTACAAAGTAGTTCTCAAATAGGCTATTTTACCACCCAATAAATTTGTCGACTTCGATAAAAAGTGGTTCATGACTCCTTTTCAGATTATTGCGGGTCAGATAAAAAAATACCTCATATCAGATGATGATGCTGTAAGATGCTCTCGTGGAACAAACAGTTGAACACGTGCAACCGCAATGGCAGCGCTCACGCACCAATTAGAATTATCCGAGGGCAGCTGTCGCATGTAGCGCAGGCAGTTAAAGAAGGATCTGTTACAAGTAGGCCACAGGGAACGGCTCCATGTGAAGGCGTCAAGAGCTCAACTCGCCAGCCATCGCAGTGCTTCTTTTTGTAAAGCAAATATTAATGAGTGTGCAGAAAAGTGCGGTAAGCAATGATGCGGCTTTCGAAGAAGCCTAGTTCAGAATGGGCATTCCACCGATGCCTTCGTCGTGCACGAAAAATCTAAAAAAAGTAAACGCGCCTTTTTTTTTTTTTGCTCCTGGCAGCCACGTGATGCAGAGCAGCGCGCCTCTTCTGCGTCATTTCTCTGGAATAACCGGAGTGCAAGGCACAACCAATCTCACAAATGGATTCCACACCGCAGCCATCAAATTTTTCCATCCAGAGCGAGAGAGCCTGGCTGGAAGATAATATGGCGAGCCGGCAGGGTGCGGTCACGGTGAGCGCGGCTTTGGCACCGCGAAAATATTTGACCAAGATACTTGGTCACGCATAACCGCTAAGAATTGAGGAAATCGCGACCTGTGGAAAGGTTGCTTTGGATAGCACGGGCCTTGACGGTGCATCAGAAAATCATAATTTATTGGACAGACGTTCTTAACCGAGGTTGGACGCAAAGTTAAGCACCTATGCGTACCCGCCTCCTCAATAGCAATGACTTAAAACCCGTACCCGTATAAATAGCGGGCTGTCAAAACTATGCACCGGAGCGTTGCAGATGCGCGCGACTTATAGTGCTCATTGTGAAGGACCTTGTAGATTCAGCGGTTGTGCGTTACGACGTAGAATGATGTTCACTTCTGCCCAATTAATACCTCACTCAGCATTGCCGGTCCAACAGCACTCAATACTCCGTTGCTTTTTGCCATGAAAATCGGCTGGGCCTCGGGGAAGCAGCAACCAATCGTACAAATGGTTCCGCATTTTAAGGCGTTATAGTTGGCGTTGTGAAAAAGAGCGGAAACTGGGGGGTGCCTGCAGGCAGGAGCAGCAGGCGCTTCGGAGACGCGCAATCGGGCGTAACGGCGAAGGCGTTTGTGCATGCTTCACATTTTCTAGCGCCGAAATCGATTCCTCCATCGTTAGTATTTTTACGAGCCCGACTGCTGGGCTCTCACTCGCGAATAAAGTTGTGGTCTCCACGCCCACCAATGGCACTTAAATTTCTAGTAAGCAGTAGATTGGCTTATCTGAACGGGACTTACGACGCCATCGGACAATTCTTATAAATGCTCCCCGAAACAAGCTTCCACTTAGTGGAGTGTTAGAAAGGTTGTAAGCAAGGGATTCATTTAGGCCATGGGTCAAGGTGGCCCATGGGTGCACGGAGGAAAGCAGCCGGCTATGTCCAAGCATTTTATCTCGCTTTGCAAAAATGTAATCACAACGTGCAATTACTGCAAATTAAGTCCGCTGGGCACCAGGAGCCGACGGCTCTAGGTGCGCATTGGTAAAAGGGGCCATGGAGGCAATATGCCGTGCAAAATACTTCCCAGCTATTGCAAAAGTGCGTGAAGCGTGTGTTTGTCGTAAGAACTTTAGGTATACTTATGCGCATGGTATGATTTGACGCACGCATGAAAGCATGAAAAGAGGTTCACTGGTTTATCTAAAAGTAACAACTAAATGATATAAAAGAAAGAATTTCTACTTAGCTAGCATACGTTTGAAATAGCGCAAAAGAATATACGTAAACGTACACATGAGTAGAATAGACCACAAGGACAAACCCTGCACTTGGAGGTTCGTAGAGGGAAGGGGTACAGGGCGATTTATCACTTTTGTCGATCAACTAACCTTCAGCTTTAGTCTATAGAGCGGTGAACACTCTCAGTATCTTCGTAGTACGCTTACTTTCACAAATAACCAATGAGTTAACCTATATTACTACGCTAGAAACGAGTCAATTAACATATTGTTTCTAATTTTATTAAGGCAGTCTGCGGATGTTACTCGCATGGTAGTTTTCAGAAACATTGTTGCACTTTATCGACTTAACTCTTTTCGGCCAATCGCAGACGTTCGGCGCCTTAGTCACATCTTTTCGATGTCACTTTTATAAGCTTCACTGCCTTTTTGGTAGCTGACAACTGTTTTGCTCCTTTCACGTTGCTGTTATTTTAAATTTTCTTGTAAAGGAACTGCATTAAAAGGAAACGCATAATTCTTTACACATTCATAACTCCTTACATGTCAGAAATATTCATCACTCGATTTTCCACCCTTCACCAAATGGAGAAACTATTTTTCCACTTTAAATAACATCCCGCCATGTTGGTAGTATAAAAAATATAAACAGGGATAATGTGCCTCAGACACGTTCGCCAACGTTTTCATAGGAGGACCTATCTTCGTCAAAGGTGGCCTCGTCATCCTCGGCATGTTAGTTTTGAAGGGTTAGTACAGTGATGTCACGTGCGGTTGTTTTCGGTGTCCGCTTGTTGGGAGAGACTTCCAAGAGAATGAGCGCTGTCGCCTGACGTTTGTAAGCGTGGTTCCTATGATGAGGGGACAAGAGCTGGAGATTGAGAAGGCGAGGGGAAAAACGAACGAAAGAAAAGGAGAAAAAAATAAAGACACCAAGAGGGACAAAAATAAGAAGAAAACAAAAAGAAGGGAATGGGAGGATGTTGGGACAACAAATTCATACAAGACTCTACGGCTACCGCGCAGATACAAAACACGATTTGCCTAAAGCAGTGGCCAGCCACTTCAGTGAACGTGGTCATAGATTCGAGAAAGCAAGGCTTTATATGCTAGAAACAAATTTCCGTTCCCCTCACGAGAGGAAATATACGGAATCATACCTCATACATAAGTTTAATGTCTACACCTGACGGGAATTAATTTGGCAAGTGGCAACATAGAATTTTTAAAAGCAGTAACTTAAATCTGAAATTCTCATATGGTCACCACGGGACAAAACACGTTGTGCCACCAGCTAACCTTAATTTTTAATCTCACCTATTCCTTCATTGCCAATATTTTCCTGTCTAGTACTACATTTATTATACTCTTTCATGTTTTTACGTTTATATCAACTGCACGACCCGTTTTCCCATGTACATCTGCCCCCGCCCGTTTCTACTCATGTCACTCTCCTATTTGTTATTCCGGTTTCGGCTACCTGCCCCCCCCCCTCCTTTGTCTCTTTTTATTATATACATTTTTTGAAACGCCCTCACCAACACATTCTGACGTCGCAGACGCCAGGATACCTCTTTTGGCACCTCAGCCACACAGGGTATCGCCATTTCTGTATACCGCCATAATGACACCTACGTTGAGCTACTGGGGCTGACGTTCCTTGAAAGACCATGCCGCTGCCTTCCGTTACCTTATGCACTACAACCCATACTCCTTGTCGCCATCTTAACTCCTTCTAAATTAGTCGGCTCGTGGCCGCCGTTCTTCATCGCGAGGCTGATCTGTTTTGTTTGTCTGTTCGGGCGTGACACAATTAATGATTGCTAGTTTGATTAACAAGCGAATGATAATTCAAATTTATACAGCGGAGAGAACTATGAGCCTCACTTCGTGTAGTTGTTTAATAATATGTTGGTGTCGCAAAAAGGCGAAACTGCGACAGTTTTTTTTTGTCAGGTAGAAGTAGGCAACGGAAATATTTTTCTTCTTTCCTCAGGTAGGGTTACATTTATGCGGAAGTATTAGAGCGAGCTACTGGCTATGGAGAAGACTCCTAAAGTGCCTTCTACGGAGTCCAAGCGTGCTGACCCGCTGGAAGAAACACCGTTAAATTCAGTAGACAAGGTAGGTGGGGCGGATTTTGCCTGTAGGATGCGAGAAAGTAGATAGTCGGGAGAAGGAGACGGATAAGCCAGCAAAGCATGTCGGGAAGCTAGGAAACAAACTCAAGATTTAGCAGAATCAGAGGAACGGTACCGAAGAGAAGCTAGCTAAATTTGAAAAGAAATAATAGGACACGAAAGCAAAAGTCTCAGTCAAGCTAAACTGATAGATTGGTGCTCAAAAATCTCTAAGGCGTCAATGTTATCGAGAACAGAGCCATAATAATCGAGAAATTGAGGCAAGTGCAGGATACGATTAGAGACGTTCGTAATCGGGCTTGAATGTCCCCCCGGGACATTCAAGCCCGATTACGAAAACGCTCCTAAATTATTAGGTGACTTGCCACAGTACTAGAGGCCATCAAGTCATCAGGGCTCACTCTGAAGTGTTACGTTTCGCCTAGGACGCGCGGTATAGCCGGCGCGGATGCAACGGACGCCGGGGCTTCGTTCAAAGCGGCGGACATTTTGGCCCGTTCAGCGCCGCCGCAAAGCCTCCCCGCCAAGCGCGTCCAGGCATGTTTCAATGCCACGTGTCTTCAAGTGTGCGCGTGTGTGTGTGTGCATATTGGTGCCCACGCTTGTCAAAGCGCGGCAGCCGGGGAGAGGAGCTCCCTAAGTGTGAAGCGAGGAGGTCTGACCGGCGCAGGCCCGGCGGATGCGTCACCTTCATGTCTCAACGTGTCACTCAGCGTGTCCGTGCCCCGCCGTCACGTGGCCTCTTCCCGAGACGTTGCTTCTTGCCCTCACCTCCGAGAGTATAAAAGCAGCTGCCCCCGGACACCAAGGGAGAGGCTCCGATTTCCTCCGTCGAGTAGCGTGCTCTCCCGTCTCTACACTTCGGTCGACATGACTGGCCGCTCTTTTGCGATGCTAGAATAAACAAGTTGTTCTGTTAGCAGTCGACTCATGCTTTGCCAGGACCTTTGGATGCTTCCAGTTGTGCCCCAGGCCGCCAGGCCAACGCTACTCTTGGGGCTTGCGACCCATTTGCAACAACTCGTGCCAGCGGTGCGATTGCAACAACTGGTGGCGGCGGTGGGATCGCAAGAACTGTCTGTCAGCGGTGAGATCGCGACAACGGAGGCCAGCAGCGAAGATATGCGGTTGACTCTATGCTGAGCAGCACAACAACCATCCGGGAGCAGTGCAACGAGCCCTGTGTGATGACTGGTTGCCTGCAGCGGAACGACGGCGCTGAATTCTTGGCTGCGAGGTTTGGTGAGTGCGGGACTTTCTTCTTCTGAATTTGGCCAGGCTTTTGTTAGTGTCAGAAATAGAGCTGGTAATTGTGGTTGTCGTTGCTGCCGGTTTAGTTTGCGGCAAGACAATAGTAGGCATTGGAGAAAGCAGCATTCAGAGCAGCCATGGATTTGAAGTCGTTGCGCAAACCGAAATTGCTGGAGCTTGCAAGAGAGTTGGGTCTGGTTGTCTCAGACAAACTCAGAAAACCAGAACTGCTGAGGGCTATTCTTGAAATAGAAGCTGAGGTTGACGAGCTGTCGGAATGCCTTGAGACCATTGAGGAGAGGGCAAAAAGACAGGAGCGCGAACTTAAAGAACAGAAAGAGCGAGAGTAGCAAGAGAAAGAAAAAGAGTGAGAGCAACAAGAGAAAGAAAAAGAGCGCGACCGTCAACATGGAAATGAAGCGTCTCGAGGTAGAGATGGAACGCACTCGTAATTGAAGTCAGGCACACGGTGCAGGAGAACGAGTATCGTTCAAAACGACCTACCTGATGCGGCCGTTCAAGATTGGAGAGGACATTGGTTTGTTCCTGGTTAACTTTGAGCGAACGTGCGAGAAGCAGGGGTTCTCTCGGGAAACGTGGCCACAGCGCTTGCTCACTTTGTTACCCGGCGAGGCGGCCGACGTAGTCACTCGCTTGAAGAGAGAGGAGGCAGAAGATTTCGACAAAGTGAAATCGAGTCTGCTAAAAAATTACAGGCTGTCAGCGGAGGCGTTCTGTCGGAAGTTTCGAGAAAATGAGAAAGGCAAAAGTGAGTCATATACAGAGTTTGCCTACAGGCTTATGTCAACCATGCAGGAGCGGCTCAAAGAAGAGAAAGCGTTTGGTGACCACGAGAAAGTTCTGCAGTGTTTCGGGCTGGAACAGTATTAACGCGATAGCGTTAAGGAGCTCGTGTCGCAGAAAAGCCGGTGTCGTCGGCGTCGGGTGTCGGCGTCGGCGGCGTTGACCGTGAGCGATAAATCACGGCAGGCGCTTCATAAATAAAAAGCAACTTCCAAGATTGGCCCGGTGGGAATCGAACCCGGGTCTCCGGAGTGTGAGGCGGAGACGCTACCACTCAGCCACGAGTTCGATGCTTCCAACCGGTGCAAACGCGCCTCTAGTGAATGCGGTGTTGCCTTCGAAACGAGCCGTGGAAAGTTATACTGCGGTGTATATCGGTAGTTATGAACATGTAACGTACAGAAGTCACAATTACACGAGTTGCGAAGTGCGTTTCCGCTGCATTTCTTCTGCGCTTTCCGCACACGCAGAGCCATCTTGCGGCAAACACAGAAGACCCCCTCCTCTCAATGTACGGCGCTGCCCCGACAGGAGGCGCGCCGCGCGCGCATTGGGACCGCTGCCAGGCGCGTCGCGGGACTCCCTCTCCCCTGACGACGCTTCGCCGTGCTCCCGGTTTAGATTACTATCTATCTCTCTGCCCGTGCCGATCACGACGTTTGGCTGGCGTAGATCGTTTCCCCTCCGAGACACCGAGTTCTTTGGTTCGTTTCGTTCGCTCAGGCGCACGTTTCGTTGCCGCGTCGAACGCTGCGTTGCTCGACGCTCACCGCGTGATAGGTGGGCGCTAAGTCCGATGCGGGGCGCATCGTAAGTGATTGCTGTGCCGTAGCGCATTGTCTTATACCCCTTGGCGGGTCGACGGGAACGCTGTCGCGTCCCACTCTTGAAGGCGAAGCTTAAGCGTCCTCCAATTTTTATAGTCGGTTACCTGAGAACGTGCGGTACTGGGTCTTGGATAGGCCAGACGTTAGTACGGTGGCTAAAGCCGCTGAGCTAGCCGAGGAGTTTGTGACGCGTCGGGCTCGTGGAGCTAAGGACGGTCAAAAGGGTGAATTTGGCTCCAATTTTGAGAGGCTGAAGTTCACACCCATGAGAGCAAGGGGGGACACACGTAATGCGGATGCGAGTGAAAGCAGTCCGACCGAACGTAAGGAGACGGCGGCAGCCAAAGCCGAACGCAGAAAGCGGTTCGAGACGAGGCAAGCGCGCGTGTGTTATACGTGCCAGAAGCCGGGTCACTTTCCGGCGCAGTGTCCGAAAGCAAAAACAAAAGTCGTGTTTTTGTCGTTATGCAGCACTGACGAGAACATGAAGCTTCTCGAGCCTTA